>NC_090399.1:41956958-42299286 GCF_036365525.1 Heterodontus francisci | reverse complement strand
TAACCCTCTGGGGTTAGAACATAGAACATTACAGCGCAGTACAGGCCCTTCGGCCCTCGATGTTGCGCCGACCTGTGAAACCATCTGACCTACACTATTCCATTTTCATCCATATGTCTATCCAATGACCACTTAAATGCCCTTAAAGTTGGCGAGTCCACTACTGTTGCAGGCAGGGCGTTCCACGCCCCTACTACTCTCTGAGTAATGAAACTACCTCTGACATCTGTACTATATCTATCACCCCTCAACTGAAAGCTATGTCCCCCTCGTGTTTGTCATCACCATCCGGGGAAATAGACTCTCACTATCCACCCTATCTAACCCTCTGATTATCTTATATGTCTCTATTAAGTCACCTCTCCTCCTCCTTCTCTCTAACGAAAACAACCTCAAGTCCCTCAGCCTTTCCTCATAACACCTTCCCTCCATACCAGGCAACATCCTAGTAAATCTCCTCTGCACCCTTTCCAAAGCTTCCAAAGATTCACAACTCTTTGAGTGAAGTAATTTATCCTCCTCTCAGTCCTAAATGATCAGTCCCTTATCCTGTATTAGATTCCTCAACTAGTGAAAACACTGGGTCTACCCTATCCAACCCCTTCAGAATCTTGTATGTTTCAATGAGATCATCTCTCATTCCTCTAAACTCCAGAGAATATAGGCCCAATTTACTCTGCCTCTCATCATAGGACAACCCCCTCATCCCAGGGTCCAATTTAGTGAACCTTCACTGTACTGCCTCCATTGCAAGTATATCTTTTCTTAACTGTGGAGACCAAAACTACATACAGTACTCCAGATGTGGTCTCAGCAAAACCTTGTACAATTGTAGCAAGACTTTTCTATTCCTGTACTCCAATCCCCTTGCAATAAAGGACAACACTCCATATGGCTTCCGAACTGCTTGTTGTAGTTGGCTGCTAACTTTCTGATACATTACTCTTTGTCTCTGCACCTAAGTCATTAACATAGGTTGGAAATAGCTGAGTCCCCAGCACTGATCCTTACAGCACCCAACTATTTACTGCCCGCCAACTTGAAAATGCTTCGTTTATGCCCACTCTTTGCTTCCTATCCATTAACATATCCTCTATCCACGCTATTATTCTCAACCCCATGAGACCTTATTTTGCCTATTAACATTTTGTGTGGCACCTTATCGAATTACTTTAGGTAATCCAGGTAGACTACATCTACTGGTTCCCCTTGACATGCACTTTCAAGCCAGAATTGAACCAGAGACCTCAGGATAACTCTGGTTTGTTTTACAGTGCAGTTCACCACTTTTCAAACTCAACCATTAAAGGGGAGCAGTGAAAACAATTATCTTTCCTGATTGTTCGCCACATGACTTTCAAAGTGTTGTGTATTCACAGAGTAAAACGACATGAGGTCTTCACTGGGAGCAGCCATGCTGGAACACCTCCCAACAGAGAGGGCAGCAGAGACATAGTATTGTAATTGCAATACAATCAGCCAGTTTAATATTGTATATGACACTCCCTCCCAACTTATTTTTTTTTCATTAAATATAAAATGGTACTTGTATATAATTTCCCATATTACAATAACAATACTCTGAAATTTAACAAGTTAAGTTACATACCTGTTACTACTGTAATCACAATGAAAACTTATGTAACTAATATTTCCAGAGTCATTTACATGTAAAAAAAAATGTTTTTCTTTAACACCTGTCTGTCTTTCACAAAAAATATCATCATTGACAAGAAGTAATGAAAAGAACAACTTGCATCTTCCTTCCTACATACTTTCAATGAATCTTTCTGGCTTCTTTCTCTTTCTGTTTGGATATCTTCTTCCATTTCCATTAGCTTGACTCTGCTCTCCCAACATCTCAGACTGTGTCGACCCTGAACTTTGACTTTGACTATTAACTCCACTTAATAGTTGGGACTGTGAAATTGATTGATTCATCTTGATCAAAGACCCTGACTCACTTTGCTCTACTGGTGGATTCTGTGATACTGACAAACTTTCAGTTCCTTTCTGACTTGCACTTTCATTCTGACTTTCACTTGGGACTGTTGGAATTTGGACGATGGGAGGTTTCTCATGCTCTCCTTTTGTCAGATTTCCTCTTTCATGATGTTGACAGAGTCTCTCTCCAATCTACACTAGATATCTGAATGCACCTAGTCTTTTCACAACAACTCCAAACACATACTTCTCCTTATCACTGTGGTGGTTTTTCACCATGACCTTCTGACCTGCAGTGAACTCTCTAAGTTTCATGCCTCATGTATCATGACTCATTTTCACTCTGTCTTGCTTTTCGCTTATTTTGTTATTGATGTCAGGCTGAAGCAAACTAAACCTTGTCCTCTGGGAACCCATAAATTGCAAACCAACTTCTCAAAACCTCAATAGTTTTGGTACTTGTGGTATTGGGCATAGACTCGTCATTTATCCACTTGCTGTAGTTCTCGACCAAAACAAAATACTTTCCCTTCCACTTCGAGGAAATCGACATATATGTGTTTCCACAGTCTTTTTGTGTTTGACCATTGTTATGGCATGACTGTGCAGGACAAAGCCCCCAATCAAAAATATATGATTCTGACTGCGGTGGGAGCAATGCACAGTCAATTCAGTCCCACCACCCCACAGGTCACATCGTATATATCTTAAAGCTTTCCAAATCAAAGAAAACAGCAGCCGAATTGAAACAATCTAATAATCCCCAAATGAGACGAAGCAAACCAGGCATCCTTAGATATCAACAAATTAACTATTTATTTCAAAAAACTAAAATCTTAAACACTACTAAGATAAACCAATATCTGAAGACCTTACAACTTATTTAAAAAAATCAAACTCCTGCATTCACATACATATACCCAAACTAATGGTAGTTTGATGTTGAATTAACTGCCGTAAAAATAGGAATGACAATAAAGTCTTGGCAGATTTACATTCCTGACGAAATGGAATCTTCAATGTAGAAACAGTCCTCGGATGCTTGAAGTCTTTGCAGTTGTACGATGGAAAGAAAAGACAGATTCTTCAATGATAGGAAATTCAGCAGTCCAGTTCAGCAGTTGAAGTGTTACTCTTCTTTTTCCAGCGATGAACACAGATCAATAATAAGTATTTTTTTAAAATAATTAATCTGGCTTAACTTTTTAGAATTTTGAGAGATAATAAACTATCTTTTCCTTCAGTTTAAACTGGTCTACCAGCTCTCCTTTCAGGTGCTAACACAAAGCTGTGTCTGTCTGTCTCTGAACAAAACAGTGATTTGCCAGCCAGTTTCAAAATCAAATGGTGACATTGTACTTCCTGTTCCCCCTCTCTGTATGGTTGTATCCAGGCAACCAAGATTCACTTTCACTTGGTAACTTCTGATGCTGGCTGCCTTGAAGTCCTGATCTTTTGCTGCCTTAAAGACACTCCGCAATATTTCCTGAGGAGAGAAAAAAAACAGGATCGTGGCACCATGGAATGAAAGGAACCTTGTTTGGATCATTTCTCATTCTGAGACACATTTCACAACTTTTCACTAACTCTTCAATATCTCTCTCTACCTTTGGAGATCAAAAATAGCTTCTTGCTACTGTTTTCATACAGACTATCCCTGTGTGCTCTTGATGAAGTTCCTCTAACAATCTTTCTCTAAATCTTGTGGAATAATGACTTTTAAACCCCATAGGAGACAGCCTTGATCTACACTCAGTTCATTTCTACATGTGAAATATTCCAGCAATTTCTCATCACACTCTTTAGACCAGACATTCATGACATGATTGAGCACTTTACTGAGCACCACATCCTTGTGAGGTTTTTCACTAATTTCTCTGGCAGACACTGGCAGGGTGTTGCAATCTTTTTTTTCCAAAAATATATTTTATTCATAAAAATCTGTAAAAAAAAATACATTACCAAACAGTGCAAACTTGACATTTTAGAAAGTGCAATAGAGATCAGATTCCTTCAATACAGAACGTGAGTTTCCTCACAACTCTTCCCATTCCATCTTTCATGCAATGAACATATGCATTACACAGCAAAAACATATTTTGGCGTATACGGCCTGAGGGGTTTACACTGTCGGCTGTGCATTGTCCTTTATCTTGACCTCAGCCTTGTGATGTCTAATTTTATCATTTGGTCCTTCTTGCTGAAAGACCATTTTAATGTCAGACGCACTCTTACTGATCCTTACTGTAAATAACTCGGCTCAGTTTACCATATTTTCTTAAGGCAATTCTTTCCCATCAGGGAGACTTTGTTCACTCCTTCTACAACCAATGATCAGTAATAGGATGCATCATCAGATTCCACCCTAACACTAACTTCACCTACCACTGGAATACTATTATTGGAATAACTAGTCAGTTTCACACCAGTTTTGCGTAAGGGAATGTGACTTAGGGACTCCTTGTACTCTCCTTCCAAGCAGCAGTTGGCAACCTGTCCGTACACAGGTGCCAGTGCCTGTGCTAATAATGTTGAGGATCTTGGTAATTTTGAATGTCTTGCTCCAAGCTTTTAAACTTATGTCCAATCAGAGCATGAGGGAGACGGGACTCGCTTGGAAGACTGGAGCCGTCAATGAAGTGCTCCCTGCCCATGTCTGACCTGCGGAATCAGCCATGGAGAGTGTTGGTGTGATTAGAACAGATAGGATAGTGCACAGGAAAGTAATGATAGAACTGGAAAGGGAAGACTTCATTGAGACAGAGCAAGCTGGTTTTTATCGGCAGACAGTCCACTTTCTCAGCTCTTCAAAGGTCCTGGTTTCTCTCAGAGTGCAGGGCCAGTGCCAAGAGGCAATGTGTTTCTGCTCCTAGTTGGGGGAAGGGGGTTCGGGAGAGGCGGGGGGAGAGACAAAGGGGGTGGGGAGAGGGAGGGAGAGATAGAGAGGGGGGAAAGAGAGAGGGAGACAGAAGGGGGATAGAGGGGGTAGTGGGGCAGAGGGAGGGAGTGGGGGGCACAGAGGGGGAAGAGAGAGGAGGGACATGAGGAGAGAAAGGGGAATGCGGGAGAGAGAGGGGGACACAGAGGGGTCGGTGGATCACAGAGGAAAGGGTTAGAGGGGACAGAGGGAGGGGTTAGATTGGGGAGGGACACAGCAGAGAAGGATGGGCACAGAGAGGAGAAAGGAATGCGGGAGAGGAATGGACACAGAGGAGAGAGGGAGAAGGGAGTGAGATAGACAGGGAAAGGAGAGAGAGATAGACATAGACAGGGGAGAGAGAGAAAATGATGAAAATCCCTCCTGCCAGATGGACATCTCTCCGAATTCTCCTCATCCCTACATGAAGTGTTCGGGCAGACATTGACTACATGTACAAGTCCAATCAATGCCAGGTATATCACTAAACATGGAGAAATGTGTTTAAAATCAGACTCTGTTTTGATGGTATTAAGTTGTCTGTACACATTATATACAGATTAATTACCCCCATGTCCATGACTAAGTCAATAACTTTGTCAAATGTCCGTGGTGCAACATGTTGGTGCCTATCCCTGCTTCCGAGATAATAGACACTGCTGCAGCTGTATCAACGATGAAAGTAAGTTGTCAATCTCCAACTTTCATTTTTACTGTGGGTTCTGGAATTATATCTTCAGCCCTTTTACTCTCATCTTCCATGTGCTGTTTTTCTTGCTCTCTGACCGAGTTTCACTCTTGATCTTCCTGCTCGATAACATCAACTTCTGTTCCCATATCCATCATATGTGCATCCGAGGACTTCCAGGCTCCTGAACTAGTTTTAGATCAACCACCACCTCGACCTGGTGCATTGCTGCAACCTGAAGCTTTTCCGTGATCTGGAACATTACTGTTTCCTCTACTCCTGCATGTCGTCTGGATATGACCGACTTTCCCACAGGGATAGCACTTTGACTGGAAATGGGGGCATTTAGATGGTTGGTGGTTACCATGACAACAATAGCATCTAAATATCTGACTCTGAATCTGTGAACTAGGGGTATTTTCACATTCCCAGTGATTCCTGCTGTCATTCAGTTGATGGAAGTCTCTCTGACTTACATCGCCTCCCAGTCCAGCAACGCCTCGATTTTAAAATTCACATCCTTGTTTTCAAATCCCTCCATTGCCTCACCCCTCACTATCTCTATAATCTCCTCCAACCCCCACAACCCACCCTGTCTCTGTAATCTCATCAAGTCTTCCAGACCTCGGAGATCTCTGTGCTCCTCTATTTCCGGCTTGTTAATCTTCTCTCTCTTGCGCCAATCTCTCTTTTCCCACTGTCTCTATCACTTCCCTCTCCCCTCCACCTACTCTCTGTCCCTCTCTCTCCTTCTCACCCTCTCCCACCTTCTCACCCTCTCTCACATACACTCTCTCTCCCTTGCTCTTTCAGTCACCCTTTTTCTCTCTATTTGTCTCTCTCTCTCCCCCCTCCCCAGACTCTCTGTTGCCCTCCACCCCTCTCCCACACAAAAATTCTCCCTGTCTCCCCATTCCTCTCCCCATTCCCTCCTCAAGCCCTCACCCCTTACATCCACCCTCACCCAGTCCTTCTCCCTTTCTCATTCTCTACCTCCTCTCAGTCTACCCAATCCATCTCTCATCCCCATCACTACCCTCTCGCACCATCTACCCATCCCAATCCCATTCCACTCACTCTCTCTCCCCCCTCACATTCCTTTGTCACCCTTCCTCTGTCACCCCTCCCACTCTCATCACCCCTCCCTCTCTCTCTGTCCCTCCTCACTGTGTTGTCGAGAAAGTGTACCGGTAGCTGTCTCTCTAGCTAACCAAATTTTTATTTATTTGGCGACGGGACCTTTATAATATAATTATTATATTTATAATAATTAACTTTATTAAAACAGGGAAATTAAATAAAACTTAAATTAAAACCTGATTATCCACAGCAATAATGCACTCCAGCCCATGTGGTGCTCACCAGTCAGAGAAGGTCAAAAGAGAATAGACGGACACCGCGTACTTCTTTTCCAGGGACACCCCGGCACGAATGCAACCTTGGAAGAGGGGCAGGCAATCCGGGTGGATGAACCCCTGATGGCCCACTGCCTGGACCTGTGAATCGCCATCTTGACCAGGCCCAGGAGCAGACTGACGAGGATATCCTCCTCCCGGTCCACCCCACTCCGCACCAGGTGCCCAAAGATCAGGAGCTGAAGTGCAACCAAACTTGAGGAGTAGCCCAGTTAAACATTCAACCAGGGGCTGCAACCTCACACACTCCCTGGAAACCTGGTACATGGAATTATCCAGGCCACAGAAACTACAGGCAGCCTGGGAGTCTGTGAACCTACTTAAATGTCTATTGCACAGGACTGTCCTGTGCAGCACTCTCCACCCCAGGTCCCCGATGTAAAAGGGGAGGACTCCTGCATAGTGAGCCCCCCACCAGGGACCCCCCTCTCTGCCAGATGGTAACACGGACCGCCACGTCGTGTCCAGGAGACAGACGAGGGTAAGGAAGTGGAGAGTGTGCAGGAGCAGCTCAGCAGGGGAGGTCCACCGGATTTCAGTGGGAACCAGGTCACGGCAGCCTAGTTCACAGATTCAGAGTCAGATATTTAGATGCTATTGTTGTCATGGTAACCACCAACCATCTAAATGCCCCCATTTCCAGTCAAAGTGCTATCCCTGTGGGAAAGTCGGTCATATCCAGACGACATGCAGGAGTAGAGGAAACAGTAATGTTCCAGATCACGGAAAAGCTTCAGGTTGCAGCAATGCACCAGGTCGAGGTGGTGGTTGATCTAAAACTAGTTCAGGAGCCTGGAAGTCCTCGGATGCACATATGATGGATATGGGAACAGAAGTTGATGTTATCGAGCAGGAAGATCAAGAGTGAAACTCGGTCAGAGAGCAAGAAAAACAGCACATGGAAGATGAGAGTAAAAGGGCTGAAGATATAATTCCAGAACCCACAGTAAAAATGAAAGTTGGAGATTGACAACTTACTTTCATCGTTGATACAGCTGCAGCAGTGTCTATTATCTCGGAAGCAGGGATAGGCACCAACATGTTGCACCACGGACATTTGACAAAGTTATTGACTTAGTCATGGACATGGGGGTAATTAATCTGTATATAATGTGTACAGACAACTTAATACCATCAAAACAGAGTCTGATTTTAAACACATTTCTCCATGTTTAGTGATATACCTGGCATTGATTGGACTTGTACATGTAGTCAATGTCTGCCCGAACACTTCATGTAGGGATGAGGAGAATTCGGAGAGATGTCCATCTGGCAGGAGGGATTTTCATCATTTTCTCTCTCTCCCCTGTCTATGTCTATCTCTCTCTCCTTTCCCTGTCTATCTCACTCCCTTCTCCCTCTCTCCTCTGTGTCCATTCCTCTCCCGCATTCCTTTCTCCTCTCTGTGCCCATCCTTCTCTGCTGTGTCCCTCCCCAATCTAACCCCTCCCTCTGTCCCCTCTAACCCTTTCCTCTGTGATCCACCGACCCCTCTGTGTCCCCCTCTCTCTCCCGCATTCCCCTTTCTCTCCTCATGTCCCTCCTCTCTCTTCCCCCTCTGTGCCCCCCACTCCCTCCCTCTGCCCCACTACCCCCTCTATCCCCCTTCTGTCTCCCTCTCTCTTTCCCCCCTCTCTATCTCTCCCTCCCTCTCCCCACCCCCTTTGTCTCTCCCCCCGCCTCTCCCGAACCCCCTTCCCCCAACTAGGAGCAGAAACACATTGCCTCTTGGCACTGGCCCTGCACTCTGAGAGAAACCAGGACCTTTGAAGAGCTGAGAAAGTGGACTGTCTGCCGATAAAAACCAGCTTGCTCTGTCTCAATGAAGTCTTCCCTTTCCAGTTCTATCATTACTTTCCTGTGCACTATCCTATCTGTTCTAATCACACCAACACTCTCCATGGCTGATTCCGCAGGTCAGACATGGGCAGGGAGCACTTCATTGACGGCTCCAGTCTTCCAAGCGAGTCCCGTCTCCCTCATGCTCTGATTGGACATAAGTTTAAAAGCTTGGAGCAAGACATTCAAAATTACCAAGATCCTCAACATTATTAGCACAGGCACTGGCACCTGTGTACGGACAGGTTGCCAACTGCTGCTTGGAAGGAGAGTACAAGGAGTCCCTAAGTCACATTCCCTTACGCAAAACTGGTGTGAAACTGACTAGTTATTCCAATAATAGTATTCCAGTGGTAGGTGAAGTTAGTGTTAGGGTGGAATCTGATGATGCATCCTATTACTGATCATTGGTTGTAGAAGGAGTGAACAAAGTCTCCCTGATGGGAAAGAATTGCCTTAAGAAAATATGGTAAACTGAGCCGAGTTATTTACAGTAAGGATCAGTAAGAGTGCGTCTGACATTAAAATGGTCTTTCAGCAAGAAGGACCAAATGATAAAATTAGACATCACAAGGCTGAGGTCAAGATAAAGGACAATGCACAGCCGACAGTGTAAACCCCTCAGGCCGTATACGCCAAAATATGTTTTTGCTGTGTAATGCATATGTTCATTGCATGAAAGATGGAATGGGAAGAGTTGTGAGGAAACTCACGTTCTGTATTGAAGGAATCTGATCTCTATTGCACTTTCTAAAATGTCAAGTTTGCACTGTTTGGTAATGTATTTTTTTTTACAGATTTTTATGAATAAAATATATTTTTGGAAAAAAAAGATTGCAACACCCTGCCAGTGTCTGCCAGAGAAATTAGTGAAAAACCTCACAAGGATGTGGTGCTCAGTAAAGTGCTCAATCATGTCATGAATGTCTGGTCTAAAGAGTGTGATGAGAAATTGCTGGAATATTTCACATGTAGAAATGAACTGAGTGTAGATCAAGGCTGTCTCCTATGGGGTTTAAAAGTCATTATTCCACAAGATTTAGAGAAAGATTGTTAGAGGAACTTCATCAAGAGCACACAGGGATAGTCTGTATGAAAACAGTAGCAAGAAGCTATTTTTGATCTCCAAAGGTAGAGAGAGATATTGAAGAGTTAGTGAAAAGTTGTGAAATGTGTCTCAGAATGAGAAATGATCCAAACAAGGTTCCTTTCATTCCATGGTGCCACGATCCTGTTTTTTTTCTCTCCTCAGGAAATATTGCGGAGTGTCTTTAAGGCAGCAAAAGATCAGGACTTCAAGGCAGCCAGCATCAGAAGTTACCAAGTGAAAGTGAATCTTGGTTGCCTGGATACAACCATACAGAGAGGGGGAACAGGAAGTACAATGTCACCATTTGATTTTGAAACTGGCTGGCAAATCACTGTTTTGTTCAGAGACAGACAGACACAGCTTTGTGTTAGCACCTGAAAGGAGAGCTGGTAGACCAGTTTAAACTGAAGGAAAAGATAGTTTATTATCTCTCAAAATTCTAAAAAGTTAAGCCAGATTAATTATTTTAAAAAAATACTTATTATTGATCTGTGTTCATCGCTGGAAAAAGAAGAGTAACACTTCAACTGCTGAACTGGACTGCTGAATTTCCTATCATTGAAGAATCTGTCTTTTCTTTCCATCGTACAACTGCAAAGACTTCAAGCATCCGAGGACTGTTTCTACATTGAAGATTCCATTTCGTCAGGAATGTAAATCTGCCAAGACTTTATTGTCATTCCTATTTTTACGGCAGTTAATTCAACATCAAACTACCATTAGTTTGGGTATATGTATGTGAATGCAGGAGTTTGATTTTTTTAAATAAGTTGTAAGGTCTTCAGATATTGGTTTATCTTAGTAGTGTTTAAGATTTTAGTTTTTTGAAATAAATAGTTAATTTGTTGATATCTAAGGATGCCTGGTTTGCTTCGTCTCATTTGGGGATTATTAGATTGTTTCAATTCGGCTGCTGTTTTCTTTGATTTGGAAAGCTTTAAGATATATACGATGTGACCTGTGGGGTGGTGGGACTGAATTGACTGTGCATTGCTCCCACCGCAGTCAGAATCATATATTTTTGATTGGGGGCTTTGTCCTGCACAGTCATGCCATAACAATGGTCAAACACAAAAAGACTGTGGAAACACATATATGTCGATTTCCTCGAAGTGGAAGGGAAAGTATTTTGTTTTGGTCGAGAACTACAGCAAGTGGATAAATGACGAGTCTATGCCCAATACCACAAGTACCAAAACTATTGAGGTTTTGAGAAGTTGGTTTGCAATTTATGGGTTCCCAGAGGACAAGGTTTAGTTTGCTTCAGCCTGACATCAATAACAAAATAAGCGAAAAGCAAGACAGAGTGAAAATGAGTCATGATACATGAGGCATGAAACTTAGAGAGTTCACTGCAGGTCAGAAGGTCATGGTGAAAAACCACCACAGTGATAAGGAGAAGTATGTGTTTGGAGTTGTTGTGAAAAGACTAGGTGCATTCAGATATCTAGTGTAGATTGGAGAGAGACTCTGTCAACATCATGAAAGAGGAAATCTGACAAAAGGAGAGCATGAGAAACCTCCCATCGTCCAAATTCCAACAGTCCCAAGTGAAAGTCAGAATGAAAGTGCAAGTCAGAAAGGAACTGAAAGTTTGTCAGTATCACAGAATCCACCAGTAGAGCAAAGTGAGTCAGGGTCTTTGATCAAGATGAATCAATCAATTTCACAGTCCCAACTATTAAGTGGAGTTAATAGTCAAAGTCAAAGTTCAGGGTCGACACAGTCTGAGATGTTGGGAGAGCAGAGTCAAGCTAATGGAAATGGAAGAAGATATCCAAACAGAAAGAGAAAGAAGCCAGAAAGATTCATTGAAAGTATGTAGGAAGGAAGATGCAAGTTGTTCTTTTCATTACTTCTTGTCAATGATGATATTTTTTGTGAAAGACAGACAGGTGTTAAAGAAAAACATTTTTTTTTACATGTAAATGACTCTGGAAATATTAGTTACATAAGTTTTCATTGTGATTACAGTAGTAACAGGTATGTAACTTAACTTGTTAAATTTCAGAGTATTGTTATTGTAATATGGGAAATTATATACAAGTACCATTTTATATTTAATGAAAAAAAATAAGTTGGGAGGGAGTGTCATATACAATATTAAACTGGCTGATTGTATTGCAATTACAATACTATGTCTCTGCTGCCCTCTCTGTTGGGAGGTGTTCCAGCATGGCTGCTCCCAGTGAAGACCTCATGTCGTTTTACTCTGTGAATACACAACACTTTGAAAGTCATGTGGCGAACAATCAGGAAAGATAATTGTTTTCACTGCTCCCCTTTAATGGTTGAGTTTGAAAAGTGGTGAACTGCACTGTAAAACAAACCAGAGTTATCCTGAGGTCTCTGGTTCAATTCTGGCTTGAAAGTGCATGTCAAGGGGAACCAGTAGATGTAGTCTACCTGGATTACCTAAAGTAATTCGATAAGGTGCCACACAAAATGTTAATAGGCAAAATAAGGTCTCATGGGGTTGAGAATAATAGCGTGGATAGAGGATATGTTAATGGATAGGAAGCAAAGAGTGGGCATAAACGAAGCATTTTCAAGTTGGCGGGCAGTAAATAGTTGGGTGCTGTAAGGATCAGTGCTGGGGACTCAGCTATTTCCAACCTATGTTAATGACTTAGGTGCAGAGACAAAGAGTAATGTATCAGAAAGTTAGCAGCCAACTACAACAAGCAGTTCGGAAGCCATATGGAGTGTTGTCCTTTATTGCAAGGGGATTGGAGTACAGGAATAGAAAAGTCTTGCTACAATTGTACAAGGTTTTGCTGAGACCACATCTGGAGTACTGTATGTAGTTTTGGTCTCCACAGTTAAGAAAAGATATACTTGCAATGGAGGCAGTACAGTGAAGGTTCACTAAATTGGACCCTGGGATGAGGGGGTTGTCCTATGATGAGAGGCAGAGTAAATTGGGCCTATATTCTCTGGAGTTTAGAGGAATGAGAGATGATCTCATTGAAACATACAAGATTCTGAAGGGGTTGGATAGGGTAGACCCAGTGTTTTCACTAGTTGAGGAATCTAATACAGGATAAGGGACTGATCATTTAGGACTGAGAGGAGGATAAATTACTTCACTCAAAGAGTTGTGAATCTTTGGAAGCTTTGGAAAGGGTGCAGAGGAGATTTACTAGGATGTTGCCTGGTATGGAGGGAAGGTGTTATGAGGAAAGGCTGAGGGACTTGAGGTTGTTTTCGTTAGAGAGAAGGAGGAGGAGAGGTGACTTAATAGAGACATATAAGATAATCAGAGGGTTAGATAGGGTGGATAGTGAGAGTCTATTTCCCCGGATGGTGATGACAAACACGAGGGGACATAGCTTTCAGTTGAGGGGTGATAGATATAGTACAGATGTCAGAGGTAGTTTCATTACTCAGAGAGTAGTAGGGGCGTGGAACGCCCTGCCTGCAACAGTAGTGGACTCGCCAACTTTAAGGGCATTTAAGTGGTCATTGGATAGACATATGGATGAAAATGGAATAGTGTAGGTCAGATGGTTTCACAGGTCGGCGCAACATCGAGGGCCGAAGGGCCTGTACTGCGCTGTAATGTTCTATGTTCTAACCCCAGAGGGTTGTGGATGCTCCATTGTTGAATATATTTAAGGATGGGATATAGATTTTTGGTCTCTCAGGGAATCAAGGGATATGGGGAGTGGACGGGAAAGTGGAATTGAAGCCCAAGATCAGCTATGATTGGATTGAATGGCAGAGCAGGCTCGCTGGGCCATATGGTCCACTACTGCTCCTATTTCTTGTGTTAATATGTGTCTTTTTGGAGTAAGTGTGTATAAGCAACAATTAGCTGAAGCCAGCGCTCTTAACTTGACAAGTAGATTGCGTTTTAACATGTTACGGCCAAGGTGCAGGGGCCCTCCTTTCCTGTCTGAAAACAGCCTGCACAAGGCTGGTTCACTTCTGCAGTTACATCTGCTGGCCAGCAGGGAGCTCCTTTGAGCAGCAACACATCCAAACACTCAGCACTCACTTGAAAGCAAAAGAAGTCTCTGTCAGTCAGACAGGGCTCACGACTGCTCCCTCACACTCAGGGCAGCTGCTAGTTTCCAGTCACCTCACTTCCCTACCACAAGCTCGGACTCTTCTCGGCTTCTACCATTGTTATTATGTCTTTCCGTCTGGCTGGTGCTCGCCTGCTGCTGCTCAGACCGAGCAAAGTATTTAATGTGTTCAGGCAGCGTGTCAACCCGAAGCATGATTTCACTACTGGTCACAGAGCAACATGGAGGTGGATGCTGAGGGGCTCCTGTGAAACAAGTGAGGGTGAAGTGTCAGCAGAGACCAGTGAGTTTGCCTGAGAGGGGTAGTGGGATCAATATCTGCATTCTCCATTGTGCTTTTACCTTGTGGTAATTGATCAGACACAGCAGTGGTGTCAGGTGTCAGTGAACAGTAGCGCACGTACTTCTTTCCGAAGCGTTTCCACGTGCTGAGGTACAAAGAGGTCGAGAGGCATCAGATCCTTTGGTGTTATAGTAAACAAGGATTCTTTCTTTCTATCTGTAGCAAATATGGAGATCTGAGGAGAGAGAAGGGAAAGATTGTTTTACAACACTGGATACTTTACTGAGGAGTTTTATTCAGGACCTTCACATTTTGAGACAGAAACGCTGCCTACAGCACTAAGAAGGCACTTACCCTGCAAGTGGTCAGACAGCACAACCAGGTAGATCAGCTTGCCAACTGTGTGAAGTCAGAATGCAAAGTTTACAAAAATCATCGAGCCAGGTAGGAGTCAAACCTGCAATCTTCTGATCAGTAGCGTCACGATCCAGTGTTTTCTTTCTCCTCGGGAAATATTGCAGTGCACCTTTAAAAGTGTAAAGAGATCAATGCATCTTTAAGAGATCACTTCAGAAGCTCATTGAAGCAAGCATTTAGCATTCTAGTTGCTAAATTACAGCCACACAGAGACAGAGAATAGACATTCAATGTATCCATTTAGACTTTGAAACTGACTAGTAGAAATAGAGAGATAACAGATTGTTCCAGCATGTGAAGAAATAAGAGAGGTCTCTCTCAGTCTATTTGAAACATATTTATTGTACTCTCAACCTTCTAAAGAAGCTTCAAGTAGATAAATTCCTTAAAAAAAACACATTATTAGTCTGCTTTGTTCATTGCTGAAATAAAAAGAGTTTAATACTTCAACTGCTGAACTAAACTGCTGAATTCCTATCTCTGGAAAGATCCTTTTTTCATCGGATCTTGGAAGACTGCAAGTCAACTTTGGCCATGGTGTATCAGATGACCCTTCATCGGAAGCGTAATCTGCAAAGACTTGATTGTTTTTTTCTATTTTTTCCGGGCAGCTAATTAAAAACCAAACTACTGTTAGTTTGAGGATATGTATGTGAATGCCGGAGTTAGTTTTAAAAAAAGTTATAAAAGTCTTTAGATATTGTTTTATCTTAGCAGCGTTTAAGATATATTTAGTTTTTGTAAATAAACAGTTAATTTGTTGATATCTAAAAGATGCCTGGTTTAGTTCACCTCTTTTGGGGGTTATTAGACTGTTTCAATTTGGCTGCTGCTTTCTTTGATTTGGAAAGCTTAAAGAAATATGATGTGACCTATGGAGCGACGGGACTGACTTGACAGTGCATTGCTCCCACTGCAATCAGAATCATAACTTAATTTGATTGAGGGCTTTGTCCTGAGCCGTCATAACAGTAGTCAGATACGGTTTCATTGCGCCATTAGCCCAAGCAGTGAGTGGTGAATGGCAGCTCACATCCTGCACAGCTGTGGTGTTAGCAGGTACACAGGGAAAAACAAAAGCAAATTAAAGTTCTCCTTAGGTCACTGGTTCAATTCTGGACATTACAGAGAGAGCAATACAGATCAGTTTCTTTCAATACAGTACATGAGGTGCCTCATTACATTTACCGTTATAGGTTATATTTACAATGTGCATTTACCTTTCATGTCAAACAGTCTTTGGTGCAAACAGCCCAAGGGGTTTTACCCAGGTTCCTGTCCCTCAGTTCACTATGGTGAAAGGAATTTTCCCCATCGAGCCTTTGCAGCGGCAGCCTCAAGATTTAATGTGTCCCTCAGCACATAGTCCTGGACCTTGGAATGCACCAGTCTGCAACACTCGGTCATGGACAACTCTTTGCACTGGAAGACCAGCAAGTTTCAGGCAGACCAAAGAGCATCTTTTGCCGAGTTGATGTTCCTCCAGCAGCAGTTGATGTTTATCTCAGTGTGCGCCTATGGGAACAGCCCGTAGAGGACGGAGTCCTGTATTACACAGCTGCTCAGGATGAACCTCAACAAAAACCACTGCATCTCGTTCCAGGTATGCTTTGTGAAAGCACATTCCAGAACGAGGTGGGCGATGGTCTCTTCCCCACCGCAGCCTCCTCGAGGACAGCGTGTGGAGGCGGATAGTCTCCGGGTGTGCAGGAAGGATCTGACAGGGAGGGCCCTTCTCATCACCAGGCAAGCTACAGCTTGCTGTTTGTTTGAAAGTTCTGGTGATGAGACATGCTGCCACATGACTTTGAAAGTCTGCTCATGGAACCATCTGACAGGATCCACCAAATCCTTTTTCCACAGGGTGTCGAGGACATTATGTGCAGACCACAGCATGATGGATGTGTGGTGAAACATGTTTTCCTGCACAAACATTTCCACAAGGGAAAGTTGGAACTGCACAGTCCAACTGAATGGAGCGTTCTGCGGCAACGTGGCCAGACCCACCCTTCTTAACACTGGGGACAGATAGAACCTCAGCACATATCGACACTTGGGTATTTGTACGCCAGGGGTCTCCGCACAGCCCTGAGTCAGCCACACACAAAAGGTGGCCATCAGGGTGGGGGCAACGTTGGGCATTTTTTAACATCACAAACATAATGAGGTTAATTTTAAGTGTTAAGGATGTTGTCCTCCAATACAAGGACTCCCTTAACCTGGCCAAGTACCTGTTACAATGAGATTGAGGAAGGTTGCAGAGGTCTGTGTGTCAGAAGGACACATGCCCATAAGCTATTTTTATAGAAGAATCAAATATAAACAAACATCACTGTGTGAATATTAGATTATGTGTAAAACAGTATATCGTGCAGTTCGCGCCAATTGAGTGGGATTGCAGATGCTGTTTCACTGGGAAGTGAGACATTCTCCTTGGTTACTGCCTGTTGATTCATTGTTCTCTGTAACTGGCCTACTTGTGACTGGATAGAGAAACTGGACTGGGATAGTTGGTCATAAAGACTGGGACACCAGGGGACAGGGCAGGGGGTGGGGTAGAGTAAAGAAAAGAGACCAGAAGCAATTTGTATATTTGTCAAGGATAAATATTTATGAAGCTTCTATTTCATTGGAGCAGAGATGTGGATTCCTCTGACACAGGTACACTGAAACATCATGAGTATAAGCTGAGTGGGACAGGGAATGTGTATTGGATGGACAGTAGAGTTTGGTCAATACACATTCCCTGTCCCACAAGGCTCTCACAGTAGAGATTGGGCAATGCAGATTAGGTTAGAAAGACAATTCTAATAGTCCATTCCTCCCAGTCTCACACCCACAGTTACACATTTTCAGTAAAGTGTTTTGAATCAGACACCAACTGAGCCATGAGCAGCCAGAGCTGAACAGATCTTTAAAGACACAGTCACCTAAAGTAAACTACAAGAGAGAGGAGCACTATTGTCATTCAAACAGGGGCAAAAGAAAGGGAACATTCTCTTGAGAAATGTCTCTGTGAAAGTGTCGAGATGAGACAAGTCAGCAGCACTGTGAAAGGACACTTGGCCTCCCTCATAGACCAGGTAAACTCCAATGTGGCTGGGCTTCCCACTCAGAGCTAGCAGGGTGACTGTCGGTGAGGTTAGAGCACAGTACCGCTCTCTATTGCTCAGGGACAGTGCCAGGTATCCATTCTCAGGCTTCAAAGCAATGTCTCCCTTCCTGTTAATGGAGTCTGGCCACACCAGGTCCCATTTGGACTTGCCACTCACTTTCACCTCCCAGTAGTGCGTCCCCACCGTGAAGCCCTCAGTGGCCAGGACAGAGACACACACACCGAACCTGGCCGGACTGTCGGGAAGCAGCTGCTTGGTATCAATGACAGTCACACTGGTCAAGTCGGGCAGACAGCAGCAGCCAAGTGTTTGCTGTTCGAGGGTCCAGAGTCAGGGCAAGCACAACTGCAGAATAAAGTCCATGGGTGACTGGAGTTCCCTCTCATTGGTGGATAACCAAGGAAGGACAGTGATTGACTCTTGGGGGAGGGGGAATGAGCCAATTGTTCCTTTACTGGAGTGGAGTGAGTGCCACTTTAACTGGGAGTGTGTGTGGAATGGACTGCAGGTAAAATATTACACCATTTTCCTCCCTTCAGAGAGAGGACACTGTCCAATGTGAGAAATGTTAAGCATATTTTAAAAGATCACCACATTGTAAAACAGATTTCATTTCCGATCAATAAAAAGGAAGAGTTCCTCAGAAATCTGAGCATGGGGAGGGGTCAGAAATCACCAAGCATTTCCACCCAACTGCTGTGACCCAGTTGCCCACAAACTGGCCCTGGTAGAAGAACAGCAGCCCCACCGACCTCAGTAAAAGACACACAGTCCGCACCACTTCAACTGGGCAAAGAGCACTGATCAATTTCCATTGCTGCTATCGTCAATTACAAAGTCACTGCTTAATGTGTTCCACACACCAGCTCTTTCAGTGCAGAAACAGGATGTTCAGTGTGGAGGCTGCACCTGCTTACAGTGAGTGTCTCAGTAAATTACACTACACCAGCTCAATCAGTTCAGCTCCACATAATCCAACCAGCTTTCTTTGTTTCAAAATAGACTATTTTTAATCTTTGCTATTTGTCTTGTCATCTGCTCCTCCTGCCAAGCTTCTGTGGAGATCAGGGTCCTCTGCTGTCCTTAATCAGGATAGTTAGGGTGGCACAGTGGCAGCCTCACAGCTCCAGTGACCCGGGTTCAATTCTGGGTACTGCCTGTGTGGAGTTTGCAAGTTCTCCCAGTGATCGCGTGGGTTTTCATCGGGTGCTCCGGTTTCCTCCCACAGCCAAAGACTTGCAGGTTGATAGGTAAATTGGCCATTGGAAATTGCCCCGAGTATAAATAAGGGAAGGTAGGAACATGGGATTAATGTAGAACTAGTATAAATGGGTGGTTGATGGTCAGGACAGACTTGGTGGGTCGAAGGGCCTGTTTAGTGCTGTATCTCTAAAATAAAATAAAATTGTTGTGATAAAGTTGCGACAAACAGGTGACACAATCAGAGTGTGCCTTTTCTATGTGAAGTACTAATGGTTCTACACACAGGTTCCCTCGAAGGAATGTGTTTGTCCATTTTTAGATTTATTAGAGTCACAACTTTGGGACAATCCATCCACTGTGTCTGCTTTGGCCTCCTTATCTCGAGAGACAATGGGTAAGCGCCTGGAGGTGGTCAGTTGTGTGTGGAGCAGTGCCTGGAGTGGCTATAAAGGCCAATTCTAGAGTGACAGGCTCTTACACAGGTGCTGCAGAAAAATTTGTTTGTCGGGGGCTGTTACACAGTTGGCTCTCTCCTTGCGCTTTTGTCTTTTTTCCTGCCAACTGCTAAGTCTCTGCGACTCGCCACACTTTAGCCCCGCCTTTATGGTTGCCCGTCAGCTCTGGCGAACGCTGGCAACTGACTCCCACGATTTGTGATCAATGTCACAGGACTTCATGTCACATTTGCAGACGTCTTTAAAGCTGAGACATGGACGGCCGGTGGGTCTGATACCAGTGGCGAGCTCGCTGTACAATATGTCTTTGGGGATCCTGCCATCTTCCATGCGGCTCACATGGCCAAGCCATCTCAAGCGCCGCTGACTCAGTAGTGTGTATAAGCTGGGGATGTTGGCCGCCTCGAGGACTTCTGTGTTGGAGATAAGGTCCTGCCACCTGATGCCAAGGATTCTCCGGAGGCAGTGAAGATGGAATGAATTGAGACGTTGCTCTTGGCTGACATACGTTGTCCAGGCCTCACTGCCATAGAGCAAGGTACTGAGGACACAGGCCTGATACACTCGGACTTTTGTGTTCCGTGTCAGTGCGCCATTTTCCCACACTCTCTTGGCCAGTCTGGACATAGCAGTGGAAGCCTTTCCCATGCGCTTGTTGATTTCTGCATCCAGAGACAGGTTACTGGTGATAGTTGAGCCTAGGTAGGTGAACTCTTGAACCACTTCCAGAGCGTGGTCGACAATATTGATGGATGGAGCATTTCTGAAGTCCTGCCCCATGATGTTCGTTTTCTTGAGGCTGATGGTTCGGCCAAATTCATTGCAGGCAGCCGCAAACCTGTCGATGAGACTCTGCAGGCACTCTTCAGTGTGAGATGTTAAAGCAGCATCGTCAGCAAAGAGGAGTTCCCTGATGAGGGCTTTCCGTATTTTGGACTTCGCTGTTAGACGGGCAAGATTGAACAACCTGCTCCCTGTGTATAGTGGGCAAACTGCGTTAGCACAAACTGTAAGCATTTAAATACAGTCCTCACTGCTATCAAGTGTAATGGGTTAAGTAAAATTCCTGTCACCCTCCCACACACAGGTTACAGTCTGCCAGCCAGTCCATATTGGTATTTACCCCACTGTCCACCCCTCCACCGGGGAATTGTACGAATCACACATCCCTTCATCCACCTCTCCAACCAAACCTCGAATGTCGACAGTTTCTGTGTTGAGCCACTAACCCTGCAAGTGAATTCTACAGACACAACTCGGGAAATAATCATTTACAATTGAACACAGGCTGGGAGTTAGATCACCCCTGTTGACCTGGATACAGGATTACTGGTGGAGGCAATGTCATTCATTCATTTACCTGGATGGATGATTTCCTTCATTTCCCTCAATAGTTTGTACTGTAAAGGACATTTGTATGTCCCCAGGCACACATTCCCAGACATAGCAGTGGGCGTCTCCTCAGAAAACATGCCAATAACATTAATATCTGTCAGAGAACACAAGGACAGAAGATCATCAAGAACTAGGAGCAGGAGGAGGCTATACACCCCCTTGAGTCTGCACCACCATTCAATAAGACCATGGCTGAACCTCAACTCCACTTTCCCACCCCATCCCCATATCTCTCAATTTCTTAGAATCCCAAAATGTAATCGACTCAGCCTTGAATATACTCAGCAAATGGGCATCCACAGTCCTCAGGCACAGAGAATTCCAAAGATTCACAACCCTCTGAGTAAAGAAATTTCTCTTTGTCTCTGTCCTAAATGGATGCTCCTTTATCCTGAGACTATGGCCCTAGTTCTAGACTTTCCAACCAGGGGAAAAACAGCTTCTCTGTCTCCACCCTGTCACATCCTGTCTTTGCAACATAATATCTGAGATCAGCTCTCATTTTTCTAAACTCCGGAGAGTTTAGGCCCAAAATACTCAAGGTCTCCTCAGAGGACGACCCGCTCATGCCAGAAATTAAATTCTGTGAACTTTTGTTCCACCTTGTCCAAGGCAAATAGCTCCTTTGGTAGAGAGACTAAAACTGTACACATCACTCTTTGTGTGGTCTCACCAAAGCCCTGGACAATTGCAGCAAGACCTCCTTACTCTTGTACTCTAAGCCCCAGCAATAAAGGCTAATTTTGTATGAAGTGAGTTAACACGACAGGATTCAGACTGAAAAACACATTGGGATGTGGAACTGCTACATCAGCAATAGTTCATTATTGACAATACATACCTGTCCCTCCAAGAACTAACCTCCTTGAAGAGAAAACAGAAACAATGTTAGTTTGTTGTTGCAGCTTCATGGAACACAAAAGCAAGCTGAAGTGAATTAAACTGGATGAGGTGAAAACCAACTTGGGACAGTACATTCTCATCAATTCCACACTCAATGTACCTTGGACACACATTCCCAACAGAGTTCATCATTTCACTGAAGATTCACTTTGGTTTGGTCCAATATTATTCCATTTTAGATCAAGTCCTCTTGGAACAGTTACTGTAATAATGTAAGAATTAATACGGACAATGAAGAATCAGGCTCTGGCTTTTTTATTGGTTCATGGGATATGGGCATCACTACCTAGGCCAGCTTTTAAAGCCCGTCCCTCATTGCCCTTAAGAAGTTGCTTTCTTGAACCACTGGAGTCTGTGTGTTGCAGCTACACATACACTCCTGTTAGGGAGGGAGTGCGGGACTTTGATCCAACTACGATATAGTTCCAAGTCAGGATGGTGTGTGTCTTGGAGGGGAACTTGCAGTGGTGGTATTCCCATGTGTCTGCTGCCTTTGTCCTTCTGGATGGTAAAGGCCGCAGGATCTGGTTAGATTTCCAGGACCAACACAAAGCTGGTTTTTGCTCAGGAATGTCAGGTTGACAGCTGAGCTCCAAGTCAGAAGGTTGTGGAGCTCAAGACGAGAAATCAGGATAAGATGCTCTGCAGCCCAGTGCTGAGGGGCTGCTTTGCTGCCAGAGGTGCTGTCCTCATCCAGCGATGCTAAGCCAAGGCCCCTCTGCCCTCATTCTGGGAATTAAAATCAGATGTTTAAGATTCTATCACACCACTCCCACCTGAATTGATGCTAAACCTTTATAAACTACGAGATTGGCCGCAGCTGGAGAATTGTGACCAATTCTAGGCCTCACAATTTAGGAATATGAAGGATTTGGTGAATGTACAGAAGAGATTTACTAGAATGGTTCCAGGGACTAGGTTATTACAGTTACACAGACAGACTGGAGAAGCTGGGATAATAAGAAATGCTGGAAATACTCAGCAGGTCTGGCAGGATCTGTGGAGAGAGAAGCAGAGTTAAAGTTAGAGTTCTGATGAGGGGTCACTGACTTGAAACGTTAACTCTGCTTCTCTCTCCACAGGTCTGGCAGCACCTGATGATTATTTCCAGCATTTCTTGTTTTTATTTCAGATTTCCAGCATCCGCTGTATTTTGCTTTTATTTTACTGGGGCAGCTGGGGTTCTTCTCCTGCGAGAAGAGAAGCCTAAAAGGAGATTTGATCGAGGTGTTTAAAATCACATAAACTAAAATCAGGAGAAACTGTTTCCAATGGCTGAAGGATCAATAAGCAGAGGACACAGATTTAAAGGTGATTGGCAAAAGACCCAGAGGTTGACAGGAGAATAAAAATGTTTTTCCCAAAGAGTGCTGAGGATTTGAAATGCACTGCCTGATAGGGCGGTGAATACAGATTCAACAGATATCTTCAAAAAGGAATTGGATAAAAAATTGATGGAGGGAAAATTACAGGAATGGGGGAAGGAGCAGGAGAGAGGCACGAACTGGATTGCTCTTCAAAAGAGCCAGCACAGACCCGATGGGTCGAATAGCCTCCTACTGTGCTGAATATTTTTTATTGCTTTTGGTTGAGAATCAATTAGTCCTCATTCATCTCACTGCTGATCACAAAATGCTGACATGTTCACCACACTGGATCCAGCTGGTCTCCAGAATGCACCGCGGCCTGAGCGATGGGGCCTTTTCTCGGCCGCGCTGCACTGTGGGAAAACAGAGTTGCCATTGCCGCCTTCGGGAATCGAGTGAATGACGGAGCCGAGGGACAGTCGGCAGCTCCGTACTCTGACAGAACCAGTTACCTGACGACTAGGAGGGGGAAGGGCAGCAGGAAGAGCCAAACTCGGCCGACAGCTCTGTTACCTGCTCCTGTTCCCTTTTAAAACCCATTTAGCCCTTCAAAAAAATCAGTAAAGGCGAGACGGAAGAAGGAAACTACTGGTGATTGTTGAGGCTCGAAAGGAAGGAGCAGGAGAGAGTAGAACAGTTCGTGATATAGTGGGTGACATTTAGAGATGGATCAGGATTTATTCAAGGTAAATTATGACAGACAAAGGGACACGTTAAACCGGGGGAACTTAAATTTAGGATGGCCAGGAATTTCTTCACTCAAAGAGGACAGGTGCATGGATTTCCAGACAGAGGTTAAAAACAAAGATGCGGGTTTAGAATATTTTCACAAATATAATTAACTGGATAAGAAATAGTGACAGTAGATGCATGGATATAACATTGACTAACAGACAGAAAGCAGAGTGTAATGGTTTTAGTTTAGTGATACAGCACTGAAACAGGCCCTTTGGCCGACCGAGTCTGTGCCGACCATCAACCACCCATTTATACTAATCCTACACTAATCCCATATTCTTACCACATCCCCACCTGTCCCTATATTTCCCAACTACCTACCTATACTAGGGGCAATTTATAATGGCCAATTTACCTACCAACCTGCAAGTCTTTTGGCTTGTGGGAGGAAACCGGAGCACCCGGAGAAAACCCACGCAGACACAGGGAGAACTTGCAAACTCTACACAGGCAGTACCCAGAAGAGAAGTCCAAAAGGAGATTTGATCGAGGTGTTTAAAATCACAAAAACTAAAATCAGGAGAAACTGTTTCCAATGACTGAAGGATCAATAAGCAGAGGACACAGATTTAAAGGTGATTGGCAAAAGACCCAGAGGTTGACAGGAGAATAAAAATGTTTTTCCCAAAGAGTGTTCAGGATTTGAAATGCACTGCCTGATAGGGCGGTGAATACAGATTCGCTGGAGCTGTGAGGCTGCGGTGCTAACCACTGAGCCAATGTGCCGCCCAAATGGTTGTTCTTCTTCAGTCTGGAGGGAAGTTATACAGTGGTGTTCAGTATTAGGAACCCACTCTTTTTCAGATATTAAAGACTTGGAGTTGGGTTGACAGGACATCGTTTCAAAGTTTACAGAAGACATTAAATTCAAATGTAGTGAACAGTGAGGGGGACAGTGACAGGACATAGACAAGTAAAATGGGCAGAAAAATGGCTGATGAAATTTAACACAGAGACTCCCAGATGGTATGTTGCCTCCCGGGTGCCAGGGTCAGGGATGTCTCGGATCGAGTCGATAGGATTCTTAAGGGGGAGGAGGAGCAGCTAGAAGTCATGGTACACATCGGTACCAATGACATAGCTAGGAAAAGGGATGAGGACCTGAAAAGCGAATATAGTGAGTTAGGTTGAAAGCTAAAAGGCAGGACGAGCAGGGTAGTAATCTCAGGATTGATACCGGTGCCATGTGCTAGTGAGGCTAGAAACAGAGAGCGAGTGCAGCTCAACACGTGGCTACAGAGCTGGTGTAGGAGGGAGGGCTTCAGATATGTGGATCATTGGGATACCTTCAGGGGAAGGTGGGACCTGTACAAGAAGGATGGGTTGCATCTGAACTGGAGGGGCACCAATATCCTGGGCGGGAGGTTTGCTAGAGCTCTTCGGGAGGGTTTAAACTAGTTTGGCAGGAGGATGAGAACCGGAGCGACGGATCAGTGGATGGGGTAGCTGTTGAATAGGCAGATACAGAGCGCAGAGAGTCTGCAAGGAAGGTTAGACAGTTGACAGGGCAAAGTTGCAGCCAGTATGATGGGTTGAAGTGTGTCTATTTTAACGCAAGAAGTGTCAGGAATAAGGGTGATGAACTTAGAGCATGGATCAGTACTTGGAGCTACGATGTTGTGGCCATTACGGAGACTTGGAGATCACAGGGGCAGGAATGGATGTTGGATGTTCCGGGGTTTAGATGTTTCAAAAGGAATAGGGGGGGAGTGGGGGGGGGGGGGGAGGTAAAAGAGGTGGGTGAGTGGCATTGCTAATCAGGGATAGTATCACAGCTGCAGAAAGGGAGGTCGTCGAGGAGGGTTTGTCTACTGAGTCAGTATAGGTGGAAGTCAGAAACAGGAAAGCAGCAGTCACTTTGTTGGCAGTTTTCTATAGACCCCCCAATAGCAACAGAGACATGGAGGAACAGATTGGGAGGCAGATTTTGGAAAGGTGCAGAAGTAACAGGGTTGTTGTCATGGGTGACTTCAACTTCCCTAATATTGATTGGAACCTCCTTTGTGCAAATAGTTTGGATGGAGCAGTTTTTGTCAGGTGTGTCCAGGAAGGTTTCCTGACAATATGTAGATAGGCCGACTAGAGGGGAGGCTATATTGGATTTGGTGCTTGGCAACGGACCAGGCCAGGTGGCAGATCTCTCGGTGGGAGAGCATTTCGGTGATAGTGATCACAACTCCCTGACCATTACTCTAGTCATGGAGAGGGACAGGAGCAGACGGGATGGGAAAATATTTAATTGGGGGAGGGGAATTACAATGCTATTAGGCAGAAACTGGGGAGCTTAAATTGGGAGCAGATGTTCTCAGGGAAATGCATGACAGAAATGTGGAGGTTGTTTAGGGAGCACTTGCTGCGATTGCTGGATAGGTTTGTCCCGATGAGGCAAGGAAGGGATAGCAGGGTGAAAGAACCTTGGATGACAAGAGATGTGGAACAGCTAGTCAAGAGGAAGAAGGAAGCTTACTTAAGGTTGAGGAAGCAAGGATCAGACAGGGCTCTAGAGGGTTACAAGGTAGCCAGGAAGGAACTGAAGAATGGACTTAGGAGAGCTAGAAGGGGACTTGAAAAAGTCTTGGCGGGTAGGATTAAGGAAAATCCCAAGGCATTCTACACTTATGTGAGGAACAAGTGAGGGTGAGGGTAGGGCCGATCATGGATAGTAGAGGGTACTTGTGCCTGGAGTCGGAGGAGGTAGGGGAGGTCCTTAATGAATACTTTGCTTCAGTATTCACTAGTGAGAGGGACCTTGTCGTTTGCGAGGACAGCGTGAAACAGGCTGATAATCTCAAACAGGTTGATGTTAAGAAGGAGGATATGCTGGAAATTTTGAAAGACATGAGGATAGATAAGTCCCTGGGGCCAGACGGGATATACCCAAGGATATTACAGGAAGCAAGGGAAGAGATTGCTGCGCCTTTGGCGATGATCTTTGCGTCCTCACTGTCCACTGGAGTAGTACCAGATGATTGGAGGGTGGCAAATGTTATTCCCTTGTTCAAGAAAGGGAATAGGGATAACCCTGGGAATTACAGACCAGTCAGTCTTACATCGGTGGTGGCAAATTATTGGAGAGGTTTCTGAGAGACAGAATTTATGATTATTTGGAAAAGCATAGTTTGATTAGAGATAGTCAGCATGGCTTTGTGAGGGTCAGGTCATGCCTCACAAGCCTTATTGAATTAATTGAGGATGTGACAAAATACATTGATGAAGGAAGAGCAGTGGATGTGGTGTATATGGATTTTAGCAAGGCATTTGATAAGGTTCCTCATGGTAGGCTTATTCAGAAAGTAAGGAGGCATGGGATACAGGGAAATTTGGCTGTCTGGATACAGAATTGGCTGGCCCATAGAAGACAGAGGGTGGTAGTAGATGGAAACTATTCAGCCTGGAGCTCAGTGACCAGTGGTGTTCCGCAGGGATCTGTTCTGGGACCTCTGCTCTTTGTGATTTTTATAAATGACTTGGATGAGGAAGTGGAAGGCTGGGTTAGTAAGTTTGCCGATGACACAAAGGTTGCTGGAGTTGTGGATAGTGTGGAGGGCTGTTGTAGGTTGCAACGGGATATTGACAGGATGCAGAGCTGGGCTGAGAAGTGGCAGATGGATTTCAACCTGGAAAAGTGTGAAGTGATTCATTTTGGAAGGTCGAATTTGAATGCGGAATACAGGCTTAAAGACAGGATTCTTGGCAGTGTGGAAGAACAGAGGGATCTTGGGGTCCACGTCCATAAATCCCTCAAAGTTGCCACCCAAGTTGATAGGGTTTGTAAGAAGGCGTATGGTGTGTTGGCTTTCATAAACAGGGGGATTGAGTTTAAGAGCCGTGAGGTTATGCTGCAGCTCTATAAAGCCCTGGTTAGATCACACTTGGAATATTGTGTTCAGTTCTGGTCGCCTCATTATAGGAAGGATGTGGAAGCTTTAGAGAGGGTGCAGAGGAGATTTACCAGGATGCTGCCTGGACTGGAGGGCATGTCTTATGAAGAAAGATTGAGGGAGCTAGGGCTTTTCTCATTTGAGCGAAGAAGGATGAGCGGTGACTTGATAGAGATGTACAAGATGATGAGAGGCATAGATAGAGTGGATAGTCAGAGACTTTTTCCCAGGGCGGAAAGGGCTATCACCAGGGGGCATAATTTTAAGGTGATTGGAGGATGGTTTAGGGGAGATGTCAGAGGTAAGTTCTTTACACAGAGAGTGGTGGGTGCGTTTAATGCACTGCCAGCGGTGGTAGTAGAAGCAGATACATTAGGGACATTTAAGCGACTCTTGGATAGGTACATGGATGATAGTAGAATGAAGGGTATGCAGGTAGTTTGATCTTAGAGTAGGTAAAGGGTCGGCACAACATCGTGGGCTGAAGGGCCTGTACTGTTCTATGTTCTGTATGTAAAACAATGCATTTTGGTAGGAAGAATGAGGTGCGATAATATAAACTATGTGAAACCAATGGACGTCAGTGACAGAAAACCTGGTTTAGGTTTCCCTTTGTTGTTAAGCAACTTGAATGCCAAGTTACAGATGTCCACCATCGCCATGGCAATGAATCAGGGAGGGAACAGATACCTTTCACCAGAATCAAGGGGAGGTGGGGAGGGAGAGGAGAAGAGAATAGTGTGGACTTTCAGAGATGTCAAGTCATTTCGATCCAGTTTGGCCTCAATGTTAGTGATGTCCAGCTCAGTGGAGAAGAGTATCCTGTGCATTTTTGTCAGGTTTCGTTCCATTCCTGACTAGTTATTTTCCACCTGAGCTTCCAGCATTTCCATCAACCATTGCACTTGGCCATTGAGGAACTGGTGCAGGTCAGCAAACTGCTGTGTAACATGGAAGATCAGATTACACCCCATTTCCTTAAGGAAAGATGATCAAATATCCACACAAACTTTAGAATTCTACAGAATTGAGGGAGACCACTTGATTCTGGTCAAATAAAAAAATGTCCGACAACGTCCTCAACCTTCTTCAAACTAAGCAATTGTGAAATCCACAGCCTGCAGCCTTGGCCCAGTTGGTAGCCTCTATGAACAGAATGGATCTTGAACCCATGACACAAGACTTGAGCACATAATCTAGGCAGAGACCTTCAGTGCAGTGCTGAGGGAGAACGGCACTATCGGGGGGCGGTACCGAGGAACCTGGTGTAGCTGCAGCTTTTTAGATAAGAAACTGAACTGAAGCCCTGTCTGCATGTTAAAGATCCCTTGGCACTATTGAAAAGAGCAGCGAGTCCTCTCAATGCCTGAAGTGACATCCTGCCTTCAACACTGCCTCAAACAGTTTAACTAGGAATTCATTTACTTCACTAACACATGTAAAATGGCTGCCACATTGAAAGAAAACTTGCATTGATATTACACTATTTACAACCTTTGAACTTCCCAAAGCATCAAGTGTCGTCACTGTTGTCATGTCGCCTGTGTAGCATCCACAACACACACAAAGTGACTGCAGATTACAATCCTTTCTGGACACGGTAAAATCAGACCAACTTACTTTAGAGTGTGCAATCTCAAGTCCTTGTTACTGCAACGCATCTTTCAAAAGAGACCACCTTCTGGTTTAGTGATTGAGAAAGCAACTCCTTTATTCTGCAGTGGAGACAGGAAGGAAGTGCAATGAGCTGTGATACCTGGATACCAGACTAGTTCTGCAAAGTTACTAAGTAGAAGAGAAGCCAGAATTACCCTATGATAAAGTATACAGGAGACCCCAGTCCACCTTCATGTACTGACTAAGTTATACATTTCCACCATTCTCAATTCTCACCTTTTGAGAAGAGATCCCATACCTTGCAAGTTGTGATGAATTCAATTCTCTCTCTAAGTTTCTGCTGCTTGTGAAGTTGAGTCCCTGCACAGATCAAAGTCAGTTTCTCTTGATGTTCCGGGCACAGACGCCTCTCCTCCTCAGTCACATCCTGCAGACCGGTCAGTCTGCAAATGTTATCCATCACATGCCTCAATACACTGTTGGGCTGCAGGGTCAGCTCTGCAGCATCCTCACTACACTGGGGGCAACAGATAGACCTTCCCTGCAACTTCCTGTAAGACACAATATAGAAGTGGCAGAAATTACACTCACAGTCCACTAGGCCAGGATCAACAAATAACCCGAGGCAAAGGGGACATATGTGGGCTTCTCCAGAACTCCCATTCTCTGCACTACAAGCCATGAAACAATTAATTCTGAGGCAGAACAGTTACTATTATTAATCTAACAGCTCTTCTCCTTTTAACAAACTGTGCACTCACAGCAGAGGAATGCATCAGGTACATTCCTTCCACCTGAATGTGTTTTATTGGGTCCCTTTCCATCTAATTGAGTTTAATTCATTCCCCAATGCTGCAAAGTTGGGTACCCTGGTAAAGTGGATCTAGGAACTCAGCTCCAATGATGGTTGAGAGATGTAGCAACTTCCTCATTAACCCTGTCAGGACCTTTGACTGGAACCCTTTTGAAGGGACCAATCATTCCAATCTGTCCAGCACAGAAGCAGGACATTCTACAAGTGCCCTCCCAATTGGACCTGACAAACTAAAATGATATTGTGATGTTAAATGAGGATTGGATTCTGCCGCTCAATGACATCGCCTGTATCCAGCAGAGCCCACTGGTCATGGAGTCTCTTGGACTGGGGAATGAAGCTGCTGACATTGGTGCCAACAAGCTGGATCTCCTGCAGTTACAAAGTGGTGAAGTGTCTGTGTTCCCAGTTAACAGTCTGCAGGACTGTAATAACAGGGTGATAATCACTGTGGTGGATGTTTAAATCCTCTCCTCAGCTTTAGGTGCATCTCAATCTGAAATGTGATGTTCTGATACCTGTTGAATGTTATGTATTGAATTTACACCTAAAGAATGTGTCCCCTGTATGATTTGGTACTGATGTGACCCTGAACGTTTGTGTCCCATACATGCATGGCTCCACAACATTCCCACATTGTGATATGCTGGGATTTCACTTCGAGGCAATGAATGAAAAAATGGAGGATCATAGAATCAAACAACACAGAAGGAGGCCATTCCGCCATTGTGCTGATGTTAGCGCTTAACTTGAGCTATTCAATTAATCGCACTCCCCTGCTCTTTCCCTGTTATGTCCTTTTGCCAATCAAGTATTTATCCAATTCTCTTTTGAACTTTGCTATTGAATCGGCTTCCACTGCTTTATTTGGACAATGCATTCCAGATCATCATAACTCACTGTGTAAAAGAATATTTCCTCATATCACCTCTGGTTCTTTTGCCAATCACCTTCAATCTGTCTCCTCTGGTTACCAGAGATTTTTCCAATAGAAACAGTTTCTCCGCATTTACTCTTTCAAAATCAGGAGATGGGAAAAGGAAGTCGATGGGCTGAATGGCTTCCTTCTGTGCTGTAATGCCTGGATGACTGGAGCAGAGTCTGGTCATGTGATCCTGTAATATCTTGAGTGGGAGGGGCAAGGGCTGCTTTTTTGACACCATCCTGTCTGCTGTGTGATTGGCTCCTGACTCCTTTGTGATGTCAGCTGGAGACGGGTTTACGGCCCTGGTTCCATATCAATGGAGTTGCTAAGGGAGGAGCTGAAGTCGGCAGCTGACACTGTGAGTGACTTTAGACCATATCAATAGGGAAATGGAGAGAAAAGAACAATTTCATATTAAAGTAAGTAATTCAACCAAATGTCACTAATTACAAATATGTTCAAATTAAATATAATCATAGTCACACACACAGTCTCACTGTATTGAAGTTACAGATTCTAGAATTAATAGTCATCACTTTAATATTGAAAGATTCTTGGAGTGAACAGTATCTCAGGAAGCTGGAGAGTGAAGTTGAATCATCACCACACTAACTGGGACTGGAGAAAGGTCTCTGGGTTCACAGAGCAGATCTGGTGGCTCCAAGACTTGCAGGTGATAGGCAAATTGGCCATTGTAAATTGCCCCTAGTGTAGGTAGGTGGTAGTGAATATGGGATTACTGTAGGGTTAGTATAAATGGGTGGTTCATGGTCGGCACAGACTCGGTGGGCTGAAAGGCCTGTTTCAGTGCTGTATCTCTAAATAAATAAATAAAGACCCTCAGTATTGAGGATGGGATGAAACAGCAGCTTCAATAATTGTAAAAGTGAGGAACGTTACTGAGATTCCCATCAGTCCAGGATTTTGCTGAGGTGACAGTCTAACCATGAGGCTCGGACTTTGATGCAACAAATTGACTGTATCTTAACCTGTGTGTAAAGTGAGTCTATACTTCACCTGGGGGAACTTGACACTGACATGTAGAGGGATTTTTAATTTGTCTATTTATCACGCTGTAGCTGAGCTGGTGTGTGTCATTAGTTCATGTCAAAGAGGCTGTAACTGAGTTGGCTGTGCTTGGTGAACCAATTTAGAGAGGGTTTTACACTGTATCCAACTCTTGCCCTGGGAGCAGTTGCTGTGACAGTGTGGAGGGAGATTTACTCTTTATCTAACTCATTCACATACCAGTGCAAGATGCTCCTGGACAGTCGGCTCCCAAGGGAGCTCCTCACTGTGCATGTCCATCCATGAACATCTGCTCTGATCCATCACTCCTTTTCCGTCCTAAACCCTCTCTTCTGCTATTTAAGGTCTCCAGAGTCTAACACCTCTCTATCTTTCCACCTCACTTTCCTCCTTTAAGGCACTCCTTCAAATGTACCTCTTTGACCAAGCTTTTCGCTTTTCGTCCCAAGAACCTTGGGACATTTTATGAAGTGAAGGTGCTATACAGATATAAATTGTTATTGTTGTATCCAGCACTGGCCTGAAATCAGGCACATTCTGTACACTCACAGAGATCAGCACAAGAGCACAAAATATTCCATTCACAGGAGCTGCCCCTGGGATGGTGCAGGACGGGTACGTTATAAACCTCTAGAGATGAGCCCTTGTCCACTCCCATTCTACTTTATCCTTTTCTACTGGTTACAGTTGGCATATTGTGTGTGTGTAAAATCCAACCTGAGGCATTTCCCAATTTTGAGCCCTTCAATTCCTTGAGTTCAGCTCATCCTTGAAGACCAGGACTGTCCTTCAGATATCCCGCATTTCCAGACAGCGCATTTCCAGGACTGTCCAAGGGACAAGAGAGTGACGTCAAAGAGATAGGACATGTGCAGTGACACTTAGCAACATCCATCCTGCCCACACCTGTTGCTGTGCTGTGGCAGATGGAGAAATGTTGGAATTTCCCTGCGGAGGGAGATAACGGCAGCTCTGCTATAAAAGACACTAAAAGTCACTCGACCCAAGAGATGGTGAAGGAAAGACTCAGAAAATGTAAAGTTCTGAGGAACTGGATTCTGAACAAAATATGGATCTTCAGATCATGGTGTGTTCATACCAGATACATGTGTTTGATATGCTTGTTGTTTCCAATTAATCCAGATTGTCTATGGATCAAGAGGATTAACAGTCAATATTAGATTTAACACGTATGAGGCCTGTTACAAGGGATTGGAAACCAAACCGGACACAAATAAATAGCATTGAAGTATTGAGGATTGGGAAGATTGGAATTGGATGACATTTGACCCAGCAGGAAGGAAGGAGGAAAAGAAGGAAGGAAGGTGCTAATCTGGAATAACCAGGACAGTGAAGCACTAATGTGCTGGGCCATGGACTGAGCAGGAGGATCAACATTTCCCACTTACATTTCCTTTCCCACTGCTGCTTCTGGAGTCGGTTTGGCCCCATTCGATGGACTGACAGTGAATCTCACTCTTTGTTTCTAACATCCGATTTGTTTCAATTCCATTTATTGTGAAGCTTCCTCTCCAGAGGCTGATGGTACAGAGCTGACCAATGTACAGACACTGGCTAACACTGGATCAGAGGAGAAATTTATACAGATCATTTTCTCCTCTTTTACATCACCCATAACTCTTTGGAGACACAAGTGGTAACTTCTGGCTCCCTTAGTCACCATTCCTGTTAATGTGGGTCAGATTGGGGACACAAGGTCCAGTCCCTCTGAAGTACTGAGATGACATCTCCATATGCATGGAAAGCTTCATCTGACTGATGGAGAATCCAGTCTCTGGCACTTCATGACTGGGAGGAGGATTCCCTCTAATGGCACCAACACTGCCCTTGGATCTGTTTCACCCATCAGCAGCAGAACATCCCTTTACCAGCTCCGACATCAAAAAACCTGCTTGACATTACTGGTCTTCCTTTGATTCCTTTTCTTAGACTGCAGGGAATCCTGCAAACTATTTTTTTCTAATTGTGAACCCAGGTGCATGGCCCAGACTCAGGTTGGGACCAATCTCTGGGGTCCAGGAATAGAATGACTGTGGGTAATTTTGAGAAGTTGGTTCATGGAGAAATTTACAAGAGTATCTTTGGTTTCTGGAGGAAATGCCCACCTGAAAGGTAGTGATATTAGTCCCACTGCATGAGGGGGAATTTGCTGACAATTTTTGGACGGACACTGTCTGCTCTTCACTAAGGAGTTGTTCTAGTCTGGTAATGTCCCAATCATGGTGAACATTTCAGAAAGCTCCCAATTGTGTCAGATTAAGGAGTGTGTAAATGCTGATCGTGGTGGGATTGGCACTCTGTGCATCTGTTTGAGGTAAAAATGAGAGATATGAAGGAGAGAAAAAGTTAGTAGATAAATGAGGGAGATGAGAAGAGGAAAGGTTATGCAGGAATTAATAAAGGTAAATAGAAAAGTGAGATGTGAGGAAGAGAGAAACAGAGAAACAAGAATACTGTGATGGAGACAGAAAGTACAGAGGAAAGTGTGGGAGATGAGAATAGACAAAGGTTAACAGAAAAATGAGCAAATGAAGAGGGAATGAAAGGGAAATAGAATAAATATGAGGAAAAGGAAATAGAAAAATGAGGGAGAATATAAAAAAGAGAAAAAACGATTGAGATATAAAATAGGGAAAGGAATTGAGCAAAGAAAAGATAAATAGAAACAAATAAATCAGTTCAGGACAGTAAAAGTTCTGGAGAAAATGAGAGAAACGGGAAGGAGTAAAATGGGAAATAAGCAAAAGTAAAATTAAATGACAATTAAAACCAACTGAAGAGATTATATGGAGAGGAGAGATTGGAATTGAGGAGATGAAATGTGGTAAGTACAAAATGAGAGATGAGGAATTATGGTACACACAAGAACACAAGAAATAGGAGCAGGAATAAACTATATGGCCAGTCGAACCTGCTCCACCATTCAAAATCATCAGGGCTGATCTTAGGCTTCAACTCTACATTCCCACCCACTCACCGTATCCCTTTATTCACTGAGAGACCAAAAATCTGTAGAAAATGAGAGAGATGCAGAGTTAAATAGGGAAATAAAAGAAAAGGGAAAATTGTGGGTAGAAAAGGTTAGTAAGAAAGAATCAGCTATAAAGGTCTCAGAGGGAGAAAGAAAGAAACCAGTCCAAAGATCAGTAGAATGAAGATGAGAAGAGGAAAAGGAAAGGCAGAAATAATAATTCATCAATGAAGAGAAAATAAGAGAGACAATGGGAGAAATGTTCAGTACAAAATGAGATGGATAGAAAGTAGTAAAGAATGGAGATAGAAAATGAAAGGCAGAAGCTTAATAAAGTCAGTTGAAAAAGGAGAAAGAATAAGAAAAGGTTAATGCAAAATTAATTTACAATTAAAAACAAGAAGCACAATATATTAAGAAAAACAAGTTTTTATTTTTTCTTTCTTCATTCTCTGGATGTGGATTTCACTGGAAAAACCAGCATTTATTACCCATCCCTAATTCCCCTGGAGAAGGTGGTGGTGAGCCGCTGTCTTGAACTGCTGCAATCTGTGTGGGAAAGATATTCTCCCAATGCTGCTGGTAAGGAATGTGTTCCAGGATTTTGACTGTGATGATGCAGGAACGGTGATATATTTCCAATTCAGAATGGTGGGTAAATTGGAGAGGAAATTGGAGGTGGTGCTGTTCCTATGCAGCCCTTGTCTTTCAGTGTGATAGAGGACATGGATTTGAGAGGTGCTGTCAAACAAGCAATTGCGAGTTGCAGCAGTGTGTCTGGTGGACTGCACACACTGCAGGTACAGTACACTGGTGGTCGAGACAGTGAATGTTTGAAGTGGTGGATGGAATGCTGATCAGGTGGACTGCATTGGTGTTGAGCTTTTTGAGTGTTGCTGTCGCCATCCAGGCAAGTGGAGATTATTCCATCACTATCCTGACTTGTGCCATGTAGGTGGTGAACAGGTTTTGTGGAGTCAGGAGGTGATTCAGTTACTGAAGAACACCCAGCCTCTGAACTGTTCTTGTAGCCACCTGGGCAATTTTACACTTCATTGGTTAGGTGCCAGTGTTGTACTTGTACAGTTTTGCTAGAATCACGGCTAGTTCTGGAGCACAAGCCTTCAGCACTGCAGCCAGGAAATGGCGGGAACCCATAGTCTTTGCTGTATCCAGTGCTTTGACTCATTTCTTGGTATCGGGGAGTTTTATTTTATCACTTGTTTATGTGATGTGGGTGTCGCTGGCAAGGCAGTATTTGTTGCCCATCCCTAATTGTCCCTGTGAAGGTGGTGGTGAGTTGCCTGCTTGAACCACTGCAGTCCATGTAGTGTAGGTGCACCCAAATAGAGGTGTGCAAACAAAACCCAACCCAAGTCCGAATGTTGGATCCGGAAACCCGACCCAACCTGAACCCGACACATGCCGTCGGATCCCGTCGGGGTCAGGTCGGGTAGCAGGCCTTTACCCATGTAGTGATGTAAAGGCCCGCCACCCGACCCAACCCCGACGGGTCCCGACGACATGTCGAGTTTGGGTTGGGTGGGGTCGGACGTCGGGGTCTGAAATTCGGGCTCACGTCGGGTTTCCTTTCCACACCTCTACACCCAGAGTGCTGTTAGGGAGGGAGTTCCAGAGTTTCGACCCAGCCACAGTTAAGGAATGGTGATATAGTTCCAAGTCAGGATGGTGTGTGGCTTGGAGGGGAAATAGCAGTTGGTGGTATTCCCATGCATCTGCTGCCCTTGTCCTTCGAGGTGGTAAAGGTTGTGGGTTTGCAAAGCACTGTCGAAGGAGGCACAGTGAGTTGCTGCAGTTCATCTTGTAGATGGTACACACTGCTGCCACTGAGCATCAGTGATGGAGGGAGTGAATGTTGAAGGTGGTGGATGAGGTATCAGTCAAGCGGGCTGCTTTGTCCTGGAGGGTGTCGAACTTCCTGAGGTTGTTGTGGACAGTATTTCATCACATTCCTGACTTGTGCCTTGGACAGGTTATGGGCAGTCAGGAGGTGAATTACTCACTGCAGAATTCCCAGTCTCTGACCTGCTCTTGTCGTCACAGTATTTATGTGGCTGCTCCCGTTCAGTTTCTGGTCAATGGTAGCCCTCAGGATGTTGATTGTGGGGGATTCAACGATGGTAATGCTGTCGAATGTGAAGGGGAGATGGTTAGAGTCCCACTTGTTGGATATGGTCATTGCCTGGCACTTGTGTGGCATAAATATTACTTGCACTTATCAGTCCAAGCCTGAATGTTGTTCAAGTCTTGCTGTATATGGACACGGGCTGCTTCAGTAACTGAAAGTCATGAACGGTGCTGAAAATTGTGTAATCATCAGTGAACATCCTCACTTCTGACCTTACGGGAAGGACATTGATGAAGCAGCTGAAGAAGGTTAGGCCTAGGACACTACCCTGAGGAACTCCTGCAGTGATGTCCCGGAGCTAAGATGATTGACTTCCAACAACCTCAACCATCTTCCTTTGTGCGAGTTATGACTCCAACCAGTGAAGAGATTCCACCCCCCCCCTAGTTTCTATTGACTTTATTTTATTGGAGTTCCTTGTTGCTACAATCAGTCTAATACTGCCGTGATATCAAGGGCAGTGACTCTCACCTCTGGAATTCAGCTCATTTTTGTCCATGTTGAGACTGAGGCTGTAATGAGGTCTGGAGCTGAGTGGTCCTGGCAGAACTCAAACTGAGCATCAGTGAGAAGGCGATTATTTTCACTTGAGAGCACATCAATGACACCTTCCAACACTTTACTGATGATTGAGTGTAGACTGATGGGGCGGTAACTGGCCGGGTTGGATTTGTCCTGCATTTTGTGGACAGGCCATCCCTGGGCAATTTTCCACATTGTCGGGTAGATGCTAGTGTTGTTGCTGTACTGGAACAGCTTGGCTTGGGATGTGGCTGGTTCTGGAGCACAGGTCTTCAGTATTACAGCCGGGATGTTGTCAGGGCCTAGAGCCTTTGCAGTATTCAGTGCCTTCAGCCATTTCTTGATAACATGTGGAGTGAATCGAATTGGCTTAAGGTTGCCATCTGTGATACTGGGGACCTCAGGAGGAGGCTGAGATGGATCATCCACTCGGCACTTCTGGCTGAAGATGGTTACGGTAATTACAGGAACTGTCAGGAGGTCAGTGTGTTGAGGGGAGGATGTTTTCTGTAAAGATGGGATTGAAAGGTCGCAGCAATGAGTAAGGTGTTTTTATGAATGATTATTCCTGGTGTTCCTGTTCTCATGGACACTGTCTGACCAGAATCTGCCCTGCCCCCACACTAACCAGTCACTCCCTGTTCTGTCAATCTCTGGCATGGGAGAAAATAAATTAAAATCCATGAATCCCTTGAGGATAAAATCAATTTTCTACAAAGTATCCAGTTAATGAAAAAGTGCCTTTTAATTTGAAACTGTTTTCAGTGTCAGGAGGGTCGGTAACTAGAGAGACACAGATTGAAGGTAATCGGTAAAAGAAACAGAGGAGAAATGAGGTGAGTATTTTTACAGAGCGAGTTGTTGTGATCTGGAATGTTCTGTCTGAAAGGGCGGTAGAAGCAGATTCAATAAATTTCAAAAGAGAATTGAATAAATATTTGAAAAAGAACAATTTGCAGGAATGTGAGGGCAGAGCAGGAAAGTGGGACTAATTGGATAGATCTTTCAAAGAGCCAGCACAAGCACGATGGGCTGAATGGCCTCCTCCTGTGCTGTAAGATTCTGTAATTCCATGATAATTGATGAGATGATGAGGGGGAATCTCACAGCCCCTCTCGGGAGATACAGTCCGGCTTTGTGAACTGTTTGTATGGAATGTGGACCATCTCCTTACTTTAAATTCAGCCATTATATCGTTCCATGTGGAGTGTTATAAAAGGCTCAGCTCCTGCATCCTCACTTTGTGTCCCGGCCCCAGTCCTGGACCAGTTCTATGATTCAGTCCCTCTGTCTCTGGGACACTCTGGGAGTGAGGTTTAATGAAGAGGGAGCTCAGACTACACACACCAGTCCTGGACCAGCTCTATGAAACCCTAAAGAATGATCCAGTTTAGTCCACGGACTTAATCTAACAAGTCTCAGACTGTTTATAAAACCAAAGAAAGATCTTCACACATTTCCATCACTGAGAGTCGCAGCCTCGAGTTCAGGACTTGGCCTGAGAGACAAAGTGTCATTTTATAGCGGACTCTGCCTGTCAGAGTCTCACAGAAGGAGATGGTAAACGTTTGACGTCTGAATGTCCTGACCTCTCCATGAATGGACAGATTCACACTCAGCATTAGATGGCACTTCAGAGGATGTATTACCTGAGGTGTCAGTCTTGGCTCAGTGGGTAGCTCTGTCTCCTCTGTTAACGTTTTGGGTCAGTGACCCTTCTTCTGAAGAAGGGTCACTGACCCGAAACGTTAACTCTGCTTCTCTTTTCACTGATGCTGCCAGACCTGCTGAGTGGTTCCAGCATTTCTTGTTTTTATTTCAGATTTCCAGCATCCGCAGTATTTGGCTTTTATTTGTTTCCTCTGTGTCTGGAAGGTTGTGAGTTTACATCCTAATCCAGAGACTTGATCACAAAATCAGAGAACAGGTTTGAACGATCAACACTGACTCCACTTTGTAAAGAGACAAGGTTTAACTTAATTGAAAGCCATTCCCTTTCACACACACAGATATATGTTTAATCCTCAGGCAAAGTTTAAAAACAAGCTTCCCGAAATATTAATCTCTGATCTGATAATTCATCGTGATGTCAGAGGATAGGATTTTAAAATCACTGAATGTTTTTCAGGGATGAGAACATTCTGCTAAAGATTGTTTCCAAATGTCTCTTATTTGTTAAAGATCTTGTACAACTCGATTATAATGTTAGAATCACACTAGTTTTACATTACATCGACATGATGTAAATTTAATCAGCATCACAGCAGAACTGCAGTGTAAAAGAGCAATGAGTTGGACAGGAAACAATATTGAAAACTGTCTGTGGATCATCAATACAAGAGACATAGTCCGAGAAAATTAATCCTCTCAAAATAATTAAATCATCTTCACTCTGAATAAATATCCATCATTTCCTGAAAATTAATTTTATTCCTTATCAAAATTACTGATCTAATCCCTCCTCCAGTATCTAATCCTTTCCAATATCAGGATTATAAACATTCACACTTCCCCCAATCTCCACGTGACTCCTTCCACCTCAGACAGCTTTCTCCAGCCACGGGGTTTGATCAGTTCAGAGATGAGGAACGAGGCTGATCTTTAGGGTCAGAGTTGGGAGGAAGGACTGGAGAAACTTGAGCTTTTCAGCCTCGAAAGGGAGAGACTGAAAGGACAGGATATTTATTCGACAGGATTTCTATAGCGCCTTTCACAACATCAGGACATCCCAAAGTGCTTCACAGACAATGAAATACTACCGAAGTGTAGTAACTGTTATAATGTAGGAAACACGGCAGCCGATTTGTGCACAGCAAGATCCCACAAACAGCGATGTGATAATGACCAGACAATCTGTTCTAGGTGTTGTTTGAGGATAAATATTGTCCGGGACACTGATGGGAATCTCACTGTCCTTCATCTTTACAATTAACATCAGTTCACAGAAAACAAATGATCCCATTACCACTATCGCCCAATAAAAGTCATCTGGACTCCTGGTTTCCATGGTGACTGAGTGTGTTCTGAGAGCTGGAGTGTGAAACTGGGCATTGGTGTTTGAACCAGAGATGAACCGAGAGCTGCAGTGAGTGTTATTTCAATAATCTGCATTTATATAGCGCCTTTAACAGTAAAATGTCACAAGGTGCTTCACAGGAGCTTTATTGGGTAAAAACTGACACTGAGCCACATTAGGAGATATTAGGACAGGTGACCAGAAGCTTGGTCAAAGAGGGAGGTTTAAAGAGCATCTTAAAGGAGGAGAGAGAATTAGAGAGATGGAGAGGTTTAGGGAGGGAATTCCAGAGTTTAGTCCTCGGTAGCTGAAGGCACGGCCACCGATCGTGAAGAGATGTCAATCGGGGATGCTCAAGAAGCCAGAATTGGAGGAGTGCAGAGATCTCGGAGGGTTGTGGGGCTGAAGGAGATTACAGAGATAGGGAGGGGAAAGGCCATTGAGGGATTTGAACATGAGGATGAGAATTTTAAAATCGAGGTGTTGCCCGACCGGGAACCAGTGTAGGTCAGTGATCACAGGGGGTGATGGGTGAACGGGACTGGGTGTGAGTTAGGATATGGGCAGCAGAGTTTTAGATGAACTGAAGTTTACGGAGGGTGGAAGGTGGGAGGCCGGCCAGGAGGGAATTGGAATAATCGAGTCTGGAGGTAACAAAGGCACGGATGAAGTTTTCAGCAGCAGATGTACTGAGGCAGGGGTGGAGTCAGGCGATGTTACAGAGCCCTAATCGAAACACCATCCAACGCCCCAAACACTCCTTTCATGTGAAGCTGTGATTTACTTGTACTTCTTTCAATTTAGTATATTATATTCGCTGCTCACAATGTGGTCTCCTCTATATTGGGGGGACAAAACACAGATTGGGTGACTGTTTTGTTAGTCCGAAAGCATGACCCTGAGCTTCCGGTTACTTGCCATCTCCCCCATGCTCTCATGCTCGAGGAGCAGCACCTGATCTTTCAATTAGGCACTCTCCAGCCTTGCAGACTGAACATTGAGTTCAATAACTTCAGAGCATGACTGGCCTTTTATTAATATTTTATTTTTTAACCATGTGCCTGCTTTTCATGTCAGCAGAATAATGAGCAGCTCTGACATGAACACTCTCTCTGGACTAATGATTTGTCTTTCACCACAAGCATTAACACTCGCTTTGCCTTTGTCACAGGACTGCTTTGTTATTTAATCTCTCCTGCCCTCTGCCCTATCTAACACCTTCCCCTTTGTTCTCTTCCCCACCCCCCTCCACTTCACTTGCTTAAAACCTAATTCTTTTCTAACCTCTGCCAGTTCTGCTGAAAGTTCACAGACCTGAAACATTAACTTTGCTTCGTTCTCCACAGATGCTGCCAGACCTGCTGAGAATTTCCAGCACATTTTGTTTTTGTTTCAGATTTCCAGCATTTGCAGTATTTTTCTTTTATTTCAGGGAAAATATTGGACCCTTGTCCACATTCAAAGGGTCGGATTTACTGTGGACCAGAATCCACCTGCTCTCTGATTCCAATCTCAAGGACATTGGGAAGAGTCGAGAGGGAGGGAATTTTTAAAATGAAATTAATATTCATGTCACCAGATAAGTTGCTTGTATCATGGGTTGTATTTCACATTGAAAGAGTGCTGCACTGTCAGAGGAGTAGTACTGAGGGAGTGCTGCACTGTCAGAGGGGTAGTACTGAGGGAGTGCTGCACTGTCAGAGGGTCAGTACTGAGGGAGTGCTGCACTGTCAGAGGGTCAGTACTGAGGGAGTGCTGCACTGTCCGAGGGTGAGTATTGAGGGAGTGCTGCACTGTTGAAGGGGCATTACTGAGGGAGTGCTTTTTTTTTATTCTTTCATGGGATGTGGGCATCGCAGGCCAGGCCAGCATTTATTGCCCATCCCTAATTGCCCATGAACTGAGTGGCTTGCGAGGCCATTTCGAGGGCATGTAAGAGTCAACCACATTTCTTTCCCTAAAGGACATTAGTGAACCAGATGGGTTTTTACAACAATCGACAATGGTTTCATGGCCATCATTCGACTAGCTTTAAATTCCAGATTTTATTAATTGAATTCAAATTCCACCTTCTGCTGTGGTGGGATTCGAACCCATGTCCCCAGAGCAATACCTGGGTCTCTGGGTTACTAGTCCAGTGACAATACCAGTATGCCACCGCCTCCCCATGCTGTGTTGTTGACTGTGCTATGTTGTTGGAGGTCAGTAGTGAGGCAGTGCCGTGCTGTTGTAGGGGCAGTGCTGAGAGGGGGGTTGAACTGTTGGAATCTGAGTAGCGTCATTGAGTCATAGAGTTATACAGCAAAGAAACAGGGCCTTCAGCCCATTGTATCCATGCTGGCCATCAAGCACCTTTCCTGCTCTAATCCCATTTTCCAGCACTTGGCCCGTAACCTCGTATGCTATGGCGTTTCAAGTGCTCATCTAAATACTTCTTAAATGTTATGAGGGTTCCTGCCTCTACCACCACTTCAGGCAGTGAGTTCCAGATTCCAAACACACTCTGGATGAAAAAAATCTTTCCTCAAATCCCCTCTAAACCTCCTGCTCATTACCTTAAATCTAAGCCCCCTGGTTATTGACCCCTCCACTAAGGAAAAAGGTGTATTCCTATCTACCCTATCTATGCCCCTCACAATTTTGTACACCTCAATCAGGTCCTCTCTCAGTCCTTTTTGCTCTAAGGAAAACAACCCTAGCCTATCCAGTCTCTCTTCATAGCTGAAATGCTCCAGCCCAAGTAACATCCGGGTGAATATCCTCTGCACCCTCTCCAGTGCAATCAAATCCTTCCCATAGTGTGGTGACCAGAACTGTACACAGTACTCCAGCTGTGGCCTAACTAGCATTTTATACAGCTCCACCATAACCTCCCTGCTCTTATATTCTATGCCTCAGCTAATAAAGGCAAGTATCCCATATGCCTTCCTAACCACCTTATCTACCTGTGCTGCTGCCTTCAAAGATCTGTGGACAAGTACACCAAGGTCCCTCTGACCTTCTGTACTTCCTCGGGTCCTACCATCCATTGTATAATCCCTTGCCTTATTAGTCCTCCCAAAATGCACCACCTCACACTTCTCAGGATTAAATTCCATTTTCCACTGCTCCACCCATCTTACCAGCCCATCTATATTGTCCTCTATTCAAAGGCTTTCCTCCTCACTATCTATGACACCACCAATTTTCATGTCATCTACGAACTTACTGATCATACCTCCTAGATTCACGTCCAAATCATTTATGTACACTACAAAGAGCGAGGATCCCAGCACCGATCTCTGTGGTGCACCACTGGTCACAGGCTTCCAATCGCAAAAACAACCCTCGACCATCACCCTCTGTCTCCTGCCACTAAGCCAATTTTGGATCCAATTTGCCAAATTGCCCTGGATCCCATGGGCTCTTGCCTTCTTAACCAATCTCCCATGCGGGACAACTGCTTTCCCCTCATCCACACACCTCGTCACCTCCTCGAAAAATTCAATCTAATTTGTTAGACATCATCTCCATCTGACACGCCATGATGACTATCCTTGATTAATCCCTGCCTCTCCAACGGATAAGCCAGGGAACTACAGGCCGGTGAGCCTTTCATCAGTGGTGGGAAAGTTATTGGAAGGGATTCTAAGAGACAGGATTTATATGCATTTGTGCGACACGAATTTGATTGAATTTTCTGAGGAGGTGACCAAGAAGATTGACGAGGGCAGGGTGATGGACATTGTCTACATGGACTTTAGCAAGGCTTTTGACAAGGTCCCGCATGGTAGGCTGGTCCAGAAGGTTCGAACACATGGGATCCAGGGTGAGCTAGCCAATTGGATACAAAATTGGCTTGGTGATAGGAGGGAGAGGGTGGTAGTGGAGGGTTGTTTTTCAGATTGGAGGCCGGTGACCAGTGGTGTGCCGCAGGAATCGGTGCTGGGCCCTCTGTTGTTTGTCATATATATTAATGACTTGGATGTGAATGTAGGGTACATGATTAGTAAGTTTGCAGATGACACCAAAATTGGTGGTATAGCGGACAGTGAAGAAGGCTGTCTAAGGTTACAGGATATAGATCTAAGGATATAGATCAACTGGGAAAGTGGACAAGGGATTGGCAAATGGAATTTAATGCAGACAAGTGCGAAGTGATGCATTTTGGGAAGTTAAACCAGGGCAGGACATGTACAGTGAATGTTAGGGCCCTGGGGAGTGTTGTTGAGCAGAGAGACCTTGGGGTGCAAGTACACAGTTCCCTGAAAGTGGCAACACAGGTAGACAGGGTAGTGAAGAAGGCATATGGCATGCTTGTCTTCATCGGCCGAGGCATTGAGTATAAGAGTTGGGACATCATGTCACAATTGTACATAACATTGGTGCGGCTACATTTGGAGTACTGTGTGCCGTTCTGGCGCCGCACTACAAGCAAGATGTGTTTAAGCATTGAGAGGGTGCAGAAAAGATTCACAAGAATGTTGCCTGGTTTGGAGGGCTTGAGTTATAAAGAGAGATCGGACAGGCTGGGTCTGTTTTCCCTGGAGCGAAGGAGGCTGAGAGGGGATATGATAGAGGTATATAAAATTATGAGAGGCATAGATAGGGTAGATAGCCAGAGTCTGTTTCCCATGGTAGGGGTGACTAAAACTAGAGGGCATAGATTTAAGGTGAGAGGGAGGAGGTTTAAAGGGGATCAAAGGGATAAGTTTTTCACACGAAGAATAGTGGGTATCTGGAATGAGCTGCCAGAGGAGGTGGTGGAGGCAGGAACAGTAGCAACATTTAAGAGGCATCTGGACAGGTACTTGAATGAGCAAGGCATAGAGGGATATGGAATTAATGCAGGCAAGTGGGATTAGTATAGATAAGCATTATGGTAAGCATGGGCACGGTGGGCTGAAGGGCCTGTTTCTATGCTGTACGACTCTATGACTCTAAGTGGAGATTAATCCTGTCCCTCAGAATTTTTTCCAATAGTTTCCCTACCACTGATGTTAGACTCACCGGCTTGTAATTACCTGGTTTATCCCTGTTAGCCTTCTTGAATAATGGTACCACATTCGCTGTCCTCCAGTCCTCTGGCACCTCTCCTGTGGCCAGAGGGGATTTGAAAATTTGTGTCAGAGCCCCTGCAGGGAGTGCTGCACTCTTGGAGGGTGAGTTGTGAGAGAGTGCTGCACTGTCAGAGGGGCAGTACTGAGGGAGTGCTTCACTGTTGGAGGGTGAGTGGTGAGAGAGTGCTGCACTGTCTGAGGTGATAGCTTGCAAATGTGATATTAAACTGAGGCTCTGACAGGTTGATGTGAAGGATTACATGGCCCTATTCCAAGACATGCATGTGATTTCCTCCTGGTATCCAGGTCAATATTTATCACGCAAGCAACATGAGAAAAACAGATCATCTGGTTATTATTATATTGCTGTTTGTGGGAGCTTGCTGTGCACAATTTGGAATTGTGTATATTACAGTTCCAAATAAATGAATGTAAAGGATTTTGAGACATCATGAGTTTGTGAAAGGTGCTACAGAAATGCAATTCGTTATTTTCTTTTGATACAAATTCCAATGTGTTCTCATTTAATTCATTCTCGGGATGTGGGCATTGCTGACAAGGCCGACATTGACTACCCATCCCTAGTTCCCCTGAAAGGGTGGTGCTGGGCCTTCTTCCTGAACCACTGCAGTCCTTGTGGTGAAGGTGCTCCCACAGTGCAGTTAGGAAAGGAGTTCCAGAATTGTGACCCAATGACAATGAAGGAACGGCCGATATATTTCCAAATCAGGATGGTGTGGGACTCGAAGGGATCTTGGAGGTGATGGTGTTCCCATGTACTTGCTGCCTTTGTCCTTCTAGGTGGTGGAGGGAGTGGGTTTGGGAGGTGCTGTTGAAGGAGTCTTGGCGAGATGCTGTCGGGGGACTAACATACAGAACAGCAGCAGTGTGGAACTGGCTGCAGGGAGATCAGGGATTAAATCCATTCACACCCGTTTCTGGTCACAATCCGATCTCCTGATCCCAGTGTATCCATCCCTCCATTTAAGTTATACAGCCCAGTGTTCACCAGCTGATATATCACAGCTTCGAGACAGTTCAATGTTATTATATTGTTTTAATCTGACCCCAGCTGACCCTCAATAATCTGTTTAAAGCTTCTGGTTAAACAGATCAACATAGAACATGTTAACATTTTCTTTAAGTGTGCTCTTTCTAAAAGATTTCTGTCTCTGGCTAATCAAAACCTCAATTCCCAAACAGCCCATAACTCTTGGGCTTTTCTCTCTCTCTTTGATGTTCAGTTCTGCTAACCTGGGTCCCACAAACCATGGGATTTAATGCAACACTCACCGATACGTCAGATCCTCAAAGACAGCTCAGTGTGTGAACACAAACATCTGAGAGAACATTAAACTCCACAGAAATTTAACCCCTTATTACTGCCTCCTTCTGACATTCTCCTCCTGCCTGATATTTCTGGGGATCAGTCGATGTGATTAAACCCAGGACAGGCCGGGATATTAATGACACAATTGGAGTCAGTAATCTGTCAATCAGCCTCGCTAATTGATATCAAGTGACTCAGTGTTGGGGAACGAGTTCTCACTGACTAACAAACGGAACCTGGAGCAGAAACTGAATCTATCAGGACCATCATCTCTGCTGCTCGTTCTGTCCCTGAGAGATGGGAATCTCAGTGTTTAACCAGATTGTTATTTCTCTCCTGTTTGGAGCAGAAGAGATAGGGAGGGGTGTAGGGGCTGGAGGAAGTTACAGAGATAAGGAGGGGTGTAGGAACCGGGGGATGTTACAGAGATAGGGAGGAGTGAAGGGGCTGGAGGAGGTTATAGAAATAGGGAGCGGTGTAGGGGCTGGTGGAGGTTACAGAGACATAGAGGGGTGTAGGGCTGGAGGAGGTTACAGAGATAGGGAGTGTTCAGGTAATGGAGGGATCTGAAAGCAAGGTGAGAATTTTAAAATCAAGGTGTTACAGAACCAGGAATCAATGTAAGGTAGCGAGCACAGAGGGTGATGGGTGAACGGTGTTTGGTGCGAATTAAGACATGGGCGGCAGAGTTTTGGAGGGCAGAATGTGGGTGACCAGGCAGGAACACATTAGAATAGTCGAGTGTGGAGGCAACAAAGGAATGGATGAGGGTTTCAGCAGCAGACGAGCTGAGGCAGGATTGGAGTCGGGAGATGTTACAGAGGTTGAAATAGGTGGTCTTAGTGATGGAGTGAATATGAGCTCGGAAGTTGGTTGCACCTCAGACAGTTGCCAACAATTCCATTCAGTTGATGGAAGTCTGGGGATAAATATTCCATTCATGGACTGGAAACACTGGGACCTGCCTCTGGGCTGCTCTCAGTTGTTTTGTTTATTCATTAATTGAATAATTGATGTAACTGGATATTTCACCGCACTCTTGACCTGCTCTCTGAACTTGGACTGAGTCACCACATAAATAAATGTGTTTGTGCAGCAACTTAAATTCTGCAGCATAAATCCAACCTCTCCAAATAGATAAGAAGAATCATCATCAAAGTGATATGTGATGTTTAAGTAATATAAAACATATACCAACCACAGAAATATGAAGTTGCCAGATATGGTGAAGAGTAAAATCACAGACTTTCTTCTGCTCTCCATCTCTGGGTCACTGTGATTCTCTCCCTTGTTCTGACCCCTCAGTCCCTTACGGACTCGACTGGCCACTAAAATGTGTCTGACTGTCAGAACGTTGAGCAACAGGATTAAAGCAAATGGGATCAATGGAGTTAAAACTGTATCAAACCTGGCAAATCCCACCCATCCAGGATCAGTAAAATAGCTTGGCTTTGCGACACAGAACCACGGTAAATTGTCATTTATCTCTCCAGGTTCATATTTAAAGAAGATGGGGATGTTTTTTAAACAAAGCAGAATGCTGGTTGTTGCTAGAACCACAGTCGCAGTTTTCTCAGTGCAATATTTTGTTTTCAGCTTCTGGCAACAAATGGCCACAAATCGATCAAAGGTGAAAGTGATCGTGAACCAGACAGAACACTCAGTGAATGTATGATTCAGGACAAGGATAACACTACACACAGGGGTGATGTCCAGGAAAGACACCGGGAAATAATAATAATGGATCATCCCCAGTATGACCTCAATGATAATGAGCAGTAGATCCGCAGTTGCCATGGCCACCAGGTAGCGAGTGGTGCAGGTGGAGAGGCCGCACTTTCCCCGGGACAGGATCATAATCGTCAGTAAATTAACTGTAAGGGAGAGAAGGGAAAAGAGACGGAAAATTACTGATCAAACATTCTCCGTGTCTGACCCAGAGAGTAAGGACAGGATTTTAGCACCAAAAACAGGGAAGGTAGGGGCGGGTCAGAGGTTAAAATTTAAACATCTCAACCCTCGGCTCCAACCCACCTTCATACACCATCCACCACCCCCCAACCACGCATCACATTGGGAATGGACCCCCTTCACCCTGTGATTGCATCTCACCACACCCCAGGGTCTGAACCACCACACCCCAGGGTGTGGAAAAAACATCTCGAAACACAGAATATAATAAAGAGTAGTCAGCACATATTCCAAAAAGCAGGTCAAACTTGAATTCTTTGAATAATATCAGAAAGAGTGGATAAGACTAATATAGATGATGTAATATACATTGATTTTCTAAAGGTCTTTGATAAGGGAACACGCAGCAGACTTATGACTAATCTCAGATCAAGTGGAGTTCGGGGACAAGCAGCAGAATGGACAGTGAGCTGGCTACAGAAACAGAAAACAGGGAGTAGGGGTTAAAGGCATTTCCTCAGATTGGTGGAAGGTGGGAAGTGGTGTTCCACAAGGATCAGCGCTAGGAACATTGTCGTTCAGCATTTACATAAACAATATGGACTTGGGAAGCAGAATCACAATTTCAAGATTTGCAGACAAATCCAAGTTGAGAGTACAGTTGATACAGAGGAGGAATGCAACAAAATACCTGAAGATATTATTAATAGTGAATGAACGTGCACAATGGACGTTTAAATGGAAAATGAATTTCAGTCGAGCTAAGTGTGAGATGCTGAATTTTAATCAGAAAAATAAGGTTCCCTCATAAACCTTGGAAAATAAGCAGCTGAATGGGTTCAAGGGGGAAAGGGGTTCAGGTGAACAGATTCACAAATCATTTCAAGTAGTAACACAGATTAACAGGATCATAAAAATACATACAAAGCACTGGAGTTCGTTTCCAGAGGAATGGAATTGAAAAAGCAAAGAGCTGATATTAAACTAATATAGAACCTTGGTTATACAACACTTAGTGTACTGTGTACAGTTCTGCTCTCCATATTGCAAAAAGAGTATTGATGCACTGGAGAAGGTGCAATTATTTTAATTAGAATGATACCAGAACTGAGAGAAGTGTACTATTTATTTCATCATTAACAGTTTACTAATATTATTTACTGCCCTCGGTCTGATCTATGTATTATGAAAACCCAATATGTCTCTTCCTCAGTTATAGGTGCCTCTCCTCTCAGGGACACACTTTATTGAGCTAAGGGCAGAGGTTGGTACAGGTTACATGTGTCGAGACTCTGGATCATAGATAAGAACTGATCTGTCAAAACATCATCAGTTACAGAAGTGGACGATTCAATAAACACAGCCCAATATTCATCCTGTGTAACATAATAAAATTCACAAGTCATGACCCACAGATTCTCAGGACGACATTGGGGGAAGGGGCATAATCGACACCAAAACATCTGAAGTTTTCACGTAACTATAGGCAGAATAAGAATAAGTCATTAACAAGAGGATTAGAGTATTGTAAAAAATTGGTCCTGCTGTTTAACTATCAGAAAGTTGTTTCTGTTGGAGCAATTGAATGGGAGACAGAGCAATATCAATACATTTCACTTTATACACTTATTACTAAACATAAGCAAAAAACACTTTCAATTAATTACATTGTTAAAACACAGAGGAGCTTCATGGAATGGAGAGATCAGATACCAGAAACAATGATTTCAAAATAGAACCGGGTTATACAATTGTACTCAGTACAATTCCACAGTGACAGATACTCCCAGTAATACATGGTCACAGGGATCAGGTGTTCCACTCCAGTTCGTGACTCATACTCAGTGCAGTTCTACAGTGACAGATACTCCCAGTAAGACATGGTCACAGGGATAAGGTGTTCCACTCCAGTTAGTGACCCACACTCAGTACAGTTCCACAGTGACAGATACTCCTCGTAATACCTGGTCACTGGGATCAGGTGTTCCACTCCAGTTAGTGACCCACACTCATTTTGATTTTACACTGACTGATGCTTCCACTAATATCTTCACTCAGAGAGTTGCCTTCGCTGAGGTCTAATTCAGCATTACACGATATTCCACTAAATGCAATAACTTGATAATTCAGAGAGCCTGTCAATTACAGACAGAGATTTATTATCAGCCGAGACAATGGAATAAAACTGCAGAGATAATTCAGGATATTTGACATAAGGAAATGATATCACTGATCGGGTGTCTGTATAACGGTGACCACTAGATCAGCATTTAACATTTTCAGTCACAGAGTAAAACCAGAGACCAGCTCACACACAGATTTACACAACTTCAGTGGTTATAGTCACTTACCAGGAACACCAATGACAGCGATGATAGGATAATATATTTTCCCGATACTGTCAATTGTTTGGCGCATTTTCTGTGTGAAGGGATGTGTCCCTTTGTGCTGCAGGCAATCTCTCTGTATTAAACTCTGAGGTGACACATTGCCAGAGCCTGTAATTTATACCCTCTGGGATCACCCCGGGGATATTGAGGTTGCAACATTGTTCAAACTTTTTTTTTCAATTTGAGCAAACAGATTACGATATTGCATCAAGTCTGTGTTGTGATAGAATATATTTATTTCTGAGATTGAATTGGAAAACTCCAAAGACTGGACAATTCTGATCACATTAATTAACTAATGAAAATTGGAAGCTGTATTCTCCCAGCAATGAGGTTGTTCTTTCAAACACCATCAGTCCCATCTCGAGATCTCATGTTGTTTCAGTGATGACCTTCACTCAACTGTGTCCATGCAGCAATTCAAAAAAAGAAAGTTAGTTTAATGATGGCCATGATATCATTGTCGATTGTTGTAAAAACTCATCTGGTTCACTAATGTCCTTACCTGGTCTGGCCTACATGTGACTCCAGACCCACAGCAATGTGGTTGACTCTTACATGGCCGATGAAATGGCCTAGCAAGCCACTCAGTTGTATCTAACCGCTACGAAGTCAATAAAAAGGAATGAAACTGGACAGACCACCAAGCATCGACCTTGGCACTGGAAACGACAATGGCAAACCCAGACCTGTCGACCCTGCAAAGTCCTCCTAACTAGCATCTGGGGGCTTGTGCCAAAGTTGGGAGAGCTGTCCCACAGACTAGTCAAGCAACAGCCTGACATAGTACACACCCATGGAATCATACCTGACAGACAACGTCCCACACTCTGCCATCACCATCCCCGGGTATGTCCTGTCCCACTGGCAGGACAGACCCAGCAGAGGTGGCGGCACAGTGGTATATAGTAGGGAGGGAGTTGCCCTGGGAGTCCTTAGCATCGACTCTGGACCCCATGAAGTCTCATGGCATCAGGTCCAGTATGGACAAGGTAATCTCCCAATGATTACCACCAACCGCCTTCCGTCAGCTGATGAGTCAGTGCTCCTCCATGTTGAACATCACTTGGAGGAAGCACTGAGGGTGGAAAGGGCACAGAATGTACTCTGAGTGGGGGACTTCAATGTCCATTACCATGAGTTGCTTGGTAGCACCACTACTGACCGAGCTGGCCGAGTCCTAAAAGACATATCTGCTAGACTGGGTATGTGGCAGGTTGTGTGGGAACCAACAAGAGGGGAAAACATACTTGACCTCATCCTCATCAATCTGCCTGCCGCAGATGCATCTGTCCATGACAGTTTTGGTAGGAGTGACCAGCGCAGAGTCATTGTGGAGACGAAGTCCCGCCTTCACATTGAGGATACCCTCCTTCGTGGTATGTGGCACTACCACCATGCTAAATGGGATAGATTTTGAACAGATTTAGCAATGCAAAACTGGGCATCCATGAGGAGCTGTGGGCCATCAGCAGCAGCAGAATTGTACACAACCACAATCTGTAACCTCATGGCCCGGCATATCCCCCACTCTACCATTACCATCAAGCCAGGAGACCAACCCTGGTTCAATGAAGTGTGTAGGAGGGCATGCCAGGAGCAGCACCAGGCATTCCTCAAAATGAGGTGTCAACCTGGTGAAGCTACAGCCCAGAACTACTTGCATGCCAAACTGCGTAAGCAGCATGCGATAGACAGAGCTAAGCGATCCCATAACTAACGGATCAGATCTAAGCTCTGCAGTCCTGCCACATCCAGCCGTGAATGGTGGTGGACAATTAAACAACTAACTGGAGGAGGTGGCTCCACAACTATCCCCATCCTCAATGATGGGGAAGCCCAGCAAATCAGTGCGAAAGATGAGGCTGAAGCATTTGCAACAATCTTCAGCCAGAAGTGCCGAGTTGATGATCCATCTCGGCCTCCTCCTGAAGTCCCCAGCATCACAGATGCCAAACTTCAGCCAATTCGATTCACTCCACGTGATATCAAGAAACGACTGAAGGCACTGGATACTGCAAAAGCTATGGGCCCTGACAATAATCCGGTAATAGTACTGAAGACCTGTGCTCCAGAACTTGCCGCGCCCCTAGCCAAGCTGTTCCAGTACAGCTACAACACTGGCATCTACCCTGCAATGTGGAAAATTGCCCAGGTATGTCCTGTACACAAAAAGCAGGACAAATCCAACCCGGTCAATTACCGCCCCATTAGCCTACTCTCAATCATCAGTAAAGTGATGGAAGGTGTCATCAACAGTGCCATCAAGCGGCACTAGCTTAGCAACAACCTGCTCAGTGATGCTCAGTTTGGGTTCCGCCAGGGCCACTCAGCTCCTGACCTCATTCCAGCCTTGGCTCAACCATGGACAAAAGAGCTGAACTCAAGAGGTGAGGTGAGAGTGACTGCCCTTGACATCAAGGCAGCACTTGACCGAGTATGGCATCAAGGAGCCCTAGCAAAACTGAGGTCAATGGGAATCAGGGGGAAAACTCTCCGCTGGCTGCAGTCATACCTAGCGCAAAGGAAGATGGCTGTGGTTGTTGGAGGTCAATCATCTGAGCTCCAGGACATCGCTGCAGGAGTACCTCAGGGTAGTGTCCTAGGCCCAACCATCTGCAGCTGCTTCATCAATGACCTTCCTTCAATCATAAAGTCAGAAGTGGGGATGTTCGCTGATGATTGCACAATGTTCAGCCCCATTCGCAACTCCTCAGATACTGAAGCAGTCTGTGTAGAAATGCAGCAAGACCTGGACAATATCCAGGCTTGGGCTGATAAGTGGCGAGTAACATTCGCGCCACACAAGTGCCAGGCAATGACCATCTCCAACAAAACAGAATCTAACCATCTCCCCTTGACATTCAACGGCATTACCATCGCTGAATCCCCCACTATCAACATCCTAGGGGATACCATTGACCGAAAACTGAACTGGAGCAGCCATGTAAATACCGTGGCTACACAAGCAGGTCAGAGGCTAGGAATCCTGAGGCGAGTAACTCACCTCCTGACTCCCCAAAGCCTGTCCACCATCCACAAGGCACAAGTCAGGAGTGTGATGGAATACTCTCCACTTGCCTGGATGGGTGCAGCTCCAACAACACTCAAGAAGCTCGACACCATCCAGGACAAAGCGGCCCACTTGATTGGCACCCCATCTACAAACATTCACTCCCTCCATCACTGACGCACAGTGGCAGCAGTGTGCACCATCTACAAGATGCACTGCCGCAATGCACCAAGTCTCCTTCGACAGCAGCTTCCAAACCCGCGACCTCTACCAACTAGAAGGACAAGGGCAGCAAATGCATGGGAACACTACCACCTGCAAGTTCCCCTCCAAGTCATACACCACCCTGACTTGGAACTATATCGCTGTTCCTTCACCGTCGCTGGGTCAAAATCCTGGAACGCCCTTCCTAACAGCACTGTGGGTATACCTACCCCACATGGACTGCAGCGGAACAAGAAGGCAGCTCACCACCACCTTCTCAAGGGTAATTAGGGATGGGCAATAAATGCTGGCCTGGCCAGCGACGCCCACATCCCGTGAATGAATTTTAAAAAAAATTCCCCCTCATGCAGTGGGACTAATATCACTACCTCTCAGGTGGGCATTTCCTCCAGAACCAAAGATACTCTTGTAAATTTCTTCATGAACCAATCTCCCAAAATTACCCATAGTCATTCTATTCCTCGGCCCCAGAGATTGGTCCAACATCACCTTCAATTAAATTCTGCTTCTCCTGAGTCTGGGCCGTGCACCTGGAATCATAATTAGAAAAAAAATAGTTTTCAGGATTCCCTGCAGTCTAAGAAAAGGAATCAAAGGAAGACCAGTAAGGTCAAGCTGGTTTTTTGATACAGGAGCTGGTAAAGGGATGTTCTGCTGCTGATGGATGAAACAGACCCAAGGGCAGTGTTGGTGCCATTAGAGAGAATCCTCCTCCCACTCATGAAGTGCCAGAGACTGGATTCTCTATCAGTCAGATGAAGCTTTCCATGGATAAGGAGATGTCATCTCAGTACTTCAGATGGACTGGGCCTTGTGTCCCCAATCTGACCCAGCATTAACAGGAATGGTGACTAAGGGAGCTGGAGTTTACCACTTGTGTCTCCGAAGAGTTATCGGTGATGTAAAAGAGGAGAAAATGATCTGTATAAATTTCACCTTTGATCCAGTGTTGGCCAGTGTCTGTACATTGGTCAGCTCTGTACCATCAGCCTCTGGAAAGGAAACATCACAATAAACAGAACTGAAACAAATTGGATGTTAGAAACAAAGAGTGAAATTCACTGTCATCCCATGGAATGGGGCCAAACCCACACCAGAAGCAGCAGTGGGAAAGGAAATGTAAGTGGGAAATGTTGATTCACCTGCTCAGTCCATGGCCCAGCACATTAGTGCTTCAGTGTCCTGGTTATTCCAGATTAGCACCTTCCTTCCTTCTTTTCCTCCTTCCTTCCTGCTGGGTCAAATTTCATCCAATTCCGATCTTCCCAATGATCAATACTTCAATGTTATTTATCTGTGTCCGGTTTGGTTTCTAATCCCTTTGTAACAGGCCTCATATGTGTTAACCTGGTATTGACTGTTACTCCTCTTGATCTGCAGCCAATCTGGATTAATTGCAAATAAACATTTCAAACACATGTATCTGGTATGAACATACCATGATCTGAGGATCTTTACTTTGTTCAGAATCCAGTTCCTCAAAGCTTTACATTTTCTGAGTCTTTCCTTCACCATCTCTTGGGTCGAGTGACTGACTGTCTTTTACAGCAGAGCTGCCGTTATCTCCCTCCGCAGGGGAATTCCAGCATTTCTCCATCTGCCACAACACAGCAACAGGTGTGGGCAGGATGGATGTTGCTGAGTGTGACTGCACATTTCCTACCTCTTTGATTTCACTCTCTTGTCCCTTGGACAGTCCTGGAAATGCAATGTCAGGAAATGCAGGGCATCTGAAGGACAGTCCTGGTCTTCAATGATGAGCTAAACTCAAAGAACTGAAGAGATCAAAGTGGGAACTTTCTCAGACTGAATGTCACACACACACAATATTCCAACTGTAAGCAGAAGAAAAGGATAAAGTAGAATGGGAGTGGACAAGGGCTCATCTCCAAAGGTTTCCAATGTACCTGTAGAGTGAGTGCTGCACCATCCCAGGGGCAGCTCCTGTGAATGGAATGTTTCGTGGTCTTGTGCCGATCTCTGTGAGTGTGCAGAATGTGTCTGATTTCAGGTCAGTGCTGGATACAACAACAACTTATATCTGTACAGCACCTTCAACTTTATAAAATGTCCCAACGTGCTTCACAGGAGCATTTTAAAACAAAGCATGATACCGAGCCACAAAAGGAGATATTAGGTCAGATGACCAAAAGCCTGGTCAAAGAAGTCGATTTTAAGGAGTGTCGTAAAGGAGGAAAGCGAGGTGGAGAGGTAGAGAGCTGTTAGAATCAGGGGACCTTAAACAGCACGAGAGAGGGTTTAGGAGGGAAAAAGAACAACAGACGGCCACAGATGGACGTGCCGAGTGAGGAGGTCCCTCGGGAGCTGACTGTCCAGGAATCATCTTACACTGGTATGTGAATGAGTTAGATAGAGTAAATCTCCCTCTACACTGTTGCAGCAAACACTCCCAGGGCGGGTACAGCCCAGTTAGATACAGTGTAAAACCCTCTCTAAATTGGTTCACAAAGCACAGCCGACTCAGTAACAGCCTGTGTTAAACACAGCGTACAAACTCTCTGACACTAACCAACAACACACACCAGCTCAGGTACAGCATGGTAAACAGACAGATTAAAAATCCCTCTACATGTCATTGTCAGGTCCTCCCAGGTGACCTATAGACTCACTTTACACACTGGTTAAGATACAGTCAACTTGTTGTATCAAAGTCAAAGCCGCATGGTTAGACTGTCACCTCGGCAGAATCCTGGACTGATGGGAATCTCAGTAAAGTTCCTCACCTTTACAATCATTGAAGCTGCTGTTTCATCCCATCCTCAATACTGAGGGTCTTGGAGCCACCAGATCTGCTCTGTGAACCCAGAGACCTTTCTCCAGTCCCAGTTAGTGTGGTGATGACTCAACTTCTCTCTCCAGCTTCCTGAGATACTGTTCACTCCAAGAATCTTTCAATATTAAAGTGATGAATATTACTTCTAGAATCTGTAACTTCAATACAGTGAGACTATGTGTCTGACTATGATTATATTTAATTTGAATACATTTGTAATTATTGACATTTGTTTGAATTACTTCCTTTAATATGAAATTGTTCTTTTCTTTCCATTTCCCAATTGATATGGTCTAAAGTCACTCATAGTGTCAGCTGCCGACTCCAGCCCCTCCCTCAGTTACTCCACTGATGTGGAATCAGGGCTGTAAACCCGCCTCCAACTGACATCACAAAGGAGCCAGGAGCCAATCACACTGTAGTCAGATGATGTCACAAAGCAGCCCGAGTCCCTCCCACTCATGGTGCTACAGGGTCACATGACCAAGCTCTGCTCCAGTCACAGAGTCACCACAGCACAGAAGAGAAACTATTTCTATTGGCAAAAGCTCTGGTAACCAGAGGACACAGATTGAAGGTGATTGGTAAAAGAAAGAGGTGATATGAGGAAATATTTTTTACAGTGAGTTGTTATGATCTGGAATGCACTGCCCAAAAAGAGCAGTGGAAACAGGTTCGGTGGCAACATTCAAAAGAGAATTGGATAAATTCTTGACGGGAAAAAATACAGAGCGACAGGGAAAGAGCAGGGGAGTGGGATGAATTGGATAGCTCAAGTAAAGGCCATGCATATATACAGGACACAATCATTCGGGGTCACATCAGTATGAAATCCTACAGGAGGCATATTCATTTGGAGCAAATTCAATACATTATATGTAATAGGTATCAGGGCATCACATTTCAGATTGAGATGCACCTACAGCTGAGGAGAGGATTTAAACTTCCTCTACAGTGAATGCCACTCTGTTATTACAGTCCTGCAGGCTGTTAACTGGGAACACAGAAACCTCACCATTTTGTAACTGCCAGAGATCCAGCTTGTTGATACCAATGTCAGCAACTTCATTCCCCAATCCAAGATACTCCATAACCAATAACTCTTCTGGATACAGGCGGTGTCATTGTGCGAATGAAATCCTCATTTCATATCACAATATCATTTTAGTTTGTCAGGTCCAATTGTATCTCAGGAAGGGCACTTGTAGAATGTATTGCTTCTGTGCTGGAGAGATTGGGACGATGGGCCCCTTCAAAAGGGTTCCAGTCACAGGTACTGACAGGGTTAATGGGGAAGTTGCTATATCTGTCAATCATCTTTGGAGCTGAGTTCCTAGATCCACTTTACCAGGTAACCCAACTTTTCAGCATTTGGGAAATGAATTAAACTCAATTAGATGGAAAGGGAGACAGTAAAACACATTTAGATGGAAGGAAAGTACTTGCTTCATTCCTCTGCTGTAAGTGCACAGTTTGTTTAAAGCAGAAGAGCTGTTGGATTAATATTAGTAACTGTCCAGTCTCTGGATTGATTGTTTCATGGCTTGCAGTGCAGAGAATGGGAGTTATGGAGAAGTCCTCATCTGTCCCTTTGCTTCAGGTTATTTGTTGATGCTGTCCTAGTGGACTGTGAGTGTAATTTCTGCTGCTCCTGTATTGTTTCCTACAGGAAGGTGCAGGGAGGGTCTGTTTGTTGCCCCCCAGTGTGGTGAGGATGCTGTACAGCTGACCCTGCAGCCCAACCATGTGTTGAGGAATGTGGCAGACAAGAATTGTAGGCTGACCGGTCCGCAGGAGGTGACTGAGGAGGAGAGGTGTCTGTGCCAGAAACACTAAGAGAAACTAAAGTTCATGTGTATATTTGATCCTCTTTCCTTAAGAAAATGGGGTGTAATGTGATCTGCCATGTTGCACAGCAGTTTGCTGACCTGCACCAGTTCCTCAATGACCAAGAACAACAATTAATGTAAAAGCTAGTGGAAAGTAACTTGACAGGAATGGAAAGCAACCTGACAAAAATGCACACAATACTCTTCTCCACTGAGCTGGACATCACTAACATTGAGGCCAAACAGAATCAAAGTGAATTGACCTCTCTGAATGTACACACTGCGCTCTTTTCCTCTGCCATGGCGCTGGTTGACATCTGTAACTTGGCTTCCAAGTTGCTTGACAACAAAGGGAAGCCAAAGCCAGGGTTTCTGTAGCAGACATCCATTGGTTTCACTTAGTTCATATTATCACACCTCACTCTTCCTCTGAAAATGCATTGTTTTACCTTTGTGTTAAATTTAATCAGCCATGTGCCCACCCATTTTACCAGTCCATGCCCTGTTACTATCCCCCTCACTGTCTGATAAATTTGAATTTCATGCCATTTGTAAACTTTGAAACAATGTCCTGTCGACTCAACTAAATCAGAAAGAACAAGTTCCTACTATTGACCCCTAGGGGACACCACTGTATAACCTCGCTCCAGACTGAAAAACAACCAGTCACCAATCTGCTTTCTGTCTCTGAGCCAATTTTATATCCATGCACCCACTGTCCCGATTAATCCAATGGGCTTTACATTTCTTAGCCAGTCAGTTATCTGGTACTTTATCAAGATATCCTAAACCTGCATCTTTTTTTAAACCGATAATAGAAGAGTAAATCCATCTGAACTCTCTGAGCTGATGGGTGAGGGAGGGGAAGTCATTTGAACCATCCCAGCTGCAGAATCTACAGTTATTCACAATGCTCTGATTTTTGTCTGTTTAATAGTTCCTGGCTGTTCCCTTCACCCATCTGTCTGTCTGGAAATCCATTCCATGGATGGAATGGATTTTCACTCTTTGAGTGAAAAACTTCCTGACCATCCGAAATTTAACTTCAACCGGTTTAACCTGTGTCCCTTTGTCTGTCATAATTTACCTTGAATAAATTCTGATCCATCTCTAAATGCCATCCACTATATCACGAACTTCTCTCCTCTAACCTGTTCCCTCCTTCCGAGCCTCAACAGTCACCAGTAGTTTCCTTCTTCCGTCTCGCCTTTACTGATTTTTTTTTGAAGGGTTTAAAAAGGGGAACAGGAGCAGGTAACAGAGCTGCTGGTCCAGCTTGGCTCCTCCTGCTGTCCTTCCCGCCTCCGGTGGTCGGGTAACTCGTTCTGCCAGAATGCGGAGCTGCCGACTGTCCCTCAGCTCTGTCATTCACTCAATTCCCGGAAGCGGCGATGGCGGCTCCGCCTTCCCACAATGCAGCGCGCCCGAGAAAAGGCCCCATCGCTCGGGCCGCGCAGCACTCTGGGAGACCAGCTGCATCCAGTGTGCTGAACATGGCAGCATTTTGTGACCAGCAATGAGATGAATGAGGACTGATTGCTTTTGGTTGAGAATTATAACACCGTCCAGCACAATAGGAGACTTTTCTGCCCATCGAGTCTGTGCTAGCTCTTTCGAAGAGCAATCCAGTTGGTCCTGCTCCCCTGCTCCTTCCCCCATTCCTGCAATTTTCCCTCCATCAATTACTTATCCAATTCCCTTTTGAAGGCGACTGTTGAATCTATAACGACCGTCCTATCAGGCAGTGCATTTCAAATCCTGAGCTCTCGTGTAAAAAGTTTTTATTTTCTCCTGTCATCTGTAGTTCTTTTGCCAATCACCTTTAAATCTGTGGCATCTGTTATTGATCCTTCATCCGTTGGAAATAGTTTCTCCTGATTTACTTTTTTCAGGATTTTAAACACCCGGATCAAATCTGTTTTTAGGCTTCTCTAAGGAGAACAACCCAGCTTCTCCAGTCTGTCTGGAACCATTCTAGTAAATCTCTTCTGTACATTCACCAAATCCTTTCTGTCCTTTCTGAAATGTGGGGCCCAGAATTGGACACAATTCTCCAGCTGGGACCAGACTAGTATTTTATAAAGGTTTAGCTTCACTTCAGGGGGGAACAGTGTGATTTTAATTACTGGAGTGGGGAGAATGAGGGGAGAGGGGCCTTGGCTTCGCACCGCTGGGTGAGGACAGCACCTCTGGCAGCAAAGCAGCCCCTAGGGTGGTAGGACCCTAGGAAGTACAGAGGGTCAGAGGGACTTTAGTGTACTTGTCCATCGATCACTGAAGGCAGCAGCACAGGGAGATAAGGTGGTTAGGAAGGCATACGTGCCTTTATCAGCCCGAGGCATAGAATATAAGAGCAGGGAGGTTATGATGGAGCTGTATAAATCACGAGTTAGGCCACATCCGGAGTACTGTGTACAGTTCTGGTTACCACACGATAGGAAGGACGTGATTGCACTGGAGAGGGTGCAGAGGAGATTCACCTGGATGTTGCCTGGGCTGGAGCATTTCAGCTATAAAGAGAGACTAGATAGGCTAGGGTTGTTTTCCTTATAGCAGGGAAAGCTGAGGGGTGACCTGATTGAGGTATACAAAATTATGAGGGTCTTAGATCGGGTAGATAGGAAGAAACATTTTCCCTTAGTGAAGGTATCAATAATCAGAGGGCATAGATTTAAGGTAAGGGGCAGGAGGTTGAGAGGGGATTTGAGGAAAAATGTTTTCACCCAGAGGGTGGCTGGAATCTGGAACACACTGCATGAAGGGGTGGTGGAAGCAGGAACCCTCACAACATTTAAGAAGTATTTAGTTGAGCACTTGAAATGCCATGGCATACAAGGTGACGGGCCAAGTGCTGGAAAATGGTATTAGAATAGATAGGAGCTTGATGGCTGTGTTGTAGGGTATTCCCAAGCACAGAGGCACTTTTTTTTAGATTAGAGATACAGCACTGAAACAGGCCCTTCGGCCCACCGAGTCTGTGCCGAACATCAACCACCCATTTATACTAATCCTACACTAATCCCATATTCCTACCAAACATCCCCACCTGCCCCTATATTTCCCTACCACCTACCTATACTAGTGACAATTTATAATGGCCAATTTACCTATCAACCTGCAAGTCTTTTGGCTTGTGGGAGGAAACCGGAGCACCCGGAGAAAACTCACGCAGACACAGGGAGAACTTGCAAACTCCACACAGGCAGTACCCGGAATCGAACCTGGGTCCCTGGAGCTGTGAGGCTGCAGTGCTAACCACTGCGCCACTGTGCCGCCCCTGTCGTAAATATCATAATGTTTAAATATTATTTGAGTAACCAGTAACATATTAATATTTGTGAACAGTGAGGAGGTTGCAAAACACCATGGGGCTCAGTTAACTTGACCACATTCCCCAGGAGCTGAGTAATCCAATCTCAAACAAAAGGCTAATTAAAATGAAAAGCAGACACCCTTGTGGAATGCTGACAAAGGTGCGAGCCTGTAACAAGGTGAAAACATCATGAGTAATCCCCTATCTGTGTATGGGTCGGTCATGCAGCCCCTCTATACCTAGTAACCTCTTCTATTGGCTCTAATAATCAATGTATATCATCGATAATCATTGTGATTGGACCATGTCCGGCCGGGATGGGCTGAGTAACTGTTTGAAAATGTATAAGTATGGATGATTTTCCTTTGTTCAGTGGAGAGGCATCTGGACAGCCCAGTGACCTGCTCCCCGCTGGCGGAACTAAATAAACTGTTTGACATTGGAGCAGACCTGAGTGTCGAGTGATTCTTCTGGATTCATTCCCGCTAACAATTGGCGTAGTCGGCAGGATCAGGTGTAAGTCAACTCTTCTGCGACCCTGATATCCCAATCACCCAGCCTGAGCCGGAAATTAAGAGGACTGAGTCCCACATGAAGGCGGGGAATTAAGTGGGCGAAGGGAACATGAAGGGGCAAGGGGAAGTTGGCTGAAGCCTGATCCCGAACTTGAGAACAGGATTCGGCGGTCGTTAATGCCATCAGGAATACCGGGTGAGTATCTTTAAAGCTTATCCCGGGGCCGGGTGGTGTTTCGCGACCGACGAATGCCAAGTTTGTTAACAGGATCTGAATAATGGTCAAACGGTGGTAGGCAGTTCGTTAAGAGACTTAGGCATTGTCAAGGAGGGTTTGGAATATATGTATGCATATATATATCATAAGCTTGTTGTATGAAATACGGACAGACTTGTGACCCGACAGTTAGCCAGGAGACGGTCTACTACAAGTTGCGCTAGGTTAAAAGCAGACCTCTGAGAGTAGATTCTAACGGTTCTAATCCTACCCAAGCCTGGCCAGTGAAAAGATAGAGCTCGAGCGGGGACCAGAGGGGTCCCTTACCTGCCACCTGGCAGAGAAACATAAAAAGTTGATCGATAAGATGATTAAATCTAATTGGAATCCCCACGATCCCGCCGCAAAACAAAGGGAGTGGTGACAAAAAGAAGAAAAGCATTCACTAAGTTTATGGCAGAGCGACATAAAAGACTATGTTTTAGAGTAAAAACAAGTTAATGTCTTTGATTCGACTGTGAGAATGTTGGAAGCGTCCACGAATGAATTGAATTGCTGGGATGTACAGCTTGTGTTCTGTGGAACTTGTGTTCTGGAGAACTGACTGTCGTTAACTCTTTGTTGTCTGGCTTTAATGTTGAAAGCATGAGTCTATTAAGTTGTTTGGAATTGAATGAGTGTGAAAAGTGATTGTTGAGCGTGTTCATTTCGATTTAAGATTGTGTACCCAGGAATGGGATATAAACTTGAATTATATTTTAAGTTAAAGTTTTATTATTTTAAAGGTTGGTTTTGCAACTGTGAAAAGGCAATGAACAATTTTCTAAGAGATAAGCTTCAGCCTTGAAGGTCTGAAGATGTTAACTTACCTATCTTTGAAAAAAAAGCACGTGCTATTCTGTTCTGCGTGTAGTTAATAAGTATTATAAGTTAATAAGTCTGAATTAAATTAATACTGTTAAGGTTAATTGACCTGTTTAGTTGAAAAAAAAACTGGAAATGTCATTTGCAACCACAATGAACTTTCAAGTTTAGCATGTCGAGTTTTGGGGGAGTCTTAAGTTCCGGACAGAGGACTCACTCATATAACATCGGCAGTTTTGATTTTTAAATATTTATTGCAGTGAATTGGAATTTGGAATCATCTTTGTTATAAAAAAAATCCTTGGATTAGAAACCTCTTACAAAAGATGCTAAAAGTTTGGAAACAATTGGAATTTAATCTAAAATGTTGTCTTTCCTGATGGAGATGGTTTCCTTTGAAGTTGATAATGTTACTAAAGATTTTGTTGTTTGAAAATCCTAAGGATACCAAAAAACATTTAAAATGGAGTTTAGTTCTTTTCCATTTAAAAAAAGGTTACGTAAAGCGTCGCAGCGGAGAATGCTTTGCTCCGCCCATTTGGAGACAAGCAAGAAATTAACCTTGCTGCAACTATCTTTATCAATGAGACAAAGTGCTTGAGAAGGAGAAATAGTTGCAAGCACTTCTGTCTTTACGAAAAAAAATGCAATATCACCAAGTCTGGGCATAAGAAATTGGAATCAATAAACAAAATTAAATTGTTATGAGTGGTTATTTAAAGCATTCAAAGGGAAATTTCCTGTTATTTGAATTTGGAATAATCTGAGATGTCGAAAATCCAGTTTAATTTGGCAAGTTACTCAAAGAATTAAAATGTCATCTAAGGTAAAAAAAAAAACAATATATAGTAATGCCTGGAATCAAATGGAAATGTTTGATTTCTGTTTTAAGGAATTATGAATATTGATGTAAAGGCTCTCCAGGGCTCAAAATGAAATAGAATTATAATTAATAGGAATTGGCAATTAGATCTGGCTGATGCAAGAGCTAATAAAGGAATTCTGGGTATAAACAAATGGTGAAATTAGAATTCAAACAGCTAAAATAATATCGTGTGAAATTTCCAAGAAGTCTAGAATTTTCCAATGAAAGTCAGGAAAGTGTAGATAAGACTGGCAATTGTTAGTTTTCTCTTGGAGATATGAGTTTTTAGGAGAGCTACATTTGAAAGTCTGGCCATTTTTGATCTTTTGATAAGATCACCTGACGAACGGGTCTCAAACATGTTTACTGACTTGAGAAACAGCATGGCATGTAATGTTCAATGCAGCCAGTGCAGTGAGACAACTCACATAGAGAAAATGACTTTATAATAATTAGGATAAATTAAACACTTTAATAATGACAGGAGGGACAATGAGGTTGCCAGGAGATGTCAGAGCAGGTAGTGAGGAAATAGGACCCGGAAGAGAAAGGGTTGAAAGATTTTTGAAGGAGTTGTGCAGACAACTGCACAAGGTGAGGCAGGAGGTTCTATAGAAACATGATAGAGGAACAGACAAAGGTGCCTGTTGTGGGAGACAAAGTAATGGTAAAGGGAAGGGCCGATGGAAACATTGGTCCCAACTGAAGGTATATAAAGACAACAGCAAATGATAGACTCCGAAATAAACACCACCTGGTACGCAAAGAGATACCGGGAATGGTAGAATACACTTGAGAATGGACTACTCGGGGGGCTGGGAATAATGGTAGTGTTGATAGGCATTTGGATTATTATTAGATGGGCTACTAACTGGGCAAGGATTGTGGGGAACGAAGCCCGAGCGTGATGGGACCATATAGATAATTTCGAAAGAGTAGAGATGATAAGAATATAAATTAGCTCCTGGATTCCCCAGGACATGTTCGGTCCCCACAGGTAGACATGTATCCCTCGTCAGGGGATACTCACAACATGGACAAGTACTAACACCTGGTGACCACCGGGGCAGTGTGTTTATATTACAGATATAACCACTAGTGGTGAATGGGAAAGAACTGGACTGCAGTGGCTGTGGGGCCTGATGCTAATATCCGGAGAGGAAGAACAAAGACCCGGTAATGGATGCACAACGGATTAATGAAAGGAGTATTAATATGGACTATATGAACTACGGGGCATTGGACAACATGTTGGATGGGAAGTGTATAACGGCGAGTAAACCTACTTGACTGCATGGCTTACGGTGAATCCGGGCAAAGATGCAGTATGTGTACGGTGTTCCACAGATGACCGTGCTAACTGCGTGACCAGACAGAAAGGGGAAGGGGTAACTGAGAGCTGTGTCTTTAGAATTGTTTGTGCCCCTCCCATTGGGCAACAGATGATAAGGAAAGTTGAAAGGAACATGGATGTGTGTGGGTACATCGAGCCCAGGGGAAGCGTTGTATGATAATGTTAAACATGAGATTGTGCCTGTCCTGGTCAATATCTCAGGGATGCAAATGCCAGGATATTGTACGGAACAGGCAAGAAATATGTATAGTGTATTTAGTAAGATTGTAATGCAGCAGGCTGCCAATGCCATGGGTGCCACTAGATTTAGAGGCCAGGATCAGCTTTATAGAACAAAGAGGGGGATAGTTAATGTTGCTACCAGATTCAATACCGGTGCCTCCATAGTAACCTCATTAGATATACAAGGTCTGAATGAAAAGATGGAACACCTTAAAGGAGTAATGAAGGGACTCTTAAAGAGAGCAGAGAAAAATCAGGAGGATCCGACCAATCTGGGAGAAGAGGGCACAGAGATACAATTAGACGGAATTACGATATTAGAGGCACATGCCAGAACCGTCAACCACCTCATAGATAGAGAACGGTAAGATGCCGCAAAGCTAAGGCAGGGACAACTCGGTCACGCTTATGGCTTGTGGATGGTGGGACAGACACGACACAACCTCGATCAGATCCAAAGGGGGGAGGTGCCCGATTGGACAGACAGCCCACATCTGGCTCGGCTGGCCAAGAGAAAAGGGATACTGGACAATTGTACTCCGAAAGGACTCACCAGAGTGTACCCAGTGATCCCAGATTGTGAAATGGGCAAAGCTACAGGAGCGGCAATAGTCCTGATGATCCCAATAGTCACTGTAGGGACTCAGAGCCATTTCCCCATTTCCAGTTGGAAAATATTGGGGTCGTACGGGGTAGTACCTCCCTCCGCTACTATTTAACTGAAACCTCTGCCATACTCAGAAACAATACACTATATGAAACCTCCCTCATGGGATGCAAGCAAAGGGGGGACTTACAGTATGTCCTCACCCAGTGGGACAGGGAGAACTGGATGAATGTGGGTTCAATCGAACCGACGGTTGTGTCGTAGAGATCATACCTGCCCCAAAGCATTTTGCAAGAACAGGCTACGGAGGTAAAGGGAAATACTGCGCTTCCACCACAGAAAGTTCCTACCGCTACAATAATCTACAATGCCCTATCCCATTTTCTAATTTTTCCTTTACGCCCTTACGACCAGTCACTACAGGGCAAGCCCGAATTATCCAGGTTCGGCGTAGAGGTACCAAGATCATAACGTCACTGATTATCTCCATGACCACCTACAGGATTACAAGGAACCAGAACCAGTCCCCATCCCACACCTGGCCGAAGTACTAAGGGAATTAAGGCTCGGGTGGGCCAATCCGTAAAACTCTACCACCAACTGCAGACAAAAATCAAAAAGCTAGAGAAAGATACGGACACAGAATTGCAGGACCGGAGTTGGTAGGAGAAGATTTGGAATTGGGGGACGAATGTGAATATCCACCCCTGGATTCGGGTAGTTTCTCATGCGCTAGTCGGAGTACAGTTGATACTGGCCATAACATGGGGCATGCTGGCCTACCGATCATGCAGGCGATATGGGCAGCGAAGGAGGGTGAATACTAGAGCAAAGGCAAGGGAGACAATTTGTCTATCCAGGGGAATAAGTCATTTGGATCACATTAATGTGATATAGTACGACCGGAATTCCTGAAATCACGTGACTGGCCAGCACGTCCGAGGCAGGGAATACCGGGCGAGTTTAAAGGGTTAAAAAAAATAGTGTCGGTTGGGAAAACTAGGGTTATTCTCCTACCGAAAGGGGGGATTGTTGTAGGGTATTCCCAAGCGCAGAGGCACCTGCCATAAATATCATAATGTTTAAATATTATTTGAGTAACCTGTGACATATAATATTAGTGAACAGTGAGGAGGTTGCAAAGCACCATGGGGCTCAGTTAACTTGACCACATTCCACAGGAGCTGAGTAATCCAATCTCAAACAAAAGGCTAATTAAAATGAAAAGCAGACACCCTTGTGAAATGCTGACAAAGGTGCTAGCCTGTAATGAGGTGAAAACATCATGAGTAATCCTCTATCTGCGTATGGGCCGGTCATGAGGTGAAGATAAGGGGGTATGGAAAACATCATGAGTAATCCCCTATCTGTGTATAGGCCGGTCATGCAGCCCCTCTATGCCTAGTAACCGCTTCTATTGGCTCTAATAATCAATGTATATAATCGATAATCATTGTGATTGGACCATGTCCAGCTGGGATGGGCTGAGTAACTGTTTGAAAATGTATAAGTATGGATGATTTTCCTTTGTTCAGTGGAGAGGCATCTGGACAGCCCAATGACCTGTTCCCCGCTGGCGTAAATAAACTGCTTGACATTGGAGCAGACCTGAGTGTCGAGTGATTCTTCTAGATTCATTCCCGCTAACAATAATAATGGTAGAGTGGGAGTATGTCGTGTCATGAGATTACAGATTGTAGTTGAATACAATTCTGTTGATGCCGATGGTCCACAGCACCCCACGGATACCCAGTTTTGAACTGCCAGATCCATTCTGAATCTATCCCATTTAGCATGATTTTAGTGCCACATAACAGAATGGTGGGTACCCTCAATGTGAAGATGGGACTTCTTCCCCACAAGTACTGTGCAGTGATCACTTCCACCAATGGACAGATGCATCTGCAACAGGTAGATTGGTGAGGACAAAGTCTGCTAGTTTTTCCCTCTTGTTGGTTGCCTCACCACGTGCTGCAGTGCTAGCCTGACAGATATGTCCTTCAGGCTTCAGCCAGCTTGGTCAGTAGTAGTGCTACTGAGCTACTCTTGGTGATGGACATTGAAGTCCCTCACCCATAGTTTGTTCTGTGTCCTTGCCACCCTTATGCCTTTTCCAAGTGGTGTTCAACAGCTGAGAGAGGGCATAGGTGGTAATCATCAGGAGGTTTGCTTGCACGTGCTTGACCTGATGCTATGAGACTTCCTGGGGTCCAGAGTCAAAGTTGAGGACTCCCAGGGTAACTCTCTCACAACTGTATACCACTGTGTCGCTAACACTGGTGAGTCTGTCCTGTTTGTGGGACAGGACATACCCAGGAATGGTGAGTGTGGTGTCCGGGACAGTGGATGTAAAGTATGATTTCATGAGTATGACGATGTCGGACTTTTGCTTGATTACTCTCTGGGACATTACTCCCAATTTTGGCACAAGCCCCCAGATGTTAGTAAGGAGTGATCTGATGAATAATACCCCACACAAAATTACAGTTAATAGTTATATTGAACGATGATAAATAATCCATAGGAAATAAATTCACAGTTAATTAATGTTTATTTGAGTATAATGAATACATTTGTGAATAAAATGAGTTATTAATTTTTTCCTGATAAATGCACAAAGGTACAAAAATAGAGTCAATTGATAATTGACCTTATGAACCAATTCACAGGGAAATAAAAATACTGTTAATTGTTTAATTGGGCATAAGATCCAATAGACTGGGGAGTAAAGTTACAGTTAATTGTAATATTGGGTTTGATGACAATACACACGAGAATAATGTTACCTTTAGTTATAAATTGAGCTTCATAACTCATGGACAAGGGATACATTTACAATTAGTTGTTAATTGTGCTTGATAACTATTGCACAAGGAATATGGTTACAGTAAATTGTTATATTGGATTTGATAACAACATGCAGGGGAATAAGGTTACAGTTAATTGTGAAATTGAGCCTGAGAACTCTTGCACAGGACTATAAATTAACAGATATTTTTAAATTTGACCAGATAAACTACATGCCTCAGAAAAAAATTTCAGTTCAATTGCATCTAACAAGAACACTAGATAATAAAGTTTGTTACTTTTTAAATGGTCATAACAAGTTCATTTGATGCCCAATGTTTAAATTGGATATGATAATTAGTACACAGGTAAAAATCATTGCAGTAAATTATAAAAATGGGCATATGAATCAGCAAAAAGTGAAGGAAATAACTATTAGTTAAATTTGATATGATAAACAATGCACAGCACAAAAACTTACACTTAATTGTTATTTTGGGCATGATAATAATGGGCTGACGGTGGCGTGCTTTAAAACTAGGGGTCTGCCTGTGGGCACTGCCCATCGTGGAACCACCGAAATATTTAACGTGGCGGCTCATTATAATTTACGCAACACCCCGCCCCCAAATGATATGGAAGTGGCGGGATTTCCGGTGCTGGTATCGTCGCCGGGTCAGGTGCGCATCAGGTGCTGGGGCCCTATTTAAAGGGCAGCCAGTACAGCATTAATGTTTCAAAAGGAGAGACAAGGCACTGAGGTTTTGTGCTGCAGAAGATTCTGCTAAACTTTGACAACCCCAAATTCAGAAGATCTCAGAGGGGCGCTCCATGGTGGCGCCATAATTCAGTGATGCCTCCTTGCTCAGTCTCTGCCAGGCTATCCGGGCAAGGCAGGAGGTCCCCTTCCCCAGTGATGGCAAGAAGAGGCCCTCCCACCTGACCAAGGCAGCCTGGCTGGAGACTGCAGAGGAGGTCAGTAGCCAGGGGGCCATCTGGCGTGACTGGGTTCAGTGTCAAAAGACGATGAATGATCTTTTCCACTCCACTAAATTAAGTGACACTTTATATCAGGGCTCCACTGAACTGGGTGTCCCCACACAGAGTGGCACATGTGTGCCACTGCCATGCCAAAGACATGGAGGAATGATGTGACATAAACGAATGAATGTAAGAAAGCACTCACCCTTGTCTGCTGCTCAGAGCATGGCACCGACATGAGTGTCTCACTCAGTAGTGCAGACCTACCATTCCCCACCTTTGGGCCCAGGATCCCTCTTGTGACATGTGTCGTGTTGTTGATCTGCCATGTTTAATATCTGCCTCCTTGCTCCTCCTGACTAAGAGGGCCCACAATGTAAGGGAGGTGAGCCGCGCCGGTGGAGGAGTGCCAGATATCAGAAGGCTCACCGACGCTGAGGAGGAGGCCCAGGAGACATCTTTGATCCATGTCGACCGTTCATTCGGTGATGTACAGCTCGGGGTCCTAGGTCAACTGCAGACATTTGATATTCACAATGATCACTGTAAAGATGTTATTGTTTGAGACAATGCTGTCATAATCGTGACCTGTGCAACATCAAGACTGACAGTGTGTTCTTCTCATTGTATTTGCCAGGTCAACACTTTGAATTGACCCCTGCGGCCCACGACATCTCCTCCACCTCGCAGGAAGGGACATCCTCAGAGGAAGCAGCGTCCCATGACACTAACACACCTTCCGCCAGTGCAGATACTGGCACCTCAGTGGGTATCTGCTTGGCCTTAGAGTCTGGGTCACAAGCTGGTCAGAGCACTGCCCACTCACCCAATCAGCTGATTGAGACTGAGAAAGCCGAGGCCCCTGACAGTCGGAGGCCTGTGGGTGGCCAGGCCAATACTGAGCCCCAGGCTACTGATGACCTTCTATTGGTCGACAGTGCAGGGCATGCTGGAGCTGCAGCAGCAGTCCTGGCAACATCTGGTGGAGATGCCACAGGCCGTGCACAGTCTTGAACAGATGATGGGGAGTCCATCCAGGCCATGACAGCTGCCATGTACTAGGCTTTTGAGTGCATGGGGTCATCCATGGTGAGGACAGTGGCCACCTTGGAGAGCCAGATTTCATTAATTCAGGCTGACCTGCAATCCCTTACCGAGGACATCAGATCCTCAAATCAGTGGCAAGACGAGAGAGGGACCAGTGACATGGAGACTGTCCCTGCCCCTGGTCCTTCTCAGGAGAACAGAGGGATTCAAAGGAACCCTGAGATGGAGATAGCGCGTCATATCTGGAGTTGTCCCTCCAGGTGATTCCAATGTGGGCGCTTGCCTCTCCGCCGGTGAGTCAAGCTCCAGCAGCCACGATGTCTGAGGGAAGTTCTGCACTGTCGCAGGATTTCCCCAGACAACCTGGGTCCTCCAGGCCTCGTGCACACAGAGGACGATCGCCAAAGTCATCCACAGCCAAAGGGAAATCAGATCAGCAGCCTTCCTCCAGTCAGGCTGCTAACGCTGAGGTGGCACCACGAAGGAGCACTCGCAAACATTGAAAAAAAACACCGTGACACAAACGGGCATGCACGAGTGCCACTACACAGTAAAACGTTATCTCTAAATGTTATTCACTAAAAAGTGTGTTGTTTTTACTGTGTGAATGAAGTGTGCCAGTATGTATCGATCATGTCTCCTCCCTTTACAACATTGACCTTTCAGCACTGCCAATGTATGGAATAACATCATTGCCATGTCAGTATTACTCACGTGTGTCTCCACAGATGCAGTAACATTGACAATGGCTCAGTCTGCTGCCGCCAGTAATGGAGACAAAATGTTGCAGATGCGGACTACTGCACAACAGGTGAACCAATTTATAAAGCGCTTACAGTGATGATGTACTAGCTGCACACTGAGGGAGTGGAAGCCCTTTTGGTTTACCTATGCATCTGGTGGCTTGGTGTGAGCCTTGATGGCCACATGGGTGCAGTTTATGACCCTTCACACCCGTGGGAATCATGCGATAGAGCCGTTTCTGATGACCTTCTGGGCCTGGCTCTCAGGGTCCATCCTGAAGTGGACATAGTCACCAACCCTCCGGTAGAGGGCATCGGTGACCTCCATGATTCAGTGGTTCACTGCTGACTGTGTCACCCCACAAGGGTCTCTGGTGGGTCCCTGAAATGATGCAGAAGCGTAAAAGTTAAGACTCACTGTCACTTTGAGGGCCACAGGCAGAGGATGTCCGTCGAAGCCCATCGGCTGCAGGTCATCATTGAGCAGGGCACAGAGATGTGACCTTGCCTCTCTCGACATCCGCAGTTGCCTCTGACACTGGCGCTCTGACATCTGAAGGTCTGTCATGTGGGATCTGTAGATGAGCGATGCCCTATAGTGCTGAGTTGACATTAGGGGAGGCTGCTGCTCACAGCTGGAGGCTTCTATGTTCGCTGCACCTGCCTCTTGGTTTTGCCTGTGGCATATTTGGCTCCTCACGACAAACGAATCAATGAATTTAGGGTGTACCATCCCCATCTTTAAGTTGCAATTCAACTCCGTCCCTTCACTTCTTCAAAGGTACCTAACAGTGCAGAGATTGATGTTGACAGATAGATCAGGTGCTTTTTTGCATCAATTATGTGACGTTTCATAGCATCACCCATCTTAGCTGACCACATTCAGATAAAAGCAGCTGCATCGATTGGACCAGCAGCCACATCCTTTACACCTCTACCAGTTATGGCACCCTCCCCACGCACAGGGTTCCCAGAGTACCATTTCTCCTACGCTCATATAAACATTCAATGGCACAGGGTGTCCCCCTTTACAGAGGGCGGGTTTCACAGTTGATCCCTTCATGCCTGTAGAGTTGTGCCCCTATTAATACCAGCTCCCCTCCCACGTCCCTTCATGCCTGCAGAGTTGTGCCCCTGTTAATACCAGCTCCCCTCCCACCTCCCTACACATTTGCAGTGTTGTGTCCCGGTAATACCATCCCTCAACCTCCCTTCATGCCGGCAGAGTTGTGCCCCTGGTAATACTAACCCCCTGCCTACCTCCCTGCACGTACGCACAGTTTTGCCCCCAGTAATACGAACCCCCCTTTCACCTCCCACCTCCCTTCATGCCTGCAGAGTTGTACCCCGAGTAATACCAACCCCCCTCCCACCTCCCTTCATGCTTGCAGAGTTGTGCTCCCAGTGATGTCATCCTCCCTCTCACCTCTGTACACACGCATGCAGAGTTGAGGTCCGTCTCATAAGACTTACCTTCGAAGGTTCCAATGACTGCAACTTCTGTTCTACCAGCTTTTCTAAGTCGGGAACAGGAAGGCATGCGAGAGATGCCTGTTCGCTGGAAGATGCAGAACTGATAAGTAAGAGGTAGCGGGATGCATAATTTGGCAAGGTAAGTAACGCTTCACATATGTAGATTAGACTCCCGCTGCTGAGCAGCGGGGGTGGGAGGTCGCCCAGATGCCCCGCTGCCAGTAATATGGAGCAGGGCCTTGCTAGCTTTGTGGAGCGTGGCGGGCCTCGCCTGGAAGTATTTTCTGGGCCCACCCACCAAGACCCATGATGTTGGGGAGCTGGTAAAACCCATCCCAATATATAGGGAAATAAGTTATAATTAATTGTTTGACTGGATATGATAAACAATGCACAAGGAAATAAAGACACAGTCAGTAGTGAAATAACTAGTACACAGTATAGAAATTTACAGCTATTTGTTATACCGAGCTTGTTACAATACGAGTGGGGAAAAGGTTAAAGTCAATTCTTAATTTTATTTTGATCAACGATACACAGGCAAATAGGGTTAGTTAATTGTTTAATTGGCCAATGATAACCAATATGCAGCTGAATAAAGGTTATAATTATTTGTTAAATTGAACGCAATAACTAACATATAGAATACCAAGTTACATGTAATTGTTTTTTGCGCTTGATAACTAATGCACAGGGAATAAAGTTACAGTTAATTGTTAAATTTGGCTTGACAACCAATTGTCAAGTTACAGGTAGTTTAATTAGATGCAGTAACCAATACAAAGCATAATAAAGTCACTGTTAATTGTTAACATTGACCTGCAAAGCAATATGCAGAGGACTAAACTTACAGTTAATTGTTCAATTGGATATGACAAATACACTGCCTAATAAAAATAGTTAATTGTTTAATTCATCATGAAAACCAGGGCATGGGGTACATTGATACACTAAATTGCTAAATTAGACAAGATAACTAATAGACAAGATAAGAGCTTTGCAATTAAATCTAAAATATAGCATCTTAAGCAGTACATATGGCAAAAAGTGAGTTATTAAATTGATATGATAAATTATACCCAGGTGCATAAAAATAGTTCATTCTTATCTTGGATTATGACAAAGGATGCTTAGGGAAATAAAGTTACATTTAATTGTTCAATTGTATATACACTTACTAATTTAATTATTAAATTGGTTGTGATACCAAGGACACATGTGTAAAAGGCCACAGTTAATTGTTAAACTGGGTTTGATAAGTAGTACACCAAGGAATAAAGTTGAACCTAAATGCTAAATAGGATATGGTAATTAGTACACAGTGTATACATTTACAGTGAATACTTATATTGGGCTTGTTTGTAATGCATAGGGAAATAAGGTTACAGTTAACTCTTAATTTGCTGTTGATAAATTATGTTCAGTGGAATAATGTTATAATTAATTGTAAAATAGACTTTTCAACTCATAGACAAGGGACGACTGTTACAGCTAATATTATAATGGGCTTGATAAGCAATACACCATGGAATAAAGTTATAATTAGTGTTAAATTGTGTTTGTTAACTTGTTCACAGGGGAATACAGTTACAGCTGATTGTTAAATTGGGTTTGGTGATTGATACACAGTGGAATAAAGCTATAGTTAATTGTTACCATGGGCCAGATAAGCAATACACTGGGGAATAAAGTTACAATTAATAGTTGACGTCGACGTGATACCTTATACACAAGTTGAGTGTTACAGTAAATTATAAAATTCGATAGATGAACCAATGGACTGGGAGAAATTTAGTTATTTAAATTTGATATGTTAAAATCTGTTAAATAATGCATATAGAATAACGTTACCATTTATTAATTTTTCATTTGCATATAATGAATATGTTTGGAAATAAAACAAGTTAAACATTGAATTGGTTCTGATAATAAATTATCGTGGGTACAAAGCTGCAGTTAATTGTTAAATTGGGCTTATTAACCAATAAACAGGGGAATACAGTTAGATTGAATTATTACATTGGGCTTGATAACAGATCCACTGTGGAATAAAGGTACTGTTATGCTTAAATTGAACATGGTAACCAGTACACAGGGAATACTTTACTGTTTATTGTAAATTTGACCCGATAATCAATATTCTGGGGAATAAAGTTACAGTTTATTGTTCAATTGAATGTAATAAATAAACTGGATAATAAAAATAGTTAATTACTAAATTTGGCATGATAACTAATACACTTGTTAAGAGTATTTCAGTTAATTATAAAATAAACAGGGGAAAAAGTTACAGTCATTTAAAATTGATATTTAAAAGGTACCTGGACATGCACCTGAAGTGCTGTAACCTGCAAGGCGATGGACCAGGTGCTGGAAGTGGGATTAGGTTGGGCGACTATTTTCTTTCGACCGCCACAGACACAATGAGCTGAGTGGCCACCTTCAGTGCTGTAATGGTTTATGGTTCTATTTGATAAATTGTATGCTGGTGCAGAAAACTGCAGTTAATTGTTGCATTGGATTATGATAAACATGGCATTGGGGTATAAAGTAACAATTAATTCTTCAATTATATGCAAAGGGCTGGATTTTAAAGACCTCTTGACATTGGGATCAGTAGCGGGATGGGGGTGAGGGACTCCTGATGTCCTGCTGTTATCTTCAGCCTGGCGGCCAGCACTCAAACCCCTTTGGTCCCCATCTGGGGAAATGAGGTAGAACACTTGTGGGGAGAGAGGGAGGTAAGTTTCTCAGTGTGGGAGGGGGCAACAGGGTCAAATGTGCATCATGGGTATAGGGGATGGTGGGAAGGGTTGACTTTGAAAGTTTGTGCAGTTTGGGGGGGGGGGGGAAGGTCATATGGTAAAGGTGTGTTTTTTGGCGGAAAGGGAAAATAATTAATTTAGTTGTTATTGGGGGATGGGAGAGGGACAAAATAGATGTATTTATTTATTGTAATTCCATTTCCCTTTTAATATTTAAATTTCCCAGTAGGGCTGACAGAGCTTTAAAAATGGTATCAGTGGCTGCACACAGGTGGCTGACACCATTGCCAGGAATGGACAGCCCGCCCCCTCCACATGATCGGGTGGGGCTGCCTACCCTACCTATTTAAATGAGCAGTCACGCTTGGAATCGCAGTGGCTCTTTGGCGTGCAACCCACCTGTCTTTTTTTTTGCCTGCCACCAAAATCAACGGTGGGCATATAAAATTCAGCCCAAATTGTTTACAAAATGAGTTAATGGTTAAACTGATTGTGATAATGAGTGTACACGTGTACAGTTATTTCTTAAACTGAGCTTGATAACCAATATACAGGGTGATAAAGTTACAGACATTGTTATGTTGGGCTTGAGAACCAATACGCAAGTATCTAGTTACAGTTAATTGTTATATTGGGTTTGATGAAAATTTGTAGGAGAATAAGTTTACAGTTGTTGTTAAATGTTATTAACTAATACACAGGAGATGAATTTAAAATAAATTATTCATTGTGCTTGAGAACAACAGCACAAGGGACATAGTTGCAATTAATTATTAAATTGGCCTTGATAACGATTCGGAGGGGAATAAGGATATAGTTAATTGTTAAATTGTTAAATATGGTGCATAAAGTTACAATTAATTGTTATATTGGACTTGATAATATATAGGGGAATAAGATTAGAATTAATTGTTTAGTTGGATATGATAACCAATGCATAAAAGAATAAAGATGCAGTCAGATGCCAGACTTCAGACAATTCGATTCACTCAGCGTGATATCAAGATGCGACTGACGGCACTGGATACTGCAAAAGCCATGGGCCCTGACAATATTCCAGCAATAGTACTGAAGACCTGTGCTCCAGAACTTGCCGCGCCCCTAGCCAAGCTGTTCCAGTATATCTACAACACTGGCATCTACCCTGCAATGTGGAAAATTGCCCAGGTATGTCCTGTATACAAAAAGCAGACAAGTCCAACCCGGTCAATTACCGCCCCATCAGCCTACTCGCAATCATCAGTAAAGTGCTGGAAGGTGTCATCAACAGTGCCATCAAGCGGCACTTGCTTAGTAATAACCTGCTCAGTGACGCTCAGTTTGGGATCCGCCAGGGCCACTCAGCTCCCGATCTCATTACAGCCTTGGTTCAAACATGGGCAAAAGAGCTGAATTGAAGAGGTGAGGTGAGATTGACTGCCCTTGACATCAGGGCAGCATTTGACCGAGTATGGCATCAAGGAGCCCTAGCAAAACTGAGGTCAATGGGAATCGGGGGAAAAACTGGACTCATACCTCGCGAAAAGGAAGATGGTTGTGGTTGTTGGACGTCAATCATCTGAGCTCCAAGACATCACTGCAGGAGTTCCTCAGGGTAGTATCCTAGGCCCAACCATGATTTTTTTTTTTAGATTTAGAGATACAGCACTGAAACAGGCCCTTCGGCCCACTGAGTCTGTGCCGACCATTAACCACCCATTTATACTAATCCTACACTAATCCCATATTCCTACCACATCCTCACCTGTCCCTATATTCCCCTACCACCTACCTATACTAGGAGCAATTTATAATGGCCAATTTACCTATCAACCTGCAAGTCTTTTGGCTGTGGGAGGAAACCGGAGCACCCGGAGGAAACCCACGCAGACACAGGGAGAACTTGCAAACTCCACACAGGCAGTACGCAGAATTGAACCCGGGTCGCTGGAGCTGTGAGGCTGCGGTGCTAACCACTGCGCCACTGTGCCGCCCATCTTCAGTTGCTTCATTAATGACCTACTTTCAATCGTAAGGTCAGAAGTGGGGATGTTCGCTGATGATTGCACAATGTTCAGCACCATTCATGACTGTTCAGATACTGAAGCAGTCCGTGTAGAAATGCAGCTGTCAAAAAAGACTGGACAATATCCAGGCTTGGGCTGATAAGTGGCAAGTAACATTCATGCCACACAAGTGCCGGGCAATGACCATCTCCAACAAGAGAGAATCTAACCATCTCCCCTTGACATTCAACGGCATTGCCATCGCTGAATATCCCATATCAACATCCTAGGGGCTACCATTGACCAGAAACTGAACTGGAGTAGCCAATTAAATACCGTGGCTACAAGAGCAAGTCAGAGGCTAGGAATTCTGAGGTGAATAACTCACCTCCTGACTCCCCAAAGCCTGTCCACCATCTACAAGGCACAAGTCAGGAGTGTGATGGAATACTCTCCACTTGCCTGGATGGGTGCAGCTCCAACAACACTCAAGAAGCTCGACACCATCCAGGACAAAGCAGCCCTCTTCACTGGCACCCCATCTACAAAGATTCACTCCCTCCACCACCAACGCACAGTGGCAGCAGTGTGTACCATCTACAAGATGTACTGCAGCAATGCACCAAAGCTCCATAGACAGCACCTTCCAAACCCGTGACCTCTACCAACTAGAAGGACAAGGGCAGCAAATGCATGGGAGCACCACCACCTGCAAGATCCCCTCCAAGTCACACACCATCCTGACTTGGAACTATATCGCCATTCCTTCACTGTCACTGGGTCAAAATCCTGGAACTCCCTTCCGAACAGCACTGTGGGTATACCTACCCCAAATGGACTGCAGCGGTTCAAGAAGGCAGCCCACCACCGCTTTCTCAAGGGCAATTAGGGATGGGCAATAAATGAGTCCAGTGATGCCCACATCCCATGAATGAATTTTTAAAAATTGGACATGATAGGTGGTACACAAGATAGAAATTTAGTCAATTGTTATATTGAACTTATTACAATACACATGAAAAAAAGTCAATTCTTAATTATATCCTGATCAACAATACACTGGAGAATACGGTTACAATTACTTGTTTAATTGGCCATGCTAACCAATGTGCAACGAAATAAAGTTGCAGTTAATTGTTAAATTGGAACTGATATCTAACACGCAGAATATCAAGTTGCAGTTCATTGTTTATTGTGCTTGATAACACATGCACAGAGAATGTAGTTACAGTTAATTGTTACAATGGGCTTGAGAACCAACACAATTTGAAATAAAGGCTGGGATTTTACACAAGGTGGACGGGAGCTGGCCACTGACTGAAAAATCGGTGGCGAACCCGCTTCTGCATCGCCTGGGGAGCCACCCTGTATTTTGCGGGTCCTCGGGCTTTAATTTCTCTGAGGTGGGATTTTTACCCACTTTCGGTCGGAAGTCCTGCCGATTGGAGCTGCCAGTCAATCCGCAGGCCAGCAACTCCTAGTCCCAGCAGTGCCACGTGGAATGGTGGCCACTGCTGGGACTACAGCCCAGCTTGAAGGAAAGATGTCAGTGAGCCTGGAAGGAACGTAATTCTGGTTGACTCACCGAGGATAATTGGCCGGGCCTCGGAAAGACAAGCGTGGTCTGTTGGGGGGAAAGGGGCGGGGGCCCTGTTGGGGTGTTGAAGGTGGTTGGGGTAGAGGGAGTGACCCTCCATTTGGCACAGGGTGCCTGATCATGAACGCTCTCCCCGGGACATTGGAGAGTTACCTACTTTTGTTAGGTAGCTTCTCTTGGGTCTAGGATGCCCGCTTGCCATGCATAAAATCCACGTGGAGGCGGAGCAGGTCCTTAGTGGCCATTAGGTGGCCACTTAAGGGTCTTGATTGGCAGAGGCGGAAGTGGGTCGGGAAGGGTCTCTGGAGCCTCTCGCTCCATTTTACGCCACCCGTCACCATCCGGCTGTTTGGGGGACTTAAAATTCAGCTCAAAGTTACTGGAAAGGTTTCATTGGATGCAATAGTGAAAACAAAGCATAATAAAGTTATTGTTAATTTTGACAGATAAGCAGTAGAACGGGGAATAAATTTACAACTAATTGTTAATTGGATATGGCAAATACACTGTTTCATTAAATTACTTAACTGGCATTGATAGCTGATGTTCAGTAGAATAGAGTTACAGCTAGTTATAAAATTGGGCTTTTCAACTCATACAGAAGGGACTAATATTACAGCTAATTGTTATATTGGGTTTGATAACTGATACACCATGGAATAAAGTTACAGTTATTGTTAAATTGTGCTTGTTAACTCATTCACAGGGGAATAAGGTTACAGCTGATTGTTAAATTGGGCTTGGTGACCAATACACAATGGAATAACTTTACAATTAATTGTTATATTCGTTCAGATAAGAAATACAGGGGAATAAAGTTACAGTTTATTATTCAATTGGACAAGTGATAACTGATACATCATTAAAAGGTTACAGTAAATTATAAAATTGGATAGATCAATACACAGTAGACATTGTATTTATTTTAATTTGATATGATAATTAATATACTGCATAAAAGTATAGTTGTATTCTAATATGATAATACATAGGGAATAAACTTTGTCAATTAATTGTCCAATTGCATGACTATTATATGATGGAATAAAATCATTAAATTGATCCTGAAAAATTCATAAGGGTACAAAGATACAGTTATTTATTAAATTGGGCATATTAAACCATACAAAGGGTAATAACATTGCTGTTAATTGTTTAATTGAACATGCCATCCAATATACAGGTGATTAAATTTACTGTTAATTGTTTGATTAGACATGATAATCAATGCACACAGGAATAAAGTCATAGTCAATTGTTAAATTGGACATGATACCCAATATGCATAATGTTAGAGTTGATTGTTAAATTCCAATTTATAACGGATGCACATGGTACAAATTTGCAATATATTATACATTGACCCTGCGAACTAATACAAGGGGATAAAAGTTGTGCAGTTAATTGTTTGATTGGCCCGGGTAAGCAATACACAGAAATAGAGTTTCAGATTCATGTTTAATTGGATGTGACAACTGATACATATGTTAAGAGTGTTGCTTAATCAATGTAATTTTATAATTTACTGCAATGAACAGGGGAAAATAGTTCCTTATTTCAATTTGATATGATAAAGAATATACTGCATAAAATTACAAATAGTTGTATTCTAATATGATAAACAAGACGTTAGGAATAAATTTATGGTTAATTAATTGTCTATTTGCATGTAACATTAGTGAATAAAATGAGTTAATCATTAATTTGGTCTTGAAAAATTCACAAGGATACAAAGATACAGTTAATTGCTAAATTGAGCTTATTAAACAATACACAGGGAATAAAATTACAGTTCATTGTTTCATTCGACATAAGAGCCAAAGCACAGGGACATAAAGTTAGAGTTCATTGTTTAATTGCATATATTAACCAATACACAGAGAAATCAAATTACAGTTATTTGTTCAATTGAGTTATTAACCAATAAACTGGGGAATAAAGTTATAGTTAATTATTTAATTAGGGTCATTAACTGATATACAGGGAATAAGATTACAATTAATTGTTTCATTGGACATAAAAAGCAAATCACAGGGAAATACAGTTACAAATACTTGTTTAATTGGACCTATTAACCAATGCACATGGGAATAAAGTTACAGTTAACTGTTATATTGGGATTGATGATAATGCACAAGAAAATAAGGTTACCTTTCATTGTTAAATTGAGTTTGATAATGAATGCACAAGGGATACATTTAAAATTTGTTGTTCATTGTGCATGATAATTAATGCACAAGGAATATAGTTACAGTTAAATGTTATATTGGGTTTGATAACAACAAGCAGGGGAATAAAGTTAGAGTTAATTGTTAAATTGGCCTTGATAACTCATGCACAGCAGTATAAAGTTAGATATTTTTTATATTTTGACTTGATAAGTTATAAGCCACATAATAGTTTAGTAAATTGTTAAATTGCATATAACAGGAACATTAGATAATAAAATTAGTTTTTTCTTTGTTAATTGATCATAATGAGTGCATGTGATGCTTAATGGTTAAACTGGACATGGTAATTAGTACACAGGTAAAAATGTTACAGTAAATTATAAAAATCGGCACAGGAAGCAACACAGCGGAAAGAAGTTGCTGTTAGTTAAATTTGATTTGATAAGCAATATACTGGTGCATAAAGTGACAATTAATTGTCATATTGGGGAATAAGGTGATAACAAATTGTGTAATTTGATTGATAAATGCACAAGGGAATAGAGATGCAGTCTGTCATAAAATTGGACATGATAACTAGTACACAGGATAGAAAGTTACAGCTAATTATTATATTACAATACACCTAATTCTTAATTGTATCCTGATCAACAATATATAAGAGAACACAGTTACAGTTAATTGTTTAATTGGCCATGGTAACCAATGTGCAACTGAATAAAGTTAGTTAATTGTTAAATTGGACCCAATAACTCTTATGCATAATATCAATTTACATTTAACTATTTATTGTGTTTGATAACTAATGAACAGGGAATAAAATTACAGTTAATTGTTATATTGGGCTTGATAACAGTACGCACCCGAATAAGATAACATTTGATTATTAACTTGGGCTTAACAACCAATGCAGAGTGGAGGAAGTTACAGGTATAATTTAATTGGATGCAATAAACAATAAAAACACAATAAAAGGTACCATTAATTTATAATTTTGACCAGATAAGCAGTACGCAGAAGACTAAAGTTATGGTTAATTGTTCAATTGAATATGATAAAATAAACTTCCTAGTGAAATAGTTAACGGTTTAATTCATCATGAAAACCAATGCATATTGTACTTTTTTTTTAGAGATACAGCACTGAAACAGGCCCTTCGGCCCACCGAGTCTGTGCTGACCAACAACCACCCATTTATACTAACCCTACAGTAATCCCATATGCCCTACAACCTATCTACACTAGGGGCAATTTGTAACAGCCAATTTACCTATCACCTGCAAGTCTTTTGGCGGTGGGAGGAAACAGGAGCACCCGGAGGAAACGCACACAGACACAGGGAGAACTTGCAAACTCCACACAGACAGTACCCAGAATTGAACCTGAGTCCCTGGAACTGTGAGGCTGCGGTGCTAACCACTGCGCCACTGTGCTGCACCTCTGCTAAGGAAAAATGTTTCTTCTGATCTAACCTATTAATGCCCCTCATAATTTTGTACACCTCAATCAGGTCTCCCCTCAACCTTCTCTGCTCTAAGGAAAATAACCCTAGCCTTTTCAGTCTCTCTTCTTAGCTGAAATGCTCCGGCCCAGGCAACATCCTGGTGAATCTCCTCTGCACCCTCTCCAGTGCAATCACATCCTTCCTATAGTGTGGTGACCAGAACTGTGCACAGTACTCCAGCTGTGGCCTAACTAGTGATTTATACAGCTCCATCTTAACCTCCCTGCGCTTATATTCTGTGCCTCGGCTAATGAAGGCACTAAATTGTTAAATTGGGCAAGATAACTAATTAGACAGGTGAAGAACTTTTCAGTTAATTCTAAAATAAAGTATCTCAAGCAATTCACATGGCAAAAATTTAATTATTTAAATTTGATATGATATATTATACCCGGTGCATAAAAATAGTTAATTCTTATCTTTGATTATGATAAAAAAAAATGCTGAGGGAAATAAAGTTACAGTTAATTGTTCAATTCTATATACACTGACTAATAAAATGAGTTAATTGCTAAATTGGTTGTGAGATCAAGTGCACCTCTGTAAAAGGCCACAGTTAATTGTTAAACTGAGCTTGACAAGCAATACACTGGGGAATAATGTTGCAGCTAAATGCTCAATTAGATGGTAACTAGTACACAGTGTATAAAGTTACAGTTGAATTGTTATGTTGACCTCGTTAACGATGCACAGGAAAATAAGATTACAGTTAGTTCTTATTTAATGGAAATATGTTATAATTAATGGCAAAATTGGGCTTTTCAACTCATCCACAAGGGAATAATGTTACAGCTAATTGTTACATGGGTTTGATCACCAATACACCATGGAATAAAGTTAGTTAATTGTTAAATTGTGTTTGTTAACTTGTTCATAGTGGAATAAAGTTGCAGTTAATTGTTACGTTGAGCTAGGTAAGCAATACACAGGGGAATAAAGTTACAGTTTATTGTTGAATTGAATGTGATGACTAAAACATGTGTTAAGAGTGCTTCAGTACATTATAAAAGTGGATAGATTAAGCAATACACAGGGAGAAAGTTCCTTATTTAAATTTGATGTGATCAATAATACACTGATGCATAAAATTGGAGTTAATAGTTATGATGGAATCTTATAAAGAAAATGTAGGTAATAAATGTCCAGTAAATTAGTATGGCATTTGCATATAATGAATATATTTGGAAATAAAATGAGTTAATTGTCAAATTGGTCCTGATGGAAAGTGCACACAGGTACAAAGTTACTGTTCATTGCTAAATTGACCTTATCAACCAATAAACAGGGGGATGCAATGACAGTCAATTGTTTAATTTGGCTCGATAACTAGTACACACAGGAATGAAGTTACAACTAATTGTTTGATTTGACATGAATATCAATACACAGGAGAATATGATTACAGCTAATTGTTTAATTTGGCATGATAACTAATACACAGGGCAATTATGCTACAGTTAGTTGCTTAGTTGAACACGGTAACTAGTACAAGGTACAACCAATTTATAGTTAGAATAAAGTTACAGCTCCTTGTTAAATTGTGCTTTTGTAGTCATACTCTGTGTAATAAATTACACTTAATTGCTAAATTAGACTTGATAACCGATACAGAGAATCACAGAATTATCAGAATCGCGGATTCATAGAATTATTACATCGCAGGAGGAGGCTATTTGGCCCATTGTGTCCACACCAGCTCTCTAAAAGACCAGTTCACTCAGGCCTGACTTTTACAAGCATTTCTGAAAGGCCAATGATGTAAAGAGAGGAAAGCTGAGCACCACATTCTGGCACACTTCATTCAGACTAGAAAAAGTAGAAATATATTTGTGAATACAGTTTAGTGCAGTACTTATTTACATAGTGGTGACAGCCGTGCATTCCCATTTGTGTCACATTGTTTTCTTTAAACGCTTGTGAATGCTCCTTCTTGTTGCAACCTCTGACTGGAGGAAGGCTGCTGATCTGATTGCTCTTTGGCAGTGGATGACTTTGATGATCATTCTCTGTGAGCAAGTGGCCTGGAGGACCCAAGATGGCTGGGAAAATTCTGCATCAGTGCAGAACTCTTCTCAGACATCATGGCTGCTGGAGTTTGACTCACAGGTGGAGGGACCGGCCTCCACATTGGAATCAGCTTGAGGAGGACCCCAGGTATGATGCGCTGGCTCACCTCCTCAAAATTAGGGTTCCTTGGAACCTCTCTGCTCTCCCAGGAAGGCCCAAAGGCAGGGACGTTCTCCATGACCCTGGTTCCTCTCTCACCTTGCCACTGTTGAATGAATGTCACAGCAGCAGGGATAGATAGCAGGTCAGTGCGGATTAATGAAATCTGGCTCTCTCGGAGGGTTGCCGTCCTCTCCAGGAGGGTCGCCGTCCTCTCCATGGATGACGCCAGGTGCTCATATGCCTTGGACATGGCAGCTGTCATGGCCTGGATGGACCCCACCATCGTTTGCTCAAGGCTGCGCATGGCCTGTGGTATCTCCACCAGATGTTCCCAGGACTTTTGCATCTTTCCCAGCATGCCCTGTGCTGTCGTCAGCAGAGGGTCATCAGTCACCTGGGGTCAGCATGGGCCTGGCCACCCACAGCCCTCCAACTGTCAGGGGCCTCAGCTGTCTTAGACTCAGTCAGCTGGTCGGGTGCCAGTGCAGTGTGCTCACCAGCTTGTGACCCAGACTCTAAGGCCAAATGGTTACCCACTGAGGTAACTGTATCTGCGCTAGTAGAAGGTGCGTACAGGAGTGCAATGGAACGCTGGTTACTCAGAGGGTGATTCTTCCTCTGAGGTGTGGGAGGTGTCCTGCCCAGCAGGGCTGGCTCAGAGCATTCAGCTGGAAGACACAATGGGAAGAGCAGACTGTCAGTCCTGATGTAGCACATGTCAGAGTTACAACAGTATTGCATCACAGAACCACAATTCCACATTGATCATTGTTTTTATCAATTGGAAATTAGTTCACCATGGACCCCAACGTCTGCTTCACCAAATAAGTGCATTATTTATCAAGCTCAGTTTAACAACGAAAGGTAGCCTTCTTCTCTTATGCATTATCATCAATCCAATATAACAATGAACTATAACTTTATTCCCATGTGTATTGGTTAATATGTCCAATTAAGCAATTATTTGTAACTGTATTCCCTTGTGAATTGCTTTTTATGTCCAATGAAAAAAATAACTGCAATTTCATTCCCCGTATATCAGTTAATAACCAAAATTAAACAATCAACTGTAACTTTATCTTCCTGTTTATTGGTTTATAACGCAATTGAAAAAAATAACTTGGGGCGGCACAGTGGCGCAGTGGTTAGCACTGCAGCCTCACAGCTCCAGCGACCTGGGTTCAATTCTGGGTCCTGCCTGTGTGGAGTTTGCAAGTTCTCCCTGTGTCTTCGTGGGTTTCCTCCGGGTGCTCCGGTTTCCTCCCACATGCCAAAGACTTGCAGGTTGATAGGTTAATTGACCATTATAAATTGCCCCTAGTATAGGTAGGTGGTAGGGACAGGTGGGGATGTGGTAGGGATATGGGATTCGTGTAGGATTAGTATAAGTGGGTGGTTGATGGTCGACACAGACTCGGTGGGCCGAAGGGCCTGTTTCAGTGCTGTATCTCTAAACTAAACTAACTGTAATTTTATTTCTCTGTGTGTTGCTTAATAAGCACAATTAAACAATTAACTAACTTTATTTCCCTGTGTTTTGGCTCTTATGTCCAATGAAACAATTAACTGTAATTTTATTCCCTGAGTATTGTTTAATAAGCTCAATTTATTAATTAACTGTTTCAGTGCTGTATCTCTAAAAAAAATGTGTACCCTTGTGAATCTATCAGAACCAATTTAATGATTAACTCATTTCATTCACTAACATTACATGCAAATAAACTATTAATTAACTATAAATGTATTCCGAACGTCTTGTTTATCATATTAGAATACAACTATTTTCAATTTTATGCAGTATATTCTTCATCATATCAAATTGAAATAAGTAACTTTTTCACCTGTGCATTGTTTAATCAATCTAATTTTTTAATTTACTGCAACACTCTTAACCTATGTATCAGTTATCACATCCAATTAAACATTAATCTGAAATTTTATTTCTGTGTATTGCTTATCTGGCCCAATCAAACAATTAACTGTATAACTTTTATCACTTTGTATTAGTTCGCAGGGTCGATGTATAATATATTGCAAATTTGTACCATGTGCATTAGTTATAAATTGGAATTTAACAATTCACTATAACATTATTCCTACGTATATTGGTTATCATGTCCAATGTAACAATTGACTATGACTTTATTCCGGTGTGTATTGATTATCATGTCCAATTAAATAATTAACAGTAAATATATTCCCCTGTGTATTGGATGTCATGTCCAATTAAACAATTAACAGCAATGTCATTACCCTTTGTATGGTTCAATAAGCCCAATTTAATAATTAACTGTATCTTTGTACTCCTTGTGAATTTATCAGGATCAATTTAATGCTTAACACATTTTATTTATTCATATATTTGTTTGAATGCAAATGAACAATTAATTAACAGGAAGTTTATTGATGACTTATTATCATGTTACAATATAACTATTAATTGTGATTTTATGCACCATATTGTTTATTCTCTCAAATGAAAATAAGTAAAATTTCTCACTGCACATTGATTAATATGCCCAATTTTATAATTTACTGTAACAGTTTAATGATGTATCAGTTATCACATCCAATTGAACAATAAGCTTTATTGCATTGTGTATTTATCACCAAGCCCAATTTAACAATTAACTGGAATATTAGTAATCTTCTGCATGAGTTGAAAAGCCCAATTTTAAAACTAGCTGTAACTCTATTCCGCTGAATATCAGCTATCAATGTCCACATGTATTGCTTAATATATCCATTTTTATAATTTACTGCAAAACTCTTATCATGTCCAATTGAACAATAAACTGTAACTTCATCCCCCTGCACTGCTTATCTGGACCAATCTAACAATTAACTGTAACTTTAAACCATTGTGTATTGGTCATCAAGCCCAATTCAACAACCAGAGATGTCTCTCTATGTAGGAATCCTCCTCCTTTACATCAGGGACCTGGGATGAAGGGTGCTGTGCAGGGCGGTTCCGAGCAATAGACCTTTAAGTCAGTTCACAGACTCCCAGGTCGCCTGTAATTTCTCCGACCTGGACGAGTCCGTGTTCCATGTATATATGGAGTGTGTGAGGTTGCAGCCCCTGTTTGAATATTTAAAGGGGCTGCTCCTCAGGTTTTGGTTGCACTTTAGCCTCACGCTCCTGATCTTTGGGCACCTGATGTTGAGGGGGGTGGGCCAAGAGGAGGATCTCCTTGTCATTCTGGTCCTGGGCCTGGTCACAGGTCCAGGCTGTGGGCCATTAGGGGGGGTCCAACCACCCTGATCGCCTGCCCCTCTTCTAAGGTTATGTTCATGTCCGGGTGTCCCTGGAGAAGGAGCATGCTGTATCCATCGATTTGCTTGAGGCCTTCCGTGACCAGTATGTAATGCAGGGACTAGAGTGCATCATAGATGCTAAAAATTGCATTTTAATTTGAGTTTAGTTTTATTAGTTTATTAATTTTCATAAAAATAACAGGTTCGATGCAAAGTCACGCTCCCTCCACACTGATCCTCAAACACTTCCAGGACAGGTACATCATGGGGTTATTGTGACTCTCTCTCTCTCTCTCTGCTCTTCTCCAGGTGATATTGAAAGGTTACAAGGTTTACCGTGGATACTAATCTGTACGGCTGGACTGTGACTATTAACACAAGGAAGTTATTCCTCATGGCGGGTGCTGCGGGAATGTGAGACTGTGCGCGGAGTGAGAGGTTTCACGGTTTGTCCAGTGCACGTGTGGGTTCGGTGATTCTGAAGGCGTTCCGGCTGGGAAACCCCCACTTTAATCCCCACTTCTGCCAATCTCACCTGAAACTTCAAGTGTGTCACTGGGAAGTGAGTCCTCCCCCAGTCACTGCCCTGGGTTTGTCACTTTGAACCCAGAGCTCTCTCACTCTGAATAATACACCCAAAAACACAATCATACAGCACAGGAGGCCATTCAGCCCAGCGAGCCTGTGCTGGCTCTTTGAAAGAGCTATCCAGTTAGTCTCACACTCCCACTGTTCTTTCCTCCATTACCCTGTAAATTCATCCCCTTCACGGATTTATCCAATTCCCCTTTTGGAAGTTATTATTGAATCTGCTTCCACTTCCCTTTCAGGCAGAACATTCCAGATCACAACAACTCGCTGTGTAAAAACATTTCTCCACATCTCTCCCTCTGGTTCTTTTCCCAATTATCTTCAAATTGTGTCTCTCTGGTTACCGACCCTCCTGAAGAAACAATGTATTCTTATTTACTTTCTCAAAACTCTTCATGATTTTGAACATTTTGATTAAACCTCTCTTAACCTTCTCTGCTCTAAGGAGAACAATCCCAGCTTCTCCGGTCTCTCCACATTAACTGAACTCCCTCATCCCTGGTCCCATTCTAGTAAATCTCCTCTGCACCCTCTCCAAGGCCCTGACATCCTTCCTGGAGCCCAGGATTGGACACAGTGGTCGAGCTGAGGTCTAACCAGTGTTTTAATAAGGTTTCGTGTTATTTCCATGTTTTCTTGGATTCACCGAAATTAATAAATCCCTGAATCCAATATATGTTGTGTGCTATATTTCTAATCAGCCCTCTCAATCTGTTCTGCCACCTCCAATGGCTTGTGCCCATACGTCCTTGGTTTCAGATTTACTGACAGAGGTTGAGCACTGAAGGAGTGCTGTACTGTTGGCAGATCAGTACTGAGGGAATGTGGCACTGTCAGAGGGGAAGTACTGAGGGAGTGCTGCACTGTCAGAGGGTCAGTACTGAGGGAGTGCTGCACTGTCAGAGGGACGGTACTGAGGGAGGTCTGCACTGTCAGAGGGTCAGTACTGAGGGAATACCGCTCTGTCAGAGGGGAAGTACTGAGGTAATGTTGTACTGTCAGAGGGTCAGTACTGAGGGAGTGCTGCACTGTAAGAGGGTCAGTACTGAGGGAGTGCTGCACTGTCAGAGGGGCAGTATTGAGGGAATATTGTACTGTCGGGCGTACCGTTTTTTGTATGAGACATTTACTCCCTCAGATGGAGGTAAAAGATTCCACTGCCCCTAATCCCAGCCGACAGACCCACTGTCAGTTTAAAACTCTCATCTATGCCCCAATTTCCAAGGCACACCTGCAAATTCCACCAAATGTCAGAACAGTCTCGAAGGGGATGAATGGCCTCCTCCGGTTCCTGCGTTTACTCTGATTGGTCAGACATGGTGTGGGGCAGTGAATCTCTCTCTCTGGTTAACCCTGTCCTTGTCCTGTGTCTCCTCCTCACTCTCCCCTCCCCAGGAACAACTGAAGACTCTTGCCAGTGAGATGGACTCCTCAGAGTTTCACTGCCTGCAGTCCCAGTTCTCTGTGCTTTACAATGAGAGCCTGCAGCTCAAGGCCCAGATGGACAATGGTCGCAATCTGCTCTTCACACCCGAGCCACAGTCGAGTGAAGGACATCACTGAAACAACATGAGATCTAGAGATGGGACTGATGGTGTTTGAAAGAACAACCTCATTGCTGGGAGAATACAGCTTCAAATTTTCATTAGTTAATTAATGTGATCAGAATTATCCAGTCTTTAGCGTTTTCCAATTCAATCTCAGAAATAAATATATTCAATCACAAGACAGACTGAACTTGATGTCGTAATCTGTTTGTTCAATTTTGAAAAACAGTTTGAACAATATGGCAACCTCAATATCCCTGGGGAGATCCCACAGGGTATAAATTACAGGCTCTGGCAATGTGTCACCTCAGAGTTTAATACAGAGAGATTGTCTGCAGCACAAAGAGACACATCACTTTACACAGAAAATGCATCGACCAATTGACAGCTTTGAGAAAATATATTACCCAGTCCTTACTGTCATTGGTGTTGCTGGTAAGTGACTATAACCATTGAAGTTGTGTAAATCTGTGTGTGAGCTGGTCTCTGGTTTTACTCTGTGACTGATAATGTTAAATGCTGATCTAGTGGTCACCGTTATACAGACACCCGATCAGTGATATCATTTCCTTATGTCAAATATCCTGAATTATCTCTGTAGTTTCATTCCATTGCCTCAGCTGATAATAAACCTCTGTTTGTAACTGACAGGCTCTCTGAATTATCAAGTTATTGCATTTAGTGGAATATTGTGTAATGCTCAATTAGACCTCAGTGAAGGCAACTCTGTGAGTAAAGGTATTAGTGGGAGCATCAGTCAGTGTAAAATCAAACTGGAGTGGAACACCTGACCCCAGTGACAATGTATTACTGGGAGTATCTATCACTGTGGAATTGTACTGAATACAATTGTACAACCCAGTTCTATTTTGAAATCATTGTTTCTGGTATCTGATCGCTCCATTCTATGAAGCTGCCTCTGTGTTTTAACAATGTAATTGATTGCAAAGTGGTTTTGTCTGATGTTTGGTAATAAGTGTAAAAGTGAAATGTATTGATATTGCTCTGTCTCCTGTTGAACTGCTCCAACAGAAACAGATGTTAACTACTTACTGACAGTTAAACAGCAGGACAGCACTGTTACAGCGTTCTAATCTCTGTCTAATGATGATGTTTCGTACTCTGAGTATAGTTACTGTAAACACTTAACTAGCCTCAGAATATCATGTCTATATCTTCCAAAAGTTTTTTGATATGTATGGATGCAATCCATCCAAACCAGAGAGTTTACCATTTCTTTTATTATCAAATATCTCCCCACATTCGACCTGAAATGTCTTTTTACTGAGAGGATTGAGAGAGAACTGAAACCCCAGTTCCCTTCCCTTTGCTGTCCATAATCAATAAGAATGTTGTGTTTCTTAATCCCCCAGTGTGTGGCCAACTTGAATAACCAGCACAATGCTTTTGATAGCTTTATCTAAAGAGGATTATTTTTATTCACATGACCACATAGAAACTCTAATGCAATGTGACTCACTCACCACTCACACACTCTCGAGAAAGAAAGCCGTTAAAGAGGATAGTGCACTTTCACAAATTGCCAACGAAGGATTAGTTGGTGAGTCACATGATTTGGCTCATCCTGGGGAAAAGGGATGCATAACGGTCCTGGTGATGAAGGGGTTTTCAATCCTGAAGTGCAGTTCAGGGGATTCGATAGCCTGAGTAGTAAATCAAAATCTGTGCTGGTTTCTCTCAAAGAGATGGAGTTTCAGCAGGTGATGAAGTTAGTTGCTTGTAGTCTCATCACTCGGAGGTCAGATTTCTGGACTGGTGGACTTGAAAGGGAACAGGCTTGGAGACCTTAGGATGTTACAGCCTCCAGTTTTAAGGTATAGGTGTTCTGCGTTTGTTGCTGTCTCTTCAGCTGTTGTTTGCAGACTGACCAGTTTCTCCCTGGTGCTTGGAGTAATAAAATTCATTATTTGTGATGAGTTTCAGTCAGGTGACCACCTGATCAATGTTTCTATTGTCCACCCAGAATGATTTGAAGGTTGAAGCCATTTCTACACAATGGGGAGGGACGGTGACCATTCACAACTACTTATGATTTAACTGTTTTCTTATCGCTCTCTTTGTTAAGTTTCAAGCTCAGAGATGGTGAGTTCATATATATTGAGTTTTGAGTCAGACCACAAACAATCGGAGGTGTGAATTCCACAAATGGTTTTGTCTTTGTTATGTCCATTAAAGGGAGGCACTCCACCCATGGTCATTCAATTAGGAACTTTCCGGAGGATGGAGATAACTCCGAGTCCGGGCTGAAATTGCAAAAGTCACCTGACTCTTGGCAGCCATCTTGTGTAGCCTTATATGTCCATTGTGGTTTATTTAAAAAGGCAATTCAGTTCCAGAAGGTTCTATGCGGAATCCAGTTCATCTTTAAAGGTATGAATAGGCCAAAACTTTACTGGGTGTGACACACCTCTGCCACATGGAAAAAGAGTGGAATATAATTTTTCTTTCCATTGTTTTCCCAGTAAAGCAAGAGAAATATGAACACACTTTCTGTACACACATTACAACATTCACACCATAAACTGTCAGTGAGGAACATCCCGGTTGGTCACTAGACATTTCTTTAAACTCCCTGTGCAGGCTGGTTATGTCTTCCTTCTGATCGTTAGTTAAATAGGTCATCATGATGTTTAAACCCTCCACAATCTCTGTATTTGCCGGTCGTACAGTCAGGGGTTCAACCTGTGAGTTTTCTAGTCCCTCTTCCTCGTCTATCCCGTCCTTACTGACACTGCTCTCCTCTTCTATCCCCACCTTCTGACAAACACTGACTGGTTGGCTGGGTTCTCAGCTATAATATTTTTTAACATTTTAAGGTGATATAACTGGTGTTTCTTTCTCTGGTCTGGGGTATGAATCAGATAATTTATCTCACTGATCCTTTTGGTCACACTGCACGGGACACTAAATTTTGCTCTAAAGGGATGACTTGGTAGTGGTAACAGGACCAAGACCTGATCTCCTGGCTGGAGAGTTTCAGTCTCAGTCTGTCGGTTTACCTGCTTCTTCATGATTTGCTGTGAGTCTTTTAAATGCTCTTTGGCCACAGCACAGGCGTTAAAGAACCATGATAGAAACGTGGACACGTATCTAATAGTGAGGCTTCCTCTCATAGCTCCAGAAATTTATCTTTTACTGGCTTCAGGGGGCCTCGCACCTCATGTCTATAAATTAATTCAAATGGGCTGAAGCCTGTGGATTCATTAGGTGAATCTCTCGTGGTGAACAGCAAGAATCCTAATCCCTTATCCCAATCATGAGGGTATTCAAGGCAGTATGTTCAGATCATGGTTCTGAGGGTCTGATGATACCGTTCTAACACTCCTTGGGTCTGTGGGTGGGAGCCTGAGGATCTTAACTGTATTATACCTCGGCAGTGGACAACCTCCTGGAACACACGGGACATGAAATTCATTCCCTGATCTGATTGGATCTCTCTTGACAGGCCATACGGGGTAAAGAACTGGATCAGACCCTCAATCATGTATTTGTTTGTGATTATCTTGAGGGGGGTGGCGTCAGGATATCAGGTGACCCGGTCCATTATAGTGAGGAGGTACTGATACCCCGACCTGGTTCTGGGTGAGGGTCCTACACAGTCTATCAGGATTTTGTTACAGGCTTCAGTAAACACCAGTGTGGGTTTGATTGGGGCAGGTTTCATTGTGGACTGTGGCTTTCCCGCAGACTGACAAGTGTGAAAGGTCTTACAGAATTCGGCCACATCAGACATCGGAGGTGAGGCCAGTAAAAATGACTGCTTATTCGGGCTAGGGTCTGGTGGACACCCACAGTTGTTGGAAGGACACGGACAATTTGTCAGATTTACTTACAGTACTCTGGGGGCACTACAATGTGGTGGAGCACTGTCCACTCCTCTTCTACCAGTCTCCCAGGGAGTCTCCACTTCAGCATTACTATCCCGTCTCTCAGGTATTAGCATTCTGGGACCAGGACGGATTCTGTCTCGGAGCAGGCAGTCTGCGCTATGGACTTCAGGGTAGAGTCTGCCTGCTGAGTCTTAAATAAGGAGACTCAAGTGAGGACCTCCTTTCCTTCATCCAGGTTCCCAAAGAAGCTCTCAGACAGCCAGACTTCTGGATCATTTAAAAGCAAAATACTGCAGATGCTGGAAATCTGAAATAAAAACAAGAAATTCTGGAAATACTCAGCAGGTCTGGCAGCATCTGTGGAGAGATAGAGTCAAGATAAGAATAAATAAGTTCAGTGGGGCAGGAGCAGGCCGACACACTGCATCTGCTGGGACAGTCCCATTTGTGGATTTTGGGAAGCAGGTAGAAGCAGGCTGTCCGGGGTTGCGGGATGATGAGGTTGGAAGCTGTAGAGGGAAGATCTCCAGAGGAGATGAGGTCAGTGACAGTCCTGTGGACAGTAGCTTGATTTTTGGTGGTGGGGTCATGGTCCAGAAGGAGGTAGAAAGAATGTCTGAGAGGTGGCGCTGAGCCTCTGCAAGGTAGAGGTCGGTACGCCATACAACAACAGCACCACCCTTGTCTGCAGGTTTGATGACCATGTTGGGGTTAGACCAACGAGAATGGAGTGCCCTCTGTGTCCCTCAGAGGGGGACAGGTTAGAGTGAGTGAGGCGGTGGGGGGGGCAGAGAAATTGAGATGACCAATGTCTTGCCGACAGTTTTCAATGAAAAGATCAAGAGCGGGTAAGAGGCCGACAGTGGCTTGTGCCCCACTGAACTTAGTTCTTCCTATCTTGACACTATCTTTTCTCCACTGGTCCAGTCTCTTCCCACCTACATCCGTGACTCTTCTGATGCCCTATGTCATTTTGACAATTTCCAGTTTCCTGGCCCCAACCGCCTCCTCTTCACTATGGACGTCCAATCTCTCTACACCTCCATCCCCCACCAGGACGGTTTGAGGGCTCTCTGCTTCTTCCTTGAACAGAGGGTCAACCAGTCCCCATGCACCACCACCCTCCTCCACCTGGCTGAACTTGTTCTCACATTGAACAACTTCTCCTTCAACTCCACTCACTTCCTTCAAGTATAAGGTGTTGCTTTGGGTACCAGCATGGGTCCTAGTTATGCCTGTCATTTTGTGGGATAAGTCGAACATTCCTTGTTCCAGTCTTACTTAGGCCCCCTCCCCAACTCTTTTTCCTGTACATTGATGACTGTATCGGTGCCGTTTCCTGCTCCCACCCTGAACTAGAAAACGTTATAACTTTGCTTCCAATTTCCACCCTTCTCTCACCTTTATATGGTCCATCTCCGACACTTCTCTTCCTCGACTTCTGTCTCCATCTCTGGGGATAGGCTGTCTACTAATATCCATTATAAACCCACCGACTCCCACAGCTACCTCAACAACGCTTCTTCACACCCTGCCTCCTTTAAGGACTCCATTCCATTCTCCCCGTTTCTCCGTCTCCGATGTACCTGCTCTGATGATGCTACCTTCCATGACAGTGCTTCTGATATGTCTTCCTGTTTCCTCAAGCGAGGATTTTCCCCCACTGTTGTTGGCAGGGCCCTCAACTGTGTCCGGCCCATTTCCCACACCTCTACCCTCACCCCTTCCCCTCCCTCCCAGAACCGTGACAGGGTTCCCCTTGTCCTCACTTTTCACCTCATCAGCCTCCATATCCAAAGGATCATTCCCCGCCATTTCCGCCACCTCCAGCGTGATGCCACCACCAAATGCATCTTCGCCTCCCTTCCCCTGTCAGCATTCCAAAGGGATCGTTCCCTCCGTGACACCCTGGTCCATTCCTCCATTACCCCCACCACCTCATCCCCTTCCCATGGCACCTTCCCCTGTAATCGCAGGAGGTGTAATACCTGCCCATTTACCACCTCTCTCCTCACTATCTCAGGACCCAAACACCCCTTTCAGGTGAAGCAGCGATTTACTTGTACTTCTTTCAATTTAGTATACTGTATTCGCTGCTCACAATGTGGTCTCCTCCACATTGGGGAGACCAAACGCAGACTGGGTGACCGCTTTGTGGAACATCTCCGCTCAGTCCGCAAGCAGGACCCTGAGCTTCCGGTTGCTGGCCAATTCAACACTCCCCCCTGCTCTCATGCTAACATCTCTGTCCTGGGATTGCTGCAGTGTTCCAGTGAACATCAACACAAGCTCGAGGAACAGCATCTCATTTACCGATTAGGCACACTACAGCCTGCCGGACTGAACATTGAGTTCAATAATTTCAGAGCATGACGGGACACCCATTTTACTTTCATTTTTCTTTTTTTTTTCTTTTTCATTTTTTTATATATATTCTTTTGTGTTTATTTTATTTTATTTCATCTTAGTTTGTTCAGTTTGCTGACCCACTGCTTTTTTCATGTTTGTACTTGCAGCTGTTCAATTTTCAGTCTGTTAACACTCTTTCTGTACTAAAGCTTTGTCTTTCAACATTAACATATCTTAGCTCCATGACCTTCTGGTCAGCTATTCTGTAACCTTGTCCTATCTGCACCTTCTCCTTTGTTATCTCTTGCCCCACCCCCACTTTACTTGCTTCTAACCTTTTACATTTCTAATATTTGCCAGTTCTGAAGAAGGGTCACTGACCGGAAATGTTAACTCTGCTTCTCTCTCCACAGATGCTCCTAGACCTGCTGAGTATTTCCAGCATTTCTTGTTTTTATTTCTGGATCATTGACCTGAGTTCCTGGCTTCTGATTATTTAAACTTGCCTGCCTGCTTTGGGATCAACTCAGTACACAGTCTGGCAAGATTCCCAGGACTTCTTCCTGTAACTGCTCTGTTTCTCTCTTCTCACTTGGCTGGCCGAGGTTTATGGACGATGTTCCCATCTTACTGCCAATCAAATTATTTTTTTTCATTTATTTTTTTTATTTCCAAAATATACTTTATTCATAAAAATCTGTAAAAATTACATTGCCAAACAGTTTCAAACAGCACCAAAAAATACAAACATTGCAAGGGAGATCAGTTTCCTTCAATACAATCATGAGTTGCCTCGCAACCCTTTCATTTCATTTGTCATGCCATTAACATTTTTACATTTTACAGCAAAAGAAAATTTTCCCGATACAGTTCGAGGGGTTTCCCATAGATCCAGCCCCTCAGTTCAGCTTGGTGGGGGGACCTTACGCTGTGGTCTTTCCCCATTGAGCCTTTGCTGTGGCTGCCCAAGCTTTAGTGCGTCCCTCAGCACGTAGTCCTGGACCATGGAATGTGCCCGTCTGCAACATTCAGTCATGGACAACTCTTTGCGCTGGAAGACCAGCAAGTTTCGGGCAAACCAAAGAGCAAACCAATTTTCACCGAATTGATTGTCCTCCAGCAGCAATTGATGTTTATCTCGGTGTGTGTCCCTGGGAACAGCCCGTAGAGCACAGACTCCTGTGTTACAGAGCTGCTTAGGATGAACCTCGACAAAAACCATTGCATCTCTTTCCACACCTGCTTTGCAAAGACACATTCCAGAAGGAGGTGGGCAACCGTCTCTTCCCCACCACAGCCGCCGCAGGGGCATTGCGCGTAGGGGGCGAGACTTCGAGCGTCCAGGAAGGATCTGACGGGGAGGGCCCTTCTCATCACCAGCCAAGCTACATCTTGGTGCTTGTTTGAAAGTTCTGGTGATGAGGCATTCCGCCAAATAACTTTGGCGGTCAGCTCGGGGAACCATCCGACAGGATCCCCCGTCTCCTTTTCCCATAGGGCCTTGAGAACATTCCGTGCAAACCACTGCCTGATGGATCGGTGGTTAAAAGTGTTTTCCCGCAGAAACTGCTCCACGAAGGATAGGTGGTACGGCACGGTCCAACTGGATGAAGCGTTCCGCGGCAATGCGACCAGGCACATCCTTCGCAACACCGGGGTCAGATGGAACCTCAGCACGTAGTGACACTTGGAGTTTGCGTTCTGGAGGTCTACACACAGCTTGATGCAGCCGCACACAAAGGTGGTCATCAGGTTGAGGGCTACGTTGGGTACATTTTCCCACCCTTATCCAGAGATTTGAACATCGTGTCCCTCCGGACCCGGTCCATTTTAGATCCCCAGATGAAGTGGAAACCCCATTTTGGAATGCACGTCCATCATGTTGGTGTGCGATATCCTGTCAAAAGCCTTCTCCTGGTCCAGGCTGATGAGGCAAGTGTCCACCCTCCTGTCCCGCACATAGGCGATCGTATCCCTGAGTAGCGTGAGACTATCAGAGATCTTCCTGCCGGGTACAGTACAGGTCTGATCGAGGTGGATCACCGACTCCAGAGCAGACTTGACCCGACTGGCTATGACTTTGGACAGAATTTTGTAGTCAACATTAAGCAGTGAGATGGGCCTCCAATTTCTGATTTCTGCTCTCTCCCCCTTCCGCTTGTAAATGAGGGTGATGATGCCTTTCCTCAGGGATTCTGACATGCTGCTGGTCAGGAGCATACTCGCGTATACTTCCAGCAGGTCCGGGCCGACCCAGTCCCACAGGGCCGAGTACAACTCGACTGGTAAGCTGTCGCTTCTGGGAGTTTTACTCGTCTCGAAGGACTCGACGGCCTTTGTCAGCTCGTCCAGAGTTAGCGGCTTGTCCAGTTTCTCCCTCCTGCTGTCATCTAAGACCTCTGTGATAGATGACAGGAAGGACTGGGAGGCTCTGCTGTCTGTGGGCTTCACTTCATACAGCCCAGCATAAAAGGATTTGCTGATCCTTAGTATGTCAGACTGCAAAGACGTTACCGAACCATTCTCTTCCTTCAGGCTGCTGATCACAGAGCTCTCTCTGTGTACCTTTTGGAAGAAGTAACGAGAGCACATCTCATCCTGCTCGATGGAGCAGAATCTGGACCGGAAGATGATCTTGGAGGCCTCCTTGGCAAAGAACGAGGCCTGCTGGCTCTTCACCGCTTGGAGGTCCTCCTTGACCTCGACCCTCATTGACTGCAACCAGAGCAGATTTTGCATACTTTTCTGGAGTCGGGACATTTCCCTCTGTCTCTCTCTCTCCCTCTGAACACCTTTGTGGATGAAGAACCTCTTGATGTTCTCCTTGATCGCTTCCCACCAGTGAACTGGAGACTCAAAGAGGGGTTTCACGGTCCTCCAACCTTTGTAATCCCTTTTGAGTTCCTCAACGTTCTCTGGGGTTAGCCGTGTAGCATTGAGCTTCCACATCCCTCTGCCAACCCGCTGGTCGTCCTGTAAGTGACAGTCGGCCAGTAAGAGGCAGTGGTCGGAGAAGAACACCGGCTTGACGTCGATGGATCCAACCGTGACAGCACGGGACACAAACAGGAAGTCAATCCTGGAACAGGCAGACCCGTCCGATCTTGACCATGTGTATATGCGCTGCGCTCCGTCTGCAGGTTTGCTGAAGACGTTGTGCAGTTTGGCATCTTTAACTGTTTCTATTAGGAATCTGGATGTAGCATCCAGTTTGCTGTCGTCACTGCTGGATCGTCCAGGTGCATCGATAATGCAGTTGAAGTCACCGCCTAGGACGTCGCCAGCAGCAGTGGGAACTGCTGGAAGACGGTCAGCCGCTTGCTGCGTTGTACCGGGGCGTACACGTTGATCAACCGGAGCGGAGCGTTGTTGTACATTCCGTCTGCTATGAGGAGGCAACCGCCCACCACCTCCTTAACTTCGGAGATGGGGAAGTTACCTCCCTGCAGCAGAATACCCAGACCTGAGGAACGGCAATCATTACCCCCTGACCAGATCGATGGCCCGTGGGACCACCATCGCGACCACTGCCTGTAGGTACTGAGGTGTGGTATTCCACACTCCTGCAGAAACAGTAGGTCGGCTTTGACCTTGGCGAGGTTGATTTAATGCTACGCACATTAATGGAAGCAATCCTTACACCCATTTTTTAAAAGTTAGTTGTTGCTTCCCATACCATTTGTCCTTGCTAGTCCCAGTCCTTCGGGATGTTCCTGCAAGCTGTTTCACGTTAGTTGGGCTCAGAAACCGCTCCTGGTTTTTCATGCAGGGTTTGTTCCGCTGGGGTGACATCAGGGGGGTCTTGTAGGCAGCAAGGATTGGGTTGTCCTCTGCTACTTCCCTCTGTTCCTCCTCGAAAATATCACTGCTCCCGGCTTCCCGGAGCTGAGGTGCGCCAGACATGTCTTTGCTCTTGGTGTCCCGGAGCTGGGATGCGTTGGCCACGTTGTTACGTGTGGCGCTTTGGGGTTGGGGCACGCCGGGCCCATCATAGCTTCCAGTGCCCGGGGGCTGGGGAGCTTTATCTTCCATCTCCTTTGAGTTCTGCCGCCTCTTTTGAAGGGGCTGTCGTTCCAGCATGTCCCCGTCCAGTGAAGAGGAGCTGTTGTAGTCTGTCTCAGAAGGTAGCCTCCTCTTGCCACTGGTTTGGGTGGTGGCCTGTTCTGCTTTTGGAGGTTTTTTCTCTGTGGTTTTCCTTTGTACCACTTGCCACTGACCTGTTTGTCCATCTGCTGCCTCTTCCTCCATTGATTCTGTCTGTGGAGGAGGGGATTCCGGGCGCAGGGTAGGTGCTGGGTCGCTGGTTTCAGCTGCCTCCCCTTTCTTCCCCTTCTCAGTTTGAAGTTCCTCACTGCGGAGAAGGTTGCTTGTCTCCTTTCGAACACCGGACGCCTTCGTCGAACCGTCTCCCGGCCTTTCCTTGGACCTTGCCGCCTGAGCAGAACTGAGGCAGCGTTTGGGGCAGGTTTTGTAGAGATGGCCTGCCACACCGCACAAGTTGCAACACTTAGCCTGCTTACAGTCCTTAGTTTGATGGCCTTCCTCCTTGCAGTTCTTGCAAACAACCGTGCTGCAGTTGGCTGCCACATGACCAGATTTGCCACAGGTGCGGCAAACTCTGGGCTGCCCAGCGTAGACCAAGAAGCCTCGACTTCCCCCGATAACGAAGCTGGAGGGAGGGTGGATGATGGCTCCACTGGGATCGACCTTCAAGGTCACCTTGACCTGCCGCTTGCTGGTCCAAATCCCAAAGGGGTCCTTGACATCAGTGCAGCTGCCGGCCACCTTGACGTACCTGGCGAGAAAGGTGAGTACATCCACCACTGGAACATGGGGGTTGAAGAGGTGAATCGTCACCACCCAGTCCCGTAGTGACGGAAGCATGAAGAGTGGCTCCGCTGTGAGGGTCGACAGTGGCGCCCGGTCCCCTTTCTCCTTGAACGCCTTCAGGGAATTGATGCATCCCGCCACGTTCCGGAACGTCACGTCGAAGTATCCACTGCTGGGGAAATCCTGCAGGCAGAAGACGTCCGTAGCTTGAAATCCACAGCAATCGAAGAGAATTTTCTGGATGAAGAAGGTGCGATCGACCGGTGCATCTCCTTCCTTGTCCTTCACCACCACCCGAACAGTGTTGCGCACTCCCTGGCCTGAAGCTCGAAGATTGGTGATAGCCATTTTACTCAAAGCCTACCCAGGATCAAAAGGCAATGATCATGGTCTCTTCTCAATCAAGTAAGCACTGATAAGAACAGATACTACACTTGATCTTAGCCAAAAGGCCGAGAAGCGGCCAGTCAAATTAATACCCAGCAGGAAATCTATCCCAGCCACCGACAGCTCAGGGACAATCCCTGCAGTGACTGGTCTAGAGACTAGGTCACATTTTAGTGAACCCAATAGAGGGGAATGGACATGTATCCTCCTCCAATCCCATTGATTAGGGTCTTGGCATTCGTGGAGCTTTCTGGGGGGAGGTATCAGGTCTTTATCCAACATCAGGGAATGAGTAGCCCTGGCATCCCTGAGCAGTACGATGGACTTGCTCATTTCCATAGGAGGATATGGGGATACTGTTTCCTGAAGCATAAAACTGCAGTAACTTTCAGGTATTTTGTCCAGTTCTACCATGCATAGGGCAGAACTGATAGAGGGGTCAATTTCTACAGCTTGGGTCAGAATCTGATCTGCTACATCACCCACAGGGGTATCCTGCTCAGGGCTGTTTTTGTAGATTCCTATTAAGCTGATGGGTTTCCCCTTGAGTTTCCAGTCTGACCTTGTGTATCCTGTTTTACTGCAATGGGAACACACAGGTCTTCAGGTGTCAGTCCTGCTCCCTGTGCCTTCTCTTCTGGCTTGGGGGGAACATCTCATGCTCTCATTCCAAATTTCTTTCTCCTGGCTACCCCATCCTCTATCGTATTCCCCTTTTCAGTCTTGTCTGAATTTCTGGGGGTTATTAGGTGAAGCTTTTTCCTGTGCTCCTGGGTCTATGCGTGAACTCGTAATCAGCAGTGAGGGTTGCAATATTCCTGGCTGTTCAAACCCTCTGCTCTTCCACATGAGTCTTCAGGCTGTACGGAAGACAGTTTTTGAAATCCTCCAACAGGATTTTTTTTATTTGTTCAAGTTGTAGGCGTCGCTGGCTAGGCCAGCATTTATTGCCCATCCCTAATTGCCCTTGAACTGAGTGTCTTGTGACACCATCTCAGAGGGCATTTAAGAGTCAACCACATTGCTGTGGATCTGCAGTGATGTGTAGGCCAGACCAGGTTACCTCTCTTAATCCCTTGTGGTTAATTTTGAGCTCTTGCACCCATTGATCAAAGGCAAGTTGTTTAATTCTCTCAAATTCGAGGAGGGTTTGAGTGAGATTTCTGCGAGAGTTCCTAAACGTTTGGTGATATGCTTCCAATGTTTACTCATAAGCACTCAGGATAGTATTTTTCATTTGCAGCTGATCAAAGCTTTTATTGTCAAACCAGAATGATTTGAAGGTCAAAGCTATTGCTACACAATGGGGATGGACGGTGACCATTCACACCTACTTATGATTTAACTGTTATCTTACAGCTCTCTTTGTTAAGTTTCGAGCTCGGAGACAGTGGGTGACAGTGGGCTGCATTTTACCAGCTCACCGCCGGTCTTGAGCGCGGCGGCTCATTAACATACTCGTGATGCGCAGACCCCCAAAATACGTGGAGGGGGTGGAATTTCTGGTGCCATGGTGGGTGTTGGGTCATATGATAAACAGGTGCTGGGGCCCTATTTAAAGGGCAGCCAGTCCTGCATTAGTTTTAAAATCTGAAACAAAAACCTTGCAGCCAGAAGTTGGAGCAGTTTCATGACGGAATAACCTCTGCATTTAAAGGACCAGACATAAATACAAAGATGGCAGAGAGACGCTCCAGGGTGGCCCCACAGTTCAATGATGCCTCCCCGCTCACTCTCCTCCAGGCTGTACGGGCAAGGCGGGAGGTCCTTTTCCACAGTGATGGCAAGAAGAAGCCCTGCCACCTGACCAAGGCAGCCTGACTGGAGGTGGCAGAGGCGGGCAGTAGCTGTGGCGTCATCCGGCATGACTGGGTTCAGAGTCGAAAGAGGATGAACGATCTTCTCCACTCCACAAAAGTAAGTGGCACTTTGCATCGTGGCTCCACTGAACCTGGGTGTCCCCCTCACAAAGTGACACATGTGTGCCACTGCCATGCCAAAGACAGTGAGTTTGGGCAGGGAGGAATGACGTGATATAAATGGATGAATGTATTGTCATGCTCGGTCCCCACCTGCCAAGAACGGGGCACATTGATTTTGTCATGAACATTGATTTTAAACTGTTACTGGAGTTAAGCAGTACTTGTTGAACAGATCAGCCATGGCTGAAAAAGACATTTACATATTAACAGATGGTGTTTGGAAGGACAAAGCAGCCATTCCCTGACATTCAACCCACAATGGACTTTTGATCACTAGACGTTGAAGGTGGGGGAGCTCACATTCCAGGTTGACTGCTAAGGTGGCTGAATACACAAATGGACATGGTCAAACCAGCTAGTCACATGACTAACCTGCTGGGTAACCTGAGTTTTTTGAATTTGTACAAACATTTTGGGTAGAAAGCAGTTTGTTCCTGGACTGAGAAGATTTCTCTCTCCTGTCTGCTCCCATCTCTTTCTCACGAGCCTCTGAATCCACTGAAGACACAGGAACCCCAAGAGATAAAAGTCTCCTACAGCGAATAATTTTTAAGAAAAACACTGGGCTCCAACGAAAAGCAAAGACTCTACAGTGAACTTGAAGAACCCTAAAATCAACTCTTCAGATATTGTCTTAAACCTTTCCACTTTATTTTTCTTCTGCTCTTTTCTGTCTCTATTTGCATGTGTGATCACATATGCATGCTAACGTGGGGCGCATTAACCAAATTAGAGTTTAAGTTTAATAATCTTCACCTTTTCTTCTTTAAAACTAAGAAATCCTGTTTGTGCTGCTTTCTTTGCCATATAATTGGAATGCGGTGAACAAGGATTCACCAAGGGGGAGCTAAAAACACAGTCTGTTTAAAATTAAACCTGACACCTCTTTTTCACCTGGTCATAACAGAAACTTGAGTGTTAGCGTCTGGAATTGACCCACAGACAAACAAGAGAAATTGGAAGTGGGAAGCTAAATTATTCCCAATCAAAAAAGGGGCAAAAAGAGCAGACTAACATGTCTGCAACTGAAGCTAGTAGCTCTCCAAGATAGGGTGATGTAACATGGAATAAGTTAAAAGCATTGTCTATGGAGGAGTTGAGGAAAATGACTGAGTAGTGTGGGATCAGATGAGAGTTCAAATTGTGAACTGACCAAAAATGCTATCCTCTGGGCATATGAATTAGTACTCGAAGCCTATCACCAGAAGTTTAGGACCCTCAAGAAGCAAGCTAATCAAACTTATTGGGAGTTTGAAAGAAGTAAGCAGCTGGCTTTTGACCAGCGGCTGAGGGCTCTTAAAGTGCAGCTTAGGTGTTAGAATCTCAGAGAAGTAATTCTGTTCGAGGAATTTGAACAGTCTCTCCCACTCTCCATAAAGACCCATGTAGAGGAGCAGCGGGTCCAGAGAGCCTGACAAGTGGCGGTTCTGGCCAATGAGTTTCCCAGGGGAGAACCTTTCCCAGTCACCCCCACAAATCCAAAAAGGACAAAGGGTGGGAAGGTGATAGAAGCCCAAGCAGTCCTGGTAGATTAAGGCAAGTAGGAGACACAGGGGGCCTTCCTCTAGTCAAAAAGGAAGGTGCTGTGAGCAAGAGTGAGACCCGGAGATCTGTGTGCTTCCATTGTAATAAAGCAGGGCATTTAAAACTGACTGATGTAAACTAAAGGGAAAACCTGTAGGGTTAATCAGGGTACACCTGCTCAGTGAAGACAGGACCCTGATGGAAAGCACAGCATAACAAACTGTGGCTTCGACTGCAGTAATGGTGAGACCCAGGACACTTATGGCTGCAAGTGCAGGAAAATTTAGTAGGATTCCTGAAGGTTATCAGGATTTTGTGTTTGAAGGGAAAGTAACTCCATACCCCTCTAGTGGGCCAAGTAAGCCCATAGTGATTCTCAGGGACATAGGGGCCACTCGATCCCTTTTACTGGGAAAAGACCTGACCTTTGCCCCAGCGAGTGCAGTAAACACCAAATGATGGTGAATGGTATTGGAGGGCAGTGTATGTCTGTAGCTATATACCAGATGCAACTGGAGTGCGACCTAGTTTCAGGACCGGTGACTACAGGGATTGTCCCGAGTTTGCCTGTGGACAAGGTTGACCTGCTCCTAGGTAATGATCTGGCACGGCTGAAGGTGGTAGCCCCCCAGTAGTGAAAAAAAGAACGCAGGAGGTCAGAGAGACAGGACAGTGGGAAGAGATGGACCCCTTCATGTGTAGTGGATCAAGCCATGATCAAACCAGCTCCCCCAGAGGAGACTGCATTGGCACTGCAGGCAGATGACCATGAGGTATGCCTGTCCGAGACTTTTTTTGGAAAGTTAGGATTCCCACAGAATTAATTAAATTGATTTGCCCTAGCTGAGGCTCTGCGAGCCGACCCAGTACTGCGAGAGTTAGCACAGGCTGCCCAGTCTGAAAGTGAAGCAGAGGGAGTCCTTGATGGCTACTTTTTAAAGAATAAGGTACTGATGAGGAAATGGAGTTTTCCTCACAGACCTGAGAGCAAGGAGTGGGGAGTAGTTCACAAGTTAGTGGTGTCGCAGACGTACCAGAGAGAAATATTCAGAAGAGCCCACAAGACTACAGTGGCTGTATATGCCGGTATACAAGGATCAAAGCCCTCATAAGACAGCAGTTTGACTGGCCAAAACTCCACAAAGAAGTGGTGAAGTACTGAAGGCGTTCCCACATGTGCCAGGTTGAGGGAAAACCACAACCTACAGTGAAACCTGCACCCCTAAGTCCTGTACCGGTGTTAGGAGGACCCTCCAGCAGAGGACTGGTGAATTGTAAGGGACCGCCACGGAGAACAAAAAGGGACAGACAAGCAAACGGTTAGACAGAGAAAAGGAAAATGTGAACAAGAGGGCAGGTTAAAGGAAGCCCAGCAGGAATCCCGGATGAAAACCCTTACTAAACTGTCAGCCAACTCCGAAAAATGTGAAATTTAGACATCACATCCTCCTATGTAAATTCAGACACGAGAAGCACCCCACCAGATTTGCTAACAGCATTTACAGGAAGCTGCAGAGACAAAGAAAGATTTCTAGGGGGCAGAGAAACTGTGAGGGTGATGCCTCGCCTAGTCGAATGTCACAGGGGAGTGCAGTAGAGTCTGCACAAATACCTGCAGGCAGGACTGTCCTCTGGGACAAAGGAGAGATTAGCAAAGAATCCCCCCCCCCCACACCCGACAGACAGAGAAAAAGTGAACCACACATCCCCTGAAGTCAAAAGCCTTTGCATGACTCAGCAAAGCACTGAAAGAGAGTTCAGGATAGACCCACTCACCACTGCCGCTTTTGAAAAAAAATTACCTCAGCAGGAACAAAGACCTCAGGCAGCCATTGAAATGGACAAAAGGAAGAGAAACTTCCCAACAAAAAACGAACCACATATTTGTGGGGATACCAAAAAGGGGGCAATTAAAGCAGCACTGGCACCAAGAAGAGACAGTTTTAATAAGTTTTAGGATTTATGAATGAATGGGAGTGAATGAGAGAAATTCATTGTTTTTTTTGTATCTTACATTTTTGTTCTCGACCCTTTTCATGAAATGTGCTTTTCTCAAATCGCATTTAATTCCACTGGATGTGGAGGTGTCTTGCTCGGCCCCCACCTGCCAAGAACGAGGCACATTGATTTTGTTATGAACATTGATTTTAAACTGTTACTGGAGTTAAGCAGTGCTTGTTGAACAGATCAGCCATGGCTGGAAAAGACATTTGCATATTAACAGACGGTGTTTGGAAGGATAAAGCAGCCATTCCCTGACATTCAACCCACAATGGACTTTTGATCACCAGACGTTGAAGGTGGGGGAGCTCACATTCCAGGTTGTCTGCTAAGATGGCAGAATACACAAACGGATATGGTCAAACCAGCAAGTCACAAGATTAACCTGCCGGGCAACATGAGTTTTTTGAATTTGGACAAACGGTTTGGGCAGTTCCGAAGAAGGGTCACTGACCCGAAACGTTAACTCTGCTTCTCTTTCCACAGATGCTGCCAGACCTGCTGAGTGATTCCAGCATTTCTTGTTTTTGTTGCAGATTTCCAGCATCCGCAGTATTTTTCTTTTATATTGGGCCAAAAGCAGTTTGTTCCTGAACTGAGAAGATCTCTCTCCTGTCTGCTCCCATCTCTTTCTCACAAGCCTCTGAATCAAATGAAGACATGAACCCCAAGAGAAAAAATTATCTTGCAGTGAACAAGGTTTAAGAAGAATACTGGGCTCCAACAAAAAGCAAGATGTACCTACAATCAAGGACTCTACAGTGAGCTTGAAGAACCGTAACGACAACTATTCATATATTGCCTCAAAACTTTCCACTTTATTTTTCTTCTCTTTTCTGTCTCTGTTTGCATGAGTGTATCACGTATGCATGCCAGCATGGGGTGCGGCATGTATTCATTGACGTTAACCAAATTAGAGTTTAAACTTAAATAAGTTTCAATTTTTCTTCTTTAAACCTAAGAAAGCCTGTTTGTGCTGGTTTCTTTGTCTTATAATTGGAAAGCAGTGAACAAGGATTCACCAAGGGGGAGCTAAAAACACAGTGTGTTTAAACTTAGGCCCTGTTACAGTAAGACCAGGTGAAGGTTTAAAGGGAACCTGAGACCTCTTTCCCACCTGGTCCTAACAGAATGAAAGAACTCACCTGTGTCTGCTGCTCAGATCATGGCACCTATGTGATGGAATATAGGTATAATAGGCTAAATTAGGTAGAATTTAGGAATAGATAAAATATTATACCTTTTAGAATTAAAGATTGAATAAATGGCCAGGTTTTCAAGACTCACTGACATTCCCCTTTATGAAGGTCGAGTTAAAAAAATTCAAGGTCTCTGTTATGAACCAGAAACAAGTTGGGAAATCCATTTGTGTCTCTGTTGTCAGGGGCTTGGAAGATAAACACACACATTGAAATATCCTGTGTGACATCAGTAAGAGGTAGCAATAAACTTAATTGGCGTGTGTGGTTGTGCAGAAAGGTCAGCTCTGGAGGTTGCTTTGGAGTGCCATGGAAATGGCAATTACAGATAATAAAACAATAAATGGAATGGACTTACAGGAACAAGAGGTTGCGTAAATACAATTATAAACATTTTGACCAGATAAATGTTCACAACTTCAAGAGCAAGAAAATTGCAGTAAAACATTAAGTGGAGATGGTATTTAAAGATATGGATTTTAAAAGCAGGATAAACACACACAGGAAGGTAAGATCTATATGCTGAAAGTCAGATGATACTTCCGAAACAGTATAAAGCTGAGAGGTTTTGAAGCACCAATTAGAAGTGTTGAATCTTCAAAAATGCTTCTCAATTATGGGGAACGTAAGGTAAAAAGTTTACTTTAAATTTTGATAGATATTCTGGATATTCTAAAATATATTTGCTGTCACATTAGCAAGGTTAAATTTTTGGATTCTATGTTAGAAATAAGATTATATGTTACATCTTTTAGTAATATTTGATATTGTGATATACTTATCGACTTAGAAGTGTATTGCATGTTAAATTCTTTAATAAATCTATAAAAGTTAATAAATCGTCTCATGTAGCATTCTGTATGCAATTACAAAGAACCCTCTCTCTGTGTCTCTTTAAGTTGAGATATATGTATTGAAGAGAGTTCCCAGATCCTTATAATATCTGGGATATTTATGACTTAGCCATAATTATTAAAAATATGTTATCCGGAGGATGATAAAATTGAAATCGTGAGAGTTCGGGGCCAACATGTTCCCATGAAGGTGAAGGGAACCCTGGATGTCAAGGGATATAGAGGATTGGATAAGCAAAAAGAGGGAGGTTTATGGCAGAATCAGAGGGCTGAAAACAACGAAGGGCCTTGAGGAGTATAGAAAGTGTAAGGGGTGGGGGGGGTACTTAAAAAAGTAATTAGGAGAGCAAAGAGGGGGCATGAAAAAACACTGGGGGACAAGATAAAGGAAAATCCCAAGGCATTTTATAAGTATATTAAGGGCAAGAGGATAATCAGGGAAAGAGTAGGGCCCATTAGGGATCAGAGTGGCAATGCTTGTGTGGAACCAGAGTGCAAAGATGAGGTTTTAGATGATTACTGTTCGTCGGTGTTCACAATGGAGAAGGGTGATATGGATGTAGAGATCAGGGAGGGAGATTGCGATATACTTGAACAAATTAGCATTTAAAGGGAAGAATTATTAGCACTTAGAAGTGGATAAATCCCCAGGCCCAGATGAGATGTATCCCAGGCTGTTATGTGAGGCAAGGGTGGAGATAGCAGAGGCTATGACACAAATTTTCAAATCCACTCTGGCCACAGGAGAGGTGCCAGACGACTGGAAGAAAGCGAATGTGGTACCATTATTCAAGAAGGGTATTCGGGATAAACCGGGTAATTACAGGCCAGTGAGTCTAACATAAGTGGTAAGGAAACTATTGGAAAACGTTCTGAGGGACAGGATTGATCTCCACTTGGAGAGGCAGGGATTAATCAAGGATAGTCAGCATGGCACTGTCGGGGGAAATCATGTCGAACAAACTTGATTGAATTTTTCGAGGAGGTGACTAGGTGTGTAGATGAGGGTAAAGCAGTTGATGTAGTCTACATGGACTTCAGTAAGGTTTTTGATAAGGTCCCGCATAAAAGATTGGTTAAGAAGGTAAGAGCCCATGGGATCCAGGCGATTTGACAAATTGGATCCAAAATTGGTTTAGTGGCAGGAGGCAGAGGGTTGTTTTTGCGATTGGAAACCTGTGACCAGTGGTGTACCACAGGGATCGGTGCTGGGACCCTTGCTGTTTGTAGTGTACATTAATGATTTAGATGTGAATATAGGATGTATGATCAATTAGTTCGCAGATGACACGAAAATTGGTGGTGTTGCAAATAGTGAGGAGGAAAGCCTTAGATGACAGGACGATATAGATGGGCTGATAAGATTGGCGGAGCAGTGGCAAATGGAATTTAATCCTGAGAACTGTGAGGTGATGCATTTTGCGAGGACTAACAAGGCAAGGGAATATATAATGGATGGTAGGACCCGAGGAATTACAGAGGGTCAGAGGGACCTTGGTGCAATTATCCATAGATCACTGAAGGCAGCAGCACAGGTAGATAAGGTGGTTTGGAAGGCATATGGCATACTTGCCTCCATTAGCCGAGGCATTAAATATAAGGGACGGGACGTTATGACAAAGCTGTATAAAATGCCAGTTTGGCCATAGCTGGAGTACTGTGTACAGTTGTGGTGGCCACACTGTAGGAAGGATGTGATTGCACTGGAGAGGGTGCAGAGGAAATTCACCAGAATGTTGCCTGGGCTGGAGCATTTCAGCTATGAAGAGAGACTGGATAGGCTTGGGTTGTTTCTCTTACACAGAGAAGGCTGAGGGAGGACCTGATTGAGGTATCCATAATTATGAGGGGCATAGATAGGGTAGATAGGAAGAAAATTTTTCCCTTAATGGAGTGGTCAAAAATCAGGGGCCTGAGATTGAAGGTAAGGGGCAGGGGGTTTAGATGAAATTTCGCCCAGAGGGTGGTTGGATTGTGGAACACACTGCCTGAAGGGGTGGTAGAGGTAGGAACCCTCACAACATTTAAGAAGTATTTAAATGAGCACTTGAAATGCCACAACATACAAGGGTACGGGCCAAGTGTCGGAAAATGGGATCAGAATAGTTAGGTGCTTGATGGTCGGAATGGACATGATGGGCTGAAGGGCCTGTTTCTGTGCTGTGGAACTCTATGATTCTGTTGTTTTTTTTTCTTTGAGGGAAGGTTAGTGCAATTCTTTGGACCCAAATAAGTGGCAATGAGAATTTATCTGGTTTGAACTTCATGAAAAGAGATTCATGGGGATGTACTCCTAATTTGGTTCAGTCCCTATAAGGGGTTAAAGTCATAAATCACTTAATCAAAATGTGGTCTTGTTGTTAACAGAATCCTGTACTTATATGTCAGCCTTTAATGTATATTTCAGATTTATAAGTGTGGAAGGAATGTTTTCTGTTCGTGGTATTTCAACCCCGATTTAAAAATCTAGAGACAGCTAACTCTTGATCACGTTTTTTTAAATTCATTCATGGGATGTGGGAGTCACTGTCCAGGTCAGCATTTATTGCCCATCCCTAATTGCTCTTGAGATGTTGGTGGTGAATTGCCTTCTTGAACCGCTGCAGTCCATTTGGGGTAGGTACACCCACAGTGCTGTTAGGAAGGGAGTTCCAGGATTTTGACCCAGCGACAGTGAAGGAAAGGCGATACAGTTCCAAGTCAGGATGGCGTGTGACTTGGAGGGGAACTTGCAGGTGGTGATGTCACCATGCATCAACTGCCCTTGTCCTTCTAGTTAGTAGAGGTCGTGGGTTTGGAAGGTGCTGTCTAAGGAGCCTTGGTGCATTATTGCACTGTATCTTGTAGATGTTACACACTGCTGCTCCTGTGCATCGGTGGTGGAGAGAGTCAATGTTTGTAGATGGGGTGCCATCAAGCTGGCTGCTTTGTCCTGGATGGTGTCCAGCTTCTTGAGTGTTGTTGGAGCTGCACCCATCCAGGCAAGTGGAGAGTATTCCATCACACTCCTGACTTGTGCCTGTAGATGGTGGACGGGCTTGTGGATCTTAAATCAGGACCCCCTCATTCTACTTTTGAGGTTTGTAAATTTCCCTTAAAGTTCCCTTTAAACCCTAATTGAGATTAGGTCCTCACGTATTTTAATTCCTAGTTCAGGTTCCATTCAGAAACAATGGCCAATGAAGAAGGAATTGGCTTAATTTTACCATTGGCTGATCCAGCAACTTGCTTCAGTAGATTACAGAATCCCATTCTGCTGCCTCAGGGAGATCAGGTGGTAGTCTTTGAGATAGATCATTTTGATGCTGATGGTTCAGTTATAGCTCATGGTACTATTGTGACTGACCCCCAGGAGGAAGGGTTAGCACATATTCAGTGGGATAATCAGACTGATATCCCAGACCCACAACATTCCTTAATGATAAAGTGCACGCCTGCACAATTGGGTGGTCTAATGACTGGTGCATGACAGGGTGGGGGTATCCATGATAGAATTGTAGGTCCTGGGTCTCCCTACGTACCTGGTGGCCATGGGTTGTGGATTAGATGGCTTCGTCACAATGAGGTTCGTGATCAGAATTTGCAGGAGGGTTACAGACAGCTACTGGTACATCACCTTCAAATGAAACAGGCACTTTTCCAGGCTTTTACTAATGATGGTGCTGCAGGCTTTCCTCTGTCTGTGGGACAGCCAATGCAGTCTCAAATTACACCCTTAGGAAATGTGAATTTTAACCCTTGAAATGCCATGTGTGGCAAGCCCGGTCGAAGCAACCAAGATAAAACAAGATGGATTTTAAACAATCTTGATAGACTTGACACATGTTGTCAGGGCTGGAGTGCTGCACATTTACGGCAGCTCCTCTCCATGATGTTAAACCCTGATCTCGTCCCCCCAGTTAACAAGTGCAACAGCTGGATACAAATATATTCCTACCTCCTGACCGCAACTCAGAGAGGGCATGTAATGGGCTCAATCAAAGAAATCCTTCAAAGTACTGTTCGGTCGAATGTTTTGGTCGCCGCCTATCAATTAGGTAAGGAGCTTACACATGGCAACTGGGAAATTGTTCACGGTTGTCTGGCTAACCAGGATCAGAATTCTGCACTTAGACTAACCTGTGAAGGGGCTTTGTCTGCTTATCCTGAGGTGGGATCATGTTGAACGCATCATCCGGACGCTGACACAGGCTTAGGAGGAGGTCCTGGAACTGGCAGTGATACATGTGGACCGTGCAGTCGATGACATTGAGCTCAGGGTCCTGTGTGAATATATAGCCATTTGATAGACACAATGATCACTGTGATAATCGTACTGTTTGAGACAATGCAGTCATAATCATTACATAAGCACCATAAAGACTGACAGTGTAATATTCTCATTGAAGAGACATCCTCCGAGGGAGCAGCATCTCATGACACTCCCGCACCTTCCACCAGGCAGATACAGTCACCTAGGTGGGAATGCAATCGTCTTCAATCGTGGGTCACAAGCTGGTGAGAGCACTGCAAATGCACCCTTGCAGCTGACTGAGACTGAGAAGGTCAAGGCCCCTGACAGTTGGAGGGCTGTGAGTGATCAGGCCCCTCTGAGCCCCAGGCTACTGATGACCCTCTGTTCTGGACAGCACAGGGCATCCTGGAACTGCAGCAGCAGTCCTAGCAACAACTGGTGGAGATGTCACAGGCCTTGCGCATTCTTGAACAGATGATGGGGGAGTCCATCCAGGCCATGACAGCTGCCATGTACCAGGCATTTGAGCACATGGCATCATCCATGGAGAGGACGGTGGCCCTCCTGGAGAGCCAGACTCCACTAATCCGCACGGACCTGCAATCCCTCACCGAGGCCATAGGATCCTCAAATCAGTGGCAAGATGAGAGAGGGAGCAGGGGCATGGAGACTGTCCCTGTCCCTGGTCCTTTCCAGGCGAGCAGAGCGTTCTAATGAGTCCTGAGATGGAGAAGGCGAGCCTGCACACCATATCTGGGGTCCCCCCTGTGGTGCCTAACACGCACGCACGCTACTCTTAAAGAATCCACGGAGTCCAAATTGGTAAAAGGTATCGCAATAAGTTATTCCCACACTAAATCATCAAGTACAAGTTCTCACTACTTGTACAGTATCAAAACTCATCAAAGTACGAGTTCTCACTACTTGTACAGTATCAAAACCCATCAAAGTACAAGCTCTCACTACTTGTACAGTATCAAAACTCATCAAAGTACAAGCTCTCACTACTTGTACAGTATCAAAACTCATCAAAGTACAAGCTCTCACTACTTGTACAGTATCAAAACTCATCAAAGTACAAGCTCTCACTACTTGTACAGTATACTACCCGTCAAGACACGAGGTGGTAATTCTCGGACTTGCGGCTGCTCTTCTGTTCTCTGAGCCCCTGGCTCAGGGTATCTTCTCGAGTGTTCTTCCCCGGGGTTCTCGTACCTTCCTTAGTTTCAGTCAGGGGTTAAATCTTGTTTCTAAGACCCGCCCCTCTTACTTACTCATAGGGGTCTGGTATAATGACATAATGGTAATTCCTTATTTGGCTCAGTGAGCACCTGTTCAAAACTTCACAGTTTCCCATTGTCTATTATGAGTTTAATCATACCTGTTGTCCATGACAACACCTAGTTTCTGGTATCCGACTCAATATCTTTTCTATAATCATATCTACAATTCCTCGGCTATCTGTGTGCTGTGCCCCTTTGTACTCATCCCACTTCAACACACTGTTCATTGTTGTGTTACTGGCCCCTTTGTTTTAACTAAGTTCTTATGTGTCATTGCAATATGTGTTTTTACTGGGTCTACACCCCACAAGGTAATTCCAATGTGGATACCGGCTCCTCCACCCCTCCACTAGTGAGTCAATCTCCAGCAGCCATGATGTCTGAGGAGAGTTCTGCACTGATGCAGGATTCCCCCAGCCAGCCGGGGCCCTCCAGGCCTCGTACATACAGAGGACGACCACCAAGATCATCCAACGCCAAAGGGCAATCAGTTCAGCAGTCTTCCTCCAGTCAGGCAGCTAGTGCAGAGGTGGCACCGCAAAGGAGCACCCGCAAAGGTTTAAAAAAAAATCATGGCACAAATGAGTCTGCACGGGTGAGACTACACTGTAAAACGCTCAGGCACTAAATATTCTTCACTAACGTGTGTCATTGTTATTGTGTGAATGAAGTGTGCCAGCATGTACCGATCATGTCTCCTCCCTTTACATCATTGGCCTTTCAGAACTGCCAATGTATGGAACAACATCATTGCCATGTCAGTATTACTCATGTGTGTCTCCACAGATGCAGTAACTTTGACAATGACTCAGTCTGCTGCTGCCAGTAATGGTGGAGACAAAGATGTTGCAGATGCGGACTGTTGCACAACAAGTGAAGAAGGGTGCATAACACATGGTGGTTTCCATGGAGAGGAGAGCAGTTGATCAATAAGGCATTGCCATGCATACCTTGGGGTGTTCACTGCTCACCCTGCATGAGGTGCCTGGATGCTCTCTGTCCTCCCATGCACCTTTCCTGCTGTAGGTCCTCAGTTTCTTCATCGTCCAAGGATGAGTCCTGCTGACATCTCTCCTCATCCTGCAAGGCCTCCCCCTTATTGAGTGTGTAGCTGTGCAGAGTACAGAAAACAAGAACGATACCAGCTGCCCTTTCCGGTTTGTACTGCAGGGCACCACCCGATCTATCCAGGCAGTGGAAGTGCATTTTCAACATGCCGATCTCCTGCTCTATGATGGCTCTTGTAGCTCTGTGGCTGAGAGAGACACCTATTTAGCGGAATTTGCAAAATTGTTGACAAAGAGGCAGCTGGATGCAGAAAGCACCAGGGGTAAGCAATGCTTTGAATATTGAACAAGAAATGCTGGAAATACACAGCAGGTCTGGCAGCATCTGTGGAGAGAGAAGCAGAGTTAATGTTTCAGGTCAGTGAGCCTTCTTCAGAACTATGAACAACTCTGAAGAACCAGTTCTGAAGAAGGGTCACTGACCTGAAATATTAACTCTCCTTCTCTCTCCACAGATACTGCCAGACCTGCTGAGTTTCTCCAGCATTTCTTGTTTTTATTTCAGATTTCCAGAATCCGCAGTATTTTGCTTTTATCTTTGAATATTGAAATTGGGCTCCCGTTGCCGAGTGGCACAGGCGCCGGCCCGAGGCCTCACCACTGCTGGTAATATGGGCCCAGTCCTTCCCAGCATCGGGGACCGTGGCGGGCCTCTCCCAGAGGAATTTTCCAGGATCATTCCCGCCGCCAGTGAGTCCAGAAGTCCATAGGGTCAGGCCACAAACAATAGGAGGTGTGAATTCCACAAATGGTTTTGTCTTGGTTTCGTCTCTTCAGGTGAAGCACTTCACCCATGGTCATTCAATTAGGAACTTTCCAAAGGTGTGAGATAATTCTGAGTCCGGGCCGAAATTGCAAAAGTCACCTGACCATCGGCAGCCATCATATGGAGCCTTTTTATGTCCATTATGGTTCATTTAAAAAGAAAATTCAGTTCCAGAAGATTCTAAATACAGTCCATGTTTAAAGTTATGAACAGGACATAGCTTTACTAGACATGGCAGTCTTGAAGTTTTACATTGAATTTATTATCTATTATTTGACAGTTTACTTCCTCCCCTCAGAGATCTCACTCCCTTCATCAGGATCGGAATCCTCATCCACTGGGTCATTCTGGCCCCGACTGTCCCACAACACACGAGACTTCCTTCCTTCTAAGCTCGGAGCTGTGCTGTAGAATTCCATTTACATTTCTGTCCATGTCAGTCTGCCCCTCTCTGCTTCAAAGTCCAGTAAACCCGAGCTCTCCTTAAACTCACAGTGGATGGGATCTTGCCTGACAGACACCATGAGGCCGTTTCCCGGCCAGTTTCCCTCCACCATCTCCTGCTGGGACATTCCGAGAGCCACATTTGGAATGGATTCATTTTGTTTTATGCGCTCACTATTCCCACTGGAATTCCTCTCTTCCTCATCAGCTCTGGTCTGGCAATGAAAATCCTCACAGGTTCCTGATCCTGATCCCTGTGCAGGCATCCTCTTGTAAAGTATAAATGTGTGGACCTCGGGTGTAAACATTGGGATATTCCACACTCTAATGTTCTCACTATGGGAACTGTATGCATCCTAGCTATGCTGCCTTTGTGTAGGAACCATGAACCATTTTTTGTTCCAATCCTACTCAGCTCCACTCCTTCACCTATTTTCCTGATACTTTGATGACTGTGCTGGTGTCATTTCCTTCTTTTGCCTTAAACTGGAAAATTACATCAACTTTGCTTCTAATTTCCACTCCTCCCTCATCTTCACATGGTCCATCTCTGACACTTCCCTTCCCTTCCCTGACTTCTCCACCTCCACTTCAGGGATTGGTTGTCCGCCAATATCTGCTATAATCCCAACAACTCCCACAGCTACCTTGGTTATACTTCCTCCCAACCGGCATCTTGGAAAGACTCTGTTCCATTCTCCCAGTTTCTCCACCTCCGTTCCATCTGTTCTGACTATGCTACCTTCCACACCAGTGCTTCTGAAATGTCTTCACTATTCCTCAGCTGAGGATTCCCCTCCACTGTGGTTAACAGGGCCCTCGACCGTGTCCATCCCATTTGCCATGTTACTGCCTTCACTCTTTCCCTCCCTGCCAGAACCATGATAAGGTTCCCCTTGTCCTCACCTTCCACCACACCAGCCTCTACATTCAACACATCATCCTCCAACATTTCATCCAGCTAAATCCAACACCAAACATATATTCTGCTCCCCTCCCTTCCCCCCCCCCCACTTATTGTCACACCCTGATCCACTCCTCAATCACCCCCAACATCAGCTCCTCTTCCCCAGGCACCTTTCCGTGCAAGCACAGGAGATGTAATACCTGCCCTTTTACATCCTCCCTTCCCAATGTCCAAGGCCCCAAACACTCCTTCCAGGTGAAACAGTGATTTACTTGGACTTCTTTCAATTTATTAACAGTATTCGCTGCTCACAATGGAATCTCCTGGGCATTGGGAGAGGTGCAAACACAGATTGAGCGATTGCTTTGCTGAACTCCTCCGTTCAGTCTGCAAGTGTGACCCTGAGCTTCTGGTCACTTATCATCTTAATTCTACGTCCCATTCTCACTCTGACCTCTCTATCGCTGACCTCCTACACTCTTCCACTGAAGCTCAATGAGGAACTGTATTTTTGATGAGTCATTTTATTGCCTCTTAGACGCAACACTGAGATTTAAAACTTCCGATTATAACCATTGCTCCCACTTTCTGGGACGGCCTGTGCTGGTAATGGAGGATGGCTACACCAGAGTCACTGGGAGTGGAGGGGGTGTGGGCTGGTGCTTGGGGTGAGGATCCCCTATTGTTTCACAACTGGCAGGCTGGTCCACACCCCTGGGGTCTACCCACCATTCTCCATCACTTTTCCAGGCCACAGGAGCCTTCGCCTCTTTGCCAGATTTTCCATGCTCCCCTCTCTCTGTTATTCTACTGTAACCATTTACAGCTCATCTGGACCCATCCTCTGTTTCTTTAATTGTCCCATTCACCTTGCACCATCATCCCTTTTATCATTGAATCACTCCTGCCCTCCACCCGATCACAGACCTTCCCTTTTGTTCTTTCCTCCCCCTATACCCCACTTTTCACTGACTACATGATTGATTTAAAACTGTTAATCTCGAATATCTTCCAGTTCTGATGAAAGCCTATCAGCCTGAAACATTAACTCTGTTTCTCTCTCCACAGATGCTGCCTGACCTGCTGAGTGTTTTCAACATTCTCCTATTTTTATCAGATTTACAGCAGTTTCAGTATTTTGTTTTTACTCCAATGTTTATTCCTGGATATTAACAGGGGTGAGTGACATAGGTGGGGAGCGGAGTTTCAGAGTTTTAACTCCACAGACTGCCTCTTTTATCCTTGACAGGTTCCCCACCCTGAAGTCAGCCTGATTGACAGGCTTGGCTTCCGGTCGGGCAGGGCGGACTCTGGAGCAGGCCTCAGGACCAGTGCGGTCCAAATGCTGACCCTGGTGTTTTGGGGGAGATGCCTGATATCGTGGGATGTCCAATCGCCATCTCCAGAGGGGGAGAGAGTGGTGACACCTCTAATAGCTGGTCTGTTGATCCCGAAACCCCGGGGAAGAGTCTCCTATCCTGCGGCAAGGTCCGAGTCTGCGGAGGAGAATTGGGAGGGAAGGGGGAGGGTGAGTGCCTGATTCTTAACCCCGGGGAGGTGTCTCCTATCCTGGAGCTTGTTCCCAATCCAGTTAGGGGGAACGAGCGGGGCGAGTGTCTGATCCAAGACACAATGGGGGGACCTGATTTTTTGGGGGTTCTGAACGAGGGTGGTCTGCTCCCAGGAATTGAGACTCCGAGACTGTGGGGGGGATCCCATCAAGGGAGGAGAGTCTGATCCTGGAGACGGGGGTACAATCCCAGTGGTGGTGGTGGGTTCCAATCCCGGGGATGGAGAGACCCGATCCAAGGGGTTATGCTCTGATCCTTTTGGGGGTAGTGGGGTCTGATCCATAGTGGGGGAGGTGTGGTTCCTATCGGTGGGGGTGCAGTCCGATCCTGTGGAGTGGTGGGGTCCTTTCGTGATGAAGATATGGTGTGGTCCCAGGGTGCAGGGGATGATCCGAGGGAGCGGTCCAATGCCAGAAGGAACATCTGTTCCTAACGCCAATCCCGGGTGTCTTTGTGTGTGATGTGGGGTATAACGGGGAAACCCGGGCGGACAGAGTTAAACTTGTAAAACAGATTAAATCAGAGATTTCCAGCCTCGTTCAAATATTTAAATTACCAACCCGCCTCCTGGGAGCGGTTGGCTGTCCGTCCCCTTTCCCGACTCCATTAAACCTGGAAGTGGGCGAATCGAAGATTGGTGTGGGTTTGGGTAAAGTTTTTTAATTTAATTTAATTTAACCTCTGACCCGCCCCCAACTCCCCCATTTTTGGTGCTAAAATCCTGCCGTTACTGTCTGGGTCAGACACGGAGAATGTTTGATCAGTAATTTCCAGTCTCTTTTCCCTTCTCTCTCTTACAGTTAATTTACTGGCGATTGTGATCCTGTCCCGGGGAAAGTGCGGCCTCTCCACCTGCACCACTCGCTACCTGGTGGCCATGGCAACGGCGGATCTACTGGTCATTATCATTGAGGTCATTCTGTTCCAAATCCGTTTTTATTTTTTCCCGGAGTGCTTCCTGGACATCACCCCTGTGTGTAGTGTTATCAATGTCCTGATTGATATAGCCATAGACTGTTCTGTCTGGTTCACCGTCACTTTCACCTTTGATCGATTTGTGGCCATTTGTTGCCAGAAGCTGAAAACTAAATATTGCACCGAGAAAACTGCGGCTGTGATTCTCGCAACAACCTGCATTCTGCTCAGTATAAAAAACATCCCCATCTACTTTACATATGAACCTAGAAAGATAATCGACAATGTACCATGGCGCTGTGTTATCAAGCGAAGCTATTATACTGAGCCCGGATGGGTGGGATTTCGCAAGTTTGATAAGGTTTTAACCCCATTGATTCCATTTGCTTTAATCCTGTTGCTCAATGCTCTGACAGTCAGACACATTTTAGTGACCAGTCGAGTCCGTAAGGGACTGAGGGGTCAGAGCAAGGGAGAGAATCGCAGTGACCCAGAGATGGAAAGCAGAAGGAAGTCTGTGATTTTACTCTTCACCATATCCGGCAACGTCATACTTCTGTGGTTGGTGTATGTTTTATATTACTTTGGAATCGCAGATCACTTCGATTCTGATTCTAAATATACATTTAAACAAGTCGGATGGATGCTGTCGAATTTAAGTTGCTGCACAAACACATTTATTTATGTGGTGACTCAGTCCAAGTTCAGAGAGCAGGTCAAGAGTGCGGTGAAATATCCAGTTACATCAATTATTCAATTAATGAAGAAACAAAACAACTGAGAGCAGCCCAGAGGCGGGTCCCAGTGTTTCCAGTCCATGAATGGAATATTTATCCCCAGACTTCCATCAACTGAATGACAGCAGGAATCACTGGGAATGTGAAAATACCCCCAGCGGCAGGAGTGGGGGCTGGAAGAGACTAACACCACCCTCTGCAGGACAGGAGGGGAAACAGCAGCCATAATCTCACCTTCGTCTCCACTGGTTCGATTCTGAGCTCCTCACATCTGCAACGAAATCAAAAACATTCTCACAAAATCCAAAATGCTGCAGTTGCTGGAAATCTTCTGGAATGAATGAATTTTTTTCTGGAGACACTTTAGTGAGTCCGTTTCCTTTCGATTCCCCCCACCTGGTCACTGTCGCCTCTCTTTCTCTCTCTCTCTCTGAGTCAGACGATGTTGTGTTGGGGGGATTTGCATCAGGACAAGCCCAGCTGAGGGACTAGGATAGGGAGTTGGGATCTGGGATGAGGGAGCGGGGCCAGGCTCGGCACAGGAGCCGGCAGTCCCGGGGCCTCTGCTTCGTGGTTCTCGGATGGACGGGGCCGAGTCCCTTCCTGGCTTCCATGTTAGCTGATATTATTAACGGTTCCCTCTCCTCAGGTTCTGTCCCACTCTCTTTCAAATCTCCAGTTATCATTTTTCTCCTAAAAAAAACCCTTGACCCGCTCTTTCCTTGCAAACTAACACCCCATCTCCAAACACCCTTTCTTCTCCAAAGTCCTTGAATTTGTTGTCATCTCCCAAATCCATGGCCATCTTTCCCGGAACACCATGTTTGAATCCTCCAATCAGGTTTCTGCCCCTGTCACCGTACTGAAACAACTCTTATCAAAATCACAAATGACATCCTATGTGACTGTGACAAAGGTAAACTTTCCCTCCTTGTCCTTCTCGACCTGTCTGCAGCCTTTGGCACAGTTGACCACACCATCCTCCTTCAACACCTCTGCACTGTCATCCAGCTGGGTGGGACTGCTCTCACCTGGTTCCATGCTTATCTATCTAATCGCAGTCAGAGAATCACTTGCAATGGCTTCTCTTCCTGCTCCCACGCCATTACCTCTGGTGTCCCCCCAAGGATCTATCCTTGGCCCCTCCTATTTCTCATCTACATGCTGCCCCTCAGCCACATCATCTGAAAACACACTGTTAATTTTCACATGTACACTGACAACATCCAGCTCTACCTCACCACCACCTCTCTCAACTCCTCCACTGTTGATAAATTATTAAACTGCTTATCTGACATCCAGCACTGGGACGGCAGAAATTTCCTCCATTTAAGGATCGGGAAGGCAGAAGCCATTCTCTTTGGTGCTGCTACAAACTCTGTTCTCGAGCCACCGACTCCATCCATCTCCCTGGCAACTGTCTGAGGCTCAACCAGATGGTTCACAACCTGAGATGAGCTTCCGAGCTCATAGTCACTCCATCACTAAGACCGCCTATTTCAACCTCTGTAACATCTCCCGACTCCACACCTGCCTCAGCTCATCTGCTACTGAAACCCTCATCCATTCCTTTGTTACCTCTAGACTCGACTATTCTAATGAATTTCTGGCTGGTCTCTCACATTCTACCCTCCTTAAACTTGAGATCATCCAAATCTCTGCTGCCGATGTTTTAACTCACACCAAACCCCGTTCACCCATCAGCCCCTGTGCTCGCTGCCTTACATTGGCTCCCAGTTCAGCAATGTCTCGATTTTAAAATTCTCATCCTTGCTTTTAAATCCCTCCATTACTTCAACCCTCCCTCTTTCTATAACCTCCTCCAGCCCCTACACCCCTCCCTATCTCTGCAACCTCCTCAAGCCCAGTGTTGACCCACTGAACCTCTCCAAATACTTCTACACCATCTCCAACCTGGAAATCCAGGAGTGGTAATTGCTCCTCTCTGTTTCTCTTTCCCTGTGTCTCCCTCACTCTCTCTCTCTCTTTCTGTCTTTTGCTCACTTTACCTTTCAGTCTCACTGTTATTCTCAATCTCTCGTTTCTCACCTCCCTTTACCCTCCCTACCTCTCGCCAACCCTCTCTCACTCTCCCCTCTCTCAGTTACTCTCTCTGTCAGTTGCTTTTTGTGATGCTCATCCTCCGCGGTAGATCTCGAGTGAACAGACGAACACCACATGCTCATTGATCATTGTGTGTATAATACACTCAACAGCTCGTGGCTCCCTCCGTCCCTGTGTCTCCCTCCATTCCCGTGTCTCCCTCCTTCCCCGAGCCAACCTCCGACCCGTGGCTCCCACTGTCCCCCTGTCTCCCTCCGGCCCCGTGCCAACCTCCCTCTTCATGGCAACCTCCTACCCCATGTCTCCCTCTGTCCCCTGTCATCCTCTGTCCCCTGTCTCCCTCTGTCCCTGTGTCTCCCTCTGTCCCTGTGTCTCCCTCTCTCCCTACGTCTCCCTTTGTCTCTCCATCTGTCCTTGTATCTTGCTCACTGACAATCTGATAGTGAACAGTTTGTTAATGCCTGTCCTTCAATGAACAATTTCTGATAAAGGGGAATCCTCATCCAGCTCCTCCGCCAGTACCTGAGGTCAGACTTGTGTTTATCAACAGTGGAAGAAGACCCTGGCCTTCTAACTGGGCTATAATAGCTGGTGTATCTATTACAAAATCCTTTCGCCCTCCCCTCCACCCCCCAACATACCCCAACCTCCCCCCCTTCCCCTCCCACTCCCCTTCCCTCCTCCCAAGCCCCAAACTCCTCGGCCTCCTCATCAATCTCCCCTCCCTCCCTGCCGATCCCCCTCCCTCACACAGTCAAGAGTCGGGTCCTGAGGCCAGGACACTTGATGCAGGAGTTTTTATTGTAGTCCAGTGTAAAGTGACGAGGCCTTTGCTGGATCTTCGGAGACTTTCCTGAGCTGGAAACTCCGATTCTTTGATGCAGCAAATTGCAGTTCCAGAGAAATCTGTACACAGGAAAATCAGACAAAGAAAATGGTCTCATTGCTGCCATCGCTGGGAGTTCCACAGTGACAGATATATTCACCAACACAAACCACTATTCATACAAAAACTACATCACACCTTGTGGGATTGCAAGAAAATAACTTCATCTCAATACAAAACAATCAATAAACACACTAACACTGCGATCACGGCTCAGGATTATTCCCACATGGGACTGATACAGCCTCCATGGATAGACCAGGATAGGAGCGGGTTTTCATAAGGAGGGGGTCGGTGGGGGGAAGTGCTTACACAAAACCCCAGTGACCAGGATTACACAGCAATGCTCACTGAAGACCAGGCTGTGGGACACTCGAAACTGCTCCTCACATTCCCTCAGGTCATGATGCACCGACAGATAGGCCTGGTCCCCACTCAGCAATCCCTCACAGGAGAGGGATGGGAGGGAGAGAGGGGAGAGGAGGGAGGAGGGAGGGAATGAGTGATGCACTATCTGAGGTGCTGTCTCTCAGATGAGAGGTTAAACCGAGACCCCGTCTGCCCTCTCGGGTGAGTGGAAAAGATCCCACGGTCACTATTTGAAGAAGAGCAGGGGAGTTCTCTCTAGTGTCCTGACCAATATTTATCCCACAACCAACATCACTAAAAGAGATTATCTGCTCATGATCACATTGCTTTTTTATGAAAAAGTCCTTTATTGACTGTAAAGCACTTTGGGACGTCCTGAGGTGGTGAAAGGTTCTGTAGAAATCCAAGTCCTTTCTTTGTTTCTTTGTCCCAAAGCTGGACATGGGATGAGCGGGTGGCGATTGGAGAATGAATATTAGCAGCTGCCTCGGTGCCACGGGGAGTCAGAGAGTTCAGTCCCCACTGACTGCTCATTCCTTCCGGGCTCTGAGATCCAGTCGGGCTGGCTGGGTGGCTGGGCTCAGGTCTCGGTTCCCGTTTGCCTTTCCGGGAGTGCGGGGGAGGGGAGCGTGTTTTAACGGTGATGCAGTAAACGCTGGATTCTCCTGCGCTCCTCACACCTTCCGGTGAGCGGCCATGGTGCTGGAAGTGGGTCAGAGCGGCGGAAGGCCGTTAACAACGGTTAGCAGCGCAGTCAGTGACAGCAGCACCCGGTGTCTGGTGGGGTCCCGGCCGGGGGATTGGGAGACACATCCTCCCACTTCCTTCCTGCACTGGACTTTCTCACACAGGAGGCCGGTGTAGGGAGCGGGGCAGAGACACCTCCCATTGTCCTCACACACTCCTCCATTCTCACACCGTGTCAGCAAGTTATCACACACACCCACTGCAAAAGGCAGAAAAAAGAAAGGTTCAGATCATTGAAAATCTCCCCATGTTACAGATTGTTTCAACTGTCACCACTCCCAGTGTTTCACTTTTACAACAACATTTTATTGTGAAAACAACCAGACATTGAGAATATTAATAAAAAATAATCAGAGCAGATTCCAAAGGGAATATATGAGGGTTCAGAAAGATATGAAGAAACAATTAGAAAAAGAAAGAGAAACTTTGGAATTAAATTATCATGAAATATAAAATGAAACAGTGAAGTATTCGACAGACACATAAATAACTAATGGAAAATCAGGACAGGGATCGGGTCACTAAGGGATAAACATAATAAACTCACAGGTAATGACAGTGAAATGGCAGAAATATGAAATAATTACTTTTCCTCGGGATTTACCAGGGAGACTAACAAGATGGAGATGACATCAGAGGAAGAAATCAAAAAGATATAAAGATAGAAAGAGAGGAGATAATTGATAAACTAATCAGACTTAGAGAGGATATAACCCCTGGTCCAGATGGATTGCATCTGAATGTTATAAGAAGTTCGGGTAGAGATAACAGAGGCTCTATTACATAGATATAAAAGTTCATTGGAATTAGAAATTCATTAAGAGGACAGGCAGACAGATCATGTGATTCCTATGTTTAAAAATGCTGACAGAACATGTCCGGGGAACAACAGACCAATGAGCTTAACATCAGTGGTAGGAAAGATAATGGAATCCTGACTCAAAGATTTAACAGAAAAACATTCAGAAACTAAAACTATCATAAAGTGTGATTGGATAGTTTCCTAAAGGGAAGGTAAGGCATAACCAACCGTATTGAGTTATTTGCAGAAGAAACAGAATAGTAAATATGGGTGCTGTCATCGATGTAATATATTTGGATTTTGATAAAGTTCCACATAGTTGACACATGATTAAATTCAGAACATGTGGAGTGAGGGGGGAAGCAGCAGAATGGATAACAAGTTGGCTACGAAACAGTAAACAGAGAGCAGAGATTAAAGCCAGTTACTCAGACTGGCAAAAAGTGGGAGGTGATGGTCCACAAAGATTGATGCTGGTAGACTGTCAGACGGTCAGTACTGCGAGAGTGCTGCACCTTCAGAGGGTCAGTAGTGAGGGAGTGTGGGCTGTCAGAGGATCAGTACTGTGGGAGTGCTGCACTGTCGGAGAGTCAGTACTGACGCAGTGCTGTATAATTGAAAGTCCTTGCTTTCTCTTTCTGCTCCAATCCTGTCACATTGTTTGCGAGCTCCTCCCTTGCTTTGGGTTCGCGACCTCTCGTGATGAGATGCTTGGCTGTGTGTGGTCCAGCTTTGGGTCAGCTGCATGTGTCAGGAGAAATCAGCAATTATTAATCCCAGCTGGAGAACACCACACAGTCTGAACACAACATCTGTACTGTGTACACACACACATCGAGTGGAGACCGTCCACCACTGCAAGGGGCTCCGAGAGACAAACAAACAGCTTGTTCATCTCCACCTCATCACTGCTTTATCTGGAAATCTAAAATGGACCGTGTCCGGAGGGACACGATGTTCCAACCTCTGCATAAGGGCAGGAGAAATGTACCCAACATCGCCCTCATCCTGATGACATCATTTGTGTGCGGCTGCATCAAGCTGTTTGTCGACCTTCAGTACGCAAACTCCAAGTGTCACTACGTGCTGAGGTTCTATCTGTCCCCAGTGTTGAGAAAGATGCCGCTGGTCACATTGCCGTGGAACACTCCATCCAGTTGGACTGTGCCGTACCACCTATCCTTCGTGGGAAAGTTTCTGCAGAAAAACACCTTTGACCACCAATCCATCAGGCAGTGGTCTGCACGGAATGTCCTCAAGGCCCTACGGGAAAAGGAGATGGTGGATCTGGTCGGATGGTTCCCCGAGCAGACTGCCAAAGTCATTTGGTGGAATGCCTCATCACCAGAACATTCAAACAAGCACCAAGATGTAGCTTGGCTGGTGGTGAGAAGAGCCCTCCCCGTCAGATCCTTCCTGCACGCTCGGAGTCTCACACTCTCCGCGCAATGCCCGCGTGGCTGTGGTGGGGAAGAGACAGTTGCCCACCTCCTTCTGGAATGTGTCTTTGCAAAGCAGGTGTGGAAAGAGATGCAGTGGTTTTTGTCGAGGTTCATCCCAAGCAGCTCTGTAACACAGGAGTCTGTGCTCTACGGGCTGTTCCCAGGAACGCACACCGAGATAAACATCAACTGCTGCTGGAGGACTATCAATTCGGTGAAAGACGCACTTTGGTCTGCCCGAAACCTGCTGGTCTTCCAGAGCAAAGAGTTGTCTACGACCGAATGTTGCAGACTGGCACATTCCAAGGTCCAGGACTACGTGCTGAGGCACGTACTAAAGCTTGGGGCAGCCGTGGCAAAGGCTCAATGGGGAAAGACCACAGTGTAAGGTCCCCCCACCATAGTGAACTGAGGGGCTGGATCGATAGGAAACCCCTCAACTGTGTCCAAAAAATCGTTGTTTGCTGCAAAATGTACACGGCGTGTAAAATGAAATGGAAGGGTTGTGAGGCAACTCACTCCTGTATTGAAGGAAACTGATCTCCTTTCCACTCTTTGTATTGTTTGACTTGATGCTGTTTGGAATTGTTTTGTAATGTAATTTTTACAGATTTTTATGAATAAAGTATATTTTGGAAATTAAAAAAAAAACTCATCACCAATCAGACAAAAACTGACACTGAGACACAAGAGGAGATATTAGGACAGGGAACAAAAGCTCAGTCAAAGAGGTAGGTTTTAAATCGCATCTTAGAGGAGGAGAGAGACGTGGAGAGGCGGAGAGGTTTAGGGAGGGAATTCCAGAGCTTAGCACCCAGGTAGCTGAAGGCCCAGTACCCACATGTTCCTGCTCCAGTATCAAACTCCCAGTCAATGTGGGAAGTTATGGTCACTGCCAGTCAGTGTGGGGAGTTATATTCACTCGTCAACAGTGTGGGGAGATATGGTCACTCCTGGTCAGTGTGGGGAGTTATGTTCACTCCTAGTCAGTGTGGGGAGTTATGGTCACTCCCTGCTCACATCTACACCTGCTTCTCACTCACTCCCTGTTCACACCTAAACCTGTTCCTCGATCCGTGAATGATGAGGGAGGTTTGAGGGGAGCGGCTCGAGCTCGATGCAGAAATGGGCTCTGGGTCAGCAGGTCACAGGTCAGAGAATGAAGGTCATACTTATGGCCACTGGCGACAGTGTCAGGGAGACCTGGAGAGGGAAACGGAAACACAAAGAATTGGAGAGACGTCTGATTCACAATCTTTATTAATAAACATGAATACAACCTATCACATGGTGTGTTAATAGGATCGACCTCACTCAAACTCACAAACAATGATCTCATTGGGGATTCACATGCTGCATCCTCTGGGTGTTCACACCAGCTCGAGGTGAGACCAGGTCGAGTTACTAAAGTGCTCACGTAAGGTGAGTGTGAGGTTAGTGTGTAAGTACATTCCCACTACGTGTGATTAATGTGTAAGTGAGCAGGGTTAATATGTAAGGGGGTCAGTAATCACATTGACCCCTCCCCCACTGCCCATTCGTGTCACTCTCTGTTTCCTGATCTCGGGACATTCCACACACAGCAATGACCACAGACATCCCTCACAACATTCACTTCCTGATCTGCTTCAGATATTTATTACACAGAGGCTTATTCTCCTTTCACCCTCCCCAGCTGTTCCCCAGATGATCATCCAGCTGTTAACATTCCATTCACACATCAGTCTCCACCTCATTGCTGCCTCTGGATCTGTGTGTGTGTCCCGAGTGAGATTTCATCACATTTAACCCATACGACTATTCTAACCTCACCCTCTACATCATGTCAGCAATTCCACCTTGTTCACTGACTCTGACATTACACTGAGAGAGGCTTCAAAATCCTGAAGGGTTTTGATGGAGTAAATAAGGAGAAAGTGTTTCCAGTGGCAGGAGGGTCAGTGACCAGAGGACACAGATTGAAGAGAATTAGTAAAGAACCAGAGGGGGAGAGGAGGAGAATTTTATTTTTACACAGAGAGTTGTTGTGATCTGGAATGTTCTGCCTGAAAGGGCAGTGGAAGCAGATTCAATAATAACTTTCAAAAGGGAATTAAATAAATACTTGAAAAGGATGAATTTACAGGGTTATGGGGAAAGAGCAGGAGAGTAGGATTAATTGGATAGATCTTTCAAACAGCTGGCACAGGCACGATGGGCCGAATGTCCTCCTTCTGTGCTGTCTGATTCTCTGATTCTGTGTCTGTACAATCTCCCACTGTCAGTCTCTGTTTACACATTAACACAATCACAAACATCCATTGGGTTGTATTTTAGAATCGATGCGTTGCTGGGAGTTACGATGAGAATGAAATATGAAGTGAATCTTCCGCCGGCACTGGGCCGGGCCGGAGAAGCGCTCGTTACTCACAGACATTGGCCGTCCCTTTGGGGATTGGGAGGTACGAGCCCGCTCTCCACCGTCGGCCTTGAAAACCTTTCTTACATCTCCCACAGTCCGGCCCCGTCGTGTTGTGTTCACACTCACAACTCAGCTTCCCCTTCTCCAAGATACAGTTGTTGGTGTGAAGATTGCACTTTCACATGGTAACAAACAACAACAAGCTGGTTTAAAATAACCTGATCAGCTCCGTTAGTCAGAACAGCACCGAAATAAGAGGAGGAGATGTCCCTCCTCTGAAGAAAGACCTGAACCAGGGGGTCCATCTCATAGTGCAGGTCCTCAGGGTCTTCCTGCCAGCAAAACGCATAGGGCCACGAGCCCTGGGCAGGAATCCTCCACCCCTCCAAACAGAGGGGTGGGTAGATGCCCCTATAATCTTGTCAACTCCTGAGGTGGGGGCCTCTCCTGTGGTAGGAGAACCTGTTGACCCCAAGGGAGAATTCATTCCTTTAGCCAATGGGTCAGGTGTCCTGGGTGGGGCCAAGACCTGTGAGGTTCAGCTCTCCCGACAGCCTCACGCTGTCACCCGGGATGTACCCGACCCAGAGGCCAATTTGTGTAATTCCCTGTCTGCTGGGCCAGTGGGTGCTGGCGGGGCGGGAGATGGCCTCCTCTCTCTCCCTCCGGTATCGGCACTGGCTGGATTTCTGGAGTCAGGAACCTCCGTCTCCCTTTGTCCGCTCATTGGCCTGGGGACGGGGGTGGAGGGGGGACCTGAACTGTTAGCACCCATCGGCTCGAGTTCCACAGTAGAACCCAGAGAAGACTCCTCCACCATCGTTCCTGGGGGTGGGACCGTGATGGAGGCGGGACCAGCTGGCACAGCTGGGACGTCTGCCCCACAGTGTGTGGTAGGTGTGTCGGCCACTGGCGGTGACGACCCAGAGGAGGATGGGGACTCAAAGTGGGGCACGGAGGACGACCTTGAATCATCGCCAGTGAGGCAGTGGAGTCCCTCGTGCCTCCCGCCGAGTCTCCTCTGATCCCCACAGTGGAACTCCAGGACTTCCTCGCAGCATGCAGAGGTTGCCGCATTAAAGTTCAGCTTCCTTCGGTCGGTGGTCGAGTTTGGCGCTGATCATCCAGTCCGTCAGTGCTGCCCTCATGAAGGCAGGGAAGGGCACGGACATGAAACTGGTTGAGGCACACTGGTTTAAAGAGTTCCTCAATTAGTTGCTGGAGGACTGGAAGGCGAGGTGCACTTCCATTCCCTTCTCACAGTGAGGTGTTGGTGACGATTTTTAAGTACCTTCGACATGAAGATAACCATAGCCAGTCTCAACAGCAGCAGATGGTCTCACCGCAGATTACACAATCTCTCAGTCCTCAGGGAAGGGAGATATGCGGTGAGCTTTCTGCAGGAAACCCACACCCTTCCGGGAGACGAAGCCTGGAGTGTCAGGGTGGGGTCTACGTGAGTCACCTCACCCCTATTTCTAGTGGGGTGGCTATCTTGTTGGCCCCGACTTTTCAGCCGGAGGTCTTGGGGGTCTAGGAGCTCATGCCGGGCCACTTGCTCCACCTCACCGTTCGCCTGGGTAGCGTGCCGCTCCACTTTGTGAATGAGTACACGCCAAAGCCCTCCGTGTTGCAAGCGCGCTTCTTTGAAGAAGTGTCAGCTCTCTTGAACTCTATCAATAGCGGCGAGTGCATCATCCTCGGGGGGGGGATTTTAATTGTACCCTTGAGGTAAGGGATCGGTCTGGTCCCCAGTGCGTCCAAGCGCGGTGGAGAGGTTAAGGGATCTGATCAGCTCCCTCAACTTGGTGGATGTTTGGTGGAATCTCCATCCCGACTCCAGCGCCTTCAAATGGAGGTCTGGAGGAGGGTCCTGAATTGACCGCCTCTACATTTCGCAGGTGTACATCTCCCATGTCACGGCGGCCTCCATGCGACTGGTGCCATGCTCGGACCACCACCTGGTGTGGGCGGAGTTTAATCTGCTCCGCACGCAGGCAGGCTCCGCATACTGGCACTTTAACAACCGGCTGCTGGAGGAGAAGCAATTCCGGGACTTGTTCCAACAATTCTGGGTTGACTGGAGAAGGCAGCAGGGGGGCTTCCCCTCCTTGAGGCTATGGTGGGATGTGGGCAAGACTCACATCCATGTCTTCCGTCAGGGGTACGCAAAGGGGTCAACCAAGAAGCGGGAAGCCGAGATCAGGCTCCTAGAGAGGGAGGTGCTCGACTTGAAGTCCCGCCTCGGTCATGCCATCGCGGACCAGCCATGTGGCAGGCGTACAAAGAGAAGAAGGGTGCACTGAGGGACCTACAGCTTGTAGGGTCCCGAGGTACATGAGGTCATGGATCCAGATCCTGGAAGATTTGGACCAGTCTCACCCTTCTTCTACTGGCTGGAAAAACGGCGGGGGGTCCATCAGCAGCTCATCGAGCTGCTGGTCGCGATGGATCCTCCATCACGGATCCAAAAGGAATGGGCCCCCTACTCCGTACCTATTACAATGCGTTGTTATCTCCAGATCTGTCCAGCAAGAAAGCGCACAGAGTTTTGTGGGAGGACCTGCTGAAGGTCAGCCCGGACGGCGTCGAAGGATTGGAGGCTCTGCTCACATTGGCGGAGCTGACTGGTGCCCTCCACCAGCTCTCGAGGGGCAAATCCCCGGGGCTGGACGGGCTGACCGTGGAGTTCCTCAGGGTGTTCTAGGAGGTTCTGGGGAAAGCCTGGCGACTGGGGAGATGCCCCTCTCGTGGCGCAGGGCAGTCATCGTCCTGTTGCTGAAGCGGGGTGATCTCCGCCTGTTTAAGAACTGCCATTTGGTCTTCCTCCTCAGCACGGATTATAAAATCTTTTCCCAGGCTATGACTACCCACCTGGGCTCCGTGCTGGCCCACATGATCCACCCCAACCAGTCCTACAAGGTCCATCCAGGACAATATCCACCTGGTCTGGGACCTGATTCATCTTTCCCAGAGGACTGGTCAGTTGGTTGCCTTTCTCTCCCTTGATCAGGAGAAGGCATTCTACAGGGTCGGTCACGAATATTTTTTCTGGACTCTGCACGCATTCGGACTCGTTCACATTTTGTGGCCTGGGTCCGACTTTTATAGGCCGCCGCAGAATGTCTGGTCAAAGTTAACAGGTCCTTGATGGCGCCCCTTCCCCTTGGGAGAGGAGTGCATCAGGCATGCCCCATGTCCGGCCAATTATATACCATCTGCATGGAGCCATTTCAGTGCTTGCTTCGCAGGAGGTTGACGGGTTTCGCTCTGCGCGAGCCGGCCATGCGGGTCATCCTCTTGACTTACACCGATGACGTGCTCCTCGCAGTCACAGATCCTGTTGACTTGCGGAGGATGCACGACTGACAGCAGAACTTTTCTGCCACGTCCTCCTCAAGGATCAATTGGGAGAAATGACTTCCTACAGGAGCCAAGCACTGGTCGTAAACCAACTTGTGGCCTCGATGCTGTGGTACCGGTTGGTCACTTTGGCCCTGCCCCCTGCATTTGCCACCAAGATCCAGAAGAAGCTTGTTGATTTTTTCTGGGGCAAGAGGAAACACTGACTCTCCCGATTGAGGAGGGCAGCCGGTTGCTGATGTACGTCCGCACCCAGGCTGCGACTCTCTGCCTTCGGACCCTGCAGAGATACCTGTACATCGAGCCTCCTCCCAGATGGAGTGCACTGGTGAAATTTTCTTCCGCCAGGGGCTCTGCCTTCAAAACGACAGGCAGCTCCCAGCGGAGAACATTAGCCACGCCTCTCTGAGGGAGGTGCCTGTATTTTACCGGGATCTATTCAGTTCTGGAACATGGTCGCCTCCAGTCAGGGCGCTCCCCCGCCGGCAGAGGAGAGCGCCTTGGCTGTCCGGGAAGCCAGCTCCGGGGACGGACCGACAGGCAGAGGAGTAACCAAAGGCCCCGGGAGGCCTCACACTGCGGGTGACGATGGGGTTCGGGAGCCCGCGGCGCTCCTGGCCGAGCTGATCCCCGATATGCATATAAAGCGGGCCTGAGGAATGAAGGTCCCCTTGACAAAAAATTAAGGGGCCTGGCGTATATAGTCCACTTAAAAAAGAAAAAGAAAATATGTTAGGTAAAAAAATTGGTTAGGTACAAAAAAGAAAGAAAAAAGATAAAAAAGGAAAAACAAATGTGCTTATTGTGACTCTCTCTCTGTCTCTATGTTCTTCTCCAGGTGATATTGAAAGGTTACAAGGTTTACCGTGCATTGTAATCTGTACGGTGGGACTGTCACCATCAACACAAGGAAGTTATTCCTCATCGTGGGCTCTGTGGGACTGTGAGACCGTGCACGGAGTGAGGGGTTTCAGTTTGTGCAGTGGATGTGCGGGTTCAGTGATTCTGATGGCGTTCACACTGGGAAATCCTTTACTTTAATTCCCAGCTTGGTCCATCTCACTGGATCCTTCAAGCGTGTCACTGGGAAGTGAGTTCTTCCCCAGTCACTGCCCTGGGTTTGTCACTCTGAACTCAGAGCTCTTTCTCATTCTGAATAATACACCCAAACACACAATCATCCAGCACAGGAGGCCATTCAGCCCAGCGAGCCTGTGCTGGCTCTTTGAAAGAGCTATCCAGTTAGTCTCACACTACTGCTTCGCTTTCCCCCATTGCCCTGTAAATTCATCCCCTTCACGGATTATCCAATTCCCCTTTTGAAAGTTATTATTGAATCTGCTTCCACAGCCCTTTCAGACAGAACATTCCAGATCACAAGAAGTCGCTGTGTAAAAACATTCCTCCTCATCTCCCCCTCTGGTTCTTTTACCAATGATCTTCAATCTGTGTTTCTTTGTTTACTGACCCTCCTGTCACTGGAAACAGTTTCTCCTTATTTACTCTAATGAAACCTTTCATGATTTTGAAAACCTCAATTTAATCTCCCCTTAACCTTCTCTGCTCTAAGGAGTCATAGTTATACAACACAGAAACAGGCCCTTTGGCCCATCATGTCTGTGCCGGCCATCAAGCACCTATCTATTCTAATCCCATTTTCCAGCACTTGGCCCGTAGCCTAGTATGCATTTCACGTGCTCATCTCAATACTTCTTCAATGTTGTGAGGTTTCCTGCCTCTACCACCTCTTCAGGCAGTGTGTTCCAGATTCCAACCACCCTCTGAGTGAAAAAATGCTTTCCTCAAATCCCCTCTAAACCTCCTGCACCTTACCTTAAATCTATATCACCTGGTTATTGACCCCTTTTTAGTTTTTAGTTTTAGAGTTACAGCACTGAAACAGGCCCTTCGGCCCACCGAGTCTGTGCCGACTATCAACCACCCATTTATACTAATTCTACACTAATCCAATATTCCTACCACATTCCCACCTGTCCCTATATTTCCCTACAACCTACCGATACTAGGGGAAATTTATAATGGCCAATTTACCTACCAACCTGCAAGTCTTTTGGCTTGTGGGAGGAAACTGGAGCACCCGGAAAAAACCCATGCAGATACAGGGAGAACTTGCAAACTCCACACAGGCAGTACCCAGAATTGAACCTGGGTCGCTGGAGCTGTGAGGCTGCGGTGCTAACCACTGCACCACTGTGCCGCACCTTTGCTAAGGAAAAATGTTTCTTCTGATCTAACCTATTAATGCCCCTCATAATTTTCTACACCTCAATCAGGTCTCCCCTCAACCTTCTCTGCTCTAAGGAAAATAACCCTAGCCTTTTCAGTCTCTCTTCTTAGCTGAAATGCTCCGGCCCAGGCAACATCCTTGTGAATCTCCTCTGCACCCTCTCCAGTGCAATCACATCCTTCCTATAGTGTGGTGACCAGAACTGTACACAGTACTCCAGCTGTGGCCTAACTAGTGATTTATACAGCTCCATCATTAACTCCCTGTGCTTAAATTCTGTGCCTCGGCTAATAAAGGCAAGTATCTCATATGCCTTCTTAACCACCTTGTCTACCTGTGCTGCTGTCTTCAGTGACCTATGGACAAGTACACCAAGGTCCCTCTGACCCTCTGTACTTCCGAGGGTCCTCCCATCCGTTGTATATTCCCTTGCCTTGTTAGTCCTCCCAAAATGCATTACCTCACACTTCTCAGGATTAAATTCCATTTGCCACAGCTCTGCCCATCTTACCAGCCTATCTATATCATCCTGTAAGTCTTTTCTCCCCACTATTTACGATACCACCAATTTTCGTGTCATCTGCAAACTTACTGATCATACCTCCTATATTCACGTCTAAATCATTAATGTACACGACAAACAGCAAGGGTCCCAGCACCGATCCCTGTGGTACACCACTGGTCACAGGCTTCCACTCACAAAAACAACCCTCAACCATCACCCTCTGCCTCCTGCCACTAAGCCAATTTTGGATCCAATTTGCCAAATTGCCCTGGATCCCATGGGCTCTTATCTTCTTAGCCAATCTCCCAGGCGGGACCTTATCAAAAGCCTTACTGAAGTCCATGTAGACTACATCAACTGCTTTACCCTCATCTACACATCTAGTCACCGCCTCGAAAAATTCAATCAAGTTTGTTAGACAGATCTCCCCCTGACAAAGCCATGATGATTATTCCTGATTAATCCCTGCCTCTCCAAGTGGAGAGTAATCCTGTCCCTCAGAATTTTTCCAGTATTTTCCCAACCCCTGATGTTGGACTCACCGTTCCGTAGTTCCTTGCTATCCTTCTTAAATAATGGTACCACATTCGCTGTCTTCCAGTTCACTGTACCTCTCCTGTGGCCAGAGAGGATTTGAAAATTTGTGTCAGAGCCTCTGCCATCTCCTCCCTTGCCTCACATAGCAGTCTGGGATACACCTCATCTGGGCCTGGGGATTTATCCACTTTTAAGCCTGCTAAAACAGCTAATACTTCCTCCCTTTAAATGCTAATTTGTTCAAGAGAACAATCCCAGCATCTCCAGTCACTCCACATTGAACTCTCTCCACTGACCTCCATTAACCCTGGTCCCATTCTAGTAAATCTCCTCTTCACTTTCTCCAAGGCCCCGACATCCTTCCTAAAGTGTGGAGCCCAGAATTGGACACAATATTCCAGCTGGGGCCGAACCGGTGTTTTGAAACAGTAGAACATAATTTCCATGTCTTTTACACTGTACCTCTATTTAAAAGCCCAGGATCCAGTCGATGTTTTTATCAGCCTTCTCAACCTGTCCTGCCACCTCCAAAGTCCTGAGCACAAATGTCAACAGTTTCAGAGTTACTGGCAGTATCATTACTGAGGGTGTGCTGCACTGTCAGAGGGTCAGCACTGAGGATGTGCTGCACTGTCAGAGGGTCAGTACTGAGGGTGTGCTGCACTGTTAGACGGTCCGTACTGAGGGAGTGCTGCACTGTCAGAAAGTTAGTACTGAGGAAGTGCTGCACGGTCAGAGGGTCATTACTGAGGGAGGGCTGCAGTGTTGGAGAGTCAGTACTGAGGGAGTGCTGCACTGTCAGAGAGTCAATACTGAGGGAGTGCTGCACTGTCAGAGGCTCAGTACTGAGGGAGTGCTGCACTGTCGGAGGGTCAGTACTGAGGGAGTGCTGCACTGTTGTAGGATCAGTACTGAGGGAGTGCTGCACTGTCGGACGGTCAGTACTGAGGGAGTGCTGCAGTGTTGGAGGGTCAGGACTGAGGGAGTGCTGCACTGTTGGAGGGTCTGTACTGAAGGAGTGCTGCACTGTCAAAGGGGCAGTAAAGAGGGAGTGCCTCACTGTAGAAGGGTCAGTATTGATGGAGTACTGTACTGTTGGATGACCATTACTGTGGGAGTGCTGCACTGTCAGAGGCTCAGTTCTGAGGGATGCTGCACTGTTGGTGGTGCTGTTTTTGTATGAGACATTATACCGAGGTTCCGTTTATCATCTCTGGCATAGGTGAAGGATTCCATGGCCCCTCCTCCCACCTGAGAGATTCTCTGTCACTTTAAATCTTTCATCTATTTCCCAATTTCCCCTCCCCGGCATTAAAAGACTGAACAGGCTGGAGGAGCTGAATGGCCTCTCCTGTTCCTGTGTTTACTCTGATTGGTCAGACATGGTGTGGAGCAATGAGTCTCTCTCTCTGGTTAACCCTGTCCTTGTCCTGTCTCTCCTCCCCACTCTCCCCTCCCCAGGAACAGCTGAAGATTCTTGCCAGTAAAATGGTGAAGGACTCCCCAGAGTTTCACTGCCTGCAGTCCCAGTTCTCTGTGCTTTACAATGAGAGCCTGCAGCTCAAGGCCCAGATGGACAATGGCTGCAATCTGCTCTTCACCACCCGAACCACAGTCGAGTGAAGGACATCACTGAAGCAACATGAGATCGAGAGATGGGACTGATGGTGTTTGAAAGAACAACCTCATTGCTGGGAGAATACAGTTCCGAATTTTCATGAGTTACTTCATGTGATCAGAATTGTCCAGTCTTTGGAGTTTTCCAATTCTATCTCAGAAATAAATATTTTCCATCACAACACGGACTGAACTCAATGTTGTAATCTGTTTGTTCAATTTTTAAAAAAAGTTTGAACAATGTGGCAACCTCAATATCCCCGGGGAGATCCCACAGGGTATAAATTACAGGCTCTGGCAATGTGTCACCTCAGAGTTTAATACAGATAGATTGTCTGCAGCACGAAGGTGTACATCACTTCACAGAAAATGTATCTTCCAATAGACAGTATCTTGAAAATATATTACCCCTTCCTTGCTGTCATTGGTGTTCCTGGTAAGTGACTATAACCATTGAAGTTGTGTAAATCTGTGTGTGAGCTGATCTCTGGTTTTACTCTGTGACTGATTATGTTAAATGCTGATCTAGTGATCACTGTTATACAGACACCCGATCAGTGATATCATTTCCATACATCACATATCCTGAATTACCTCTCTGGTTTTATTCCATTCTCTCAGCTGATAATAAACCTCTGTTTGTAACTGACAGGCTCTCTGAATGATCAAGTTATTGCATTTAGTGGAATATCATGTAATGCTGAATTAGACCTCAATGAAGGCAACTCTCTGAGTGAAGGTATTAGTGGGAGCATCAGTCAGTGTAAAATCAAAATGAGTGTGGGTCACTAACCGGAGTGGAACACCTGACACCAGTGACCATGTATTACTGGGAGTATCTGTCACTGTGGAATTGTACTGAGTACAATTGTACAACCTGATTCTCATATAAAATCATTGTTTCAGGTATCCGATCTCTCCATTCCATGAAGCTGCCTCTGTGTTATAACAATGTAATTGATTGCAAAGTGGTTTTTGCTGATGTTTGGTCATAAGTGTATAAAGTGAAATATATTGATATTGCTCTGTCTCCTATTGAACAGCTCCGGAAACAGATGTTAACTACTTACTGACAGTTAAACAGCAGGACAGCACTGTTACAGCATTCTAATCTTCTGGGGAATGGAATTTCTTACTTTGAGTATCGTTACTATAACCACTTTAGTTATTTTAATGATGATTAATCCCTTTCATCCAACATGGTCTTGAGAATCTGGGGGTCATGAGTGGTGAATTTTATTATCTATCTATTCCACAGGATGAATATTGAGCTGTGTTTATTGAATCATCCACTTCTGTAACTGATTATGGTTTGATAGATCAGTTCTTATCTATGATTCAGAGTCTCGACACATGTAACCTCTACCAATCTCTGCCCTTAGCTCAGTGAGGTGTGTTCCTGTGAGGAGAGACAACTCTCACTGAGGAACAGACACACTGGGTTTTCACAAAACAGAGATCAGACCGAGGGCAATAAATATTAACATTACTAAGCTGTTCATGATGAAATAAATAGTACACTTCTCTCAGTTCTGGTATCATTCTGGTTAAAATAATTGCACCTTCCCCAGTTCATCAATATCCTTTTTGTAATATGGAGACCAGAACTGTACACAGTATGCTCAGTGTTGTATAACCAAGGTTCTATATTAGTTTAATATCAGCTCTTTGCTTTTTCAATTCAATTCCTCTAGAAATGGACTCCAGTGCTTTGTTTGTATTTTTATGGCCCTGTTAACCTGTGTTGCAACTTTAAATGATTTGTGAATCTGTCCCCATGAACCCCTTTTCCCCTCGACCCCATTCTGATGCTTATTTTCCAAGGTATATTAGGGAACCTTATTCTTCCAGCCAAAATTCAAAATCTCACACTTAGCTCGACTGAAATTAATTTTCCATTTAAATATCTATTGTGCAAGTTTATTACTTATTATTCATAATGTCTTCAGGTATTTTCTTATATTATTCCTATGTATTAACTGCACTCTCAACTCAGATTTGTCTCTAATTGTGCTTCTGCTTCCTGAGTCCATATTGTTTAGGTCAATGGTGAACGACAATGTTCCCAACGCTGATCCTTGTGGAACACCACTTCCCACCTTCCCCCAATCTGAGGAAATATCTTTAACCCCTACTCCCTGTTTTCTGTTTCTGTAGCTAGCTCACTGTCCATTCTGCTGCTTGTCCCCAAACTCCACTTGCTCTGAGATTAGTCATGAGTCTGCTGTGTGGTCCCTTATCGAAGACCTTTACAAAATCAATATATATTACATCATCTGTATTATCCACTCTTTCTGATATTATTCAAAGAATTCAATAAGGGTGGTCAAGTATGACCTTCCTTTTAGTACATGTGCTGATTACTCTATTATATTATGTGTTTCTAGTTGTTTCTCAGTTAAATCTTTGAATAAAGATTTCATTATCTTTCTTGTCACTGACGTTATGCTGACTGGTCTGTAGTTCTTTGCACGAAAATAAAAGCAAAATACTGTGGATGCTGGAAATCTGAAATAAAAACCGAAATGATGGAAATACTCAGCAGGTCTGGGCAGGGTCTGTGGAGTGAGAAGCAGAGTTAACATTTCAGGTCTGTGACCTTTCATCAGAATTGACAAAGGTGAGGAATGTAGTAGGTTTTAAGCAATTAAAGCAGGGCTTGGGGGTAGAAAGATAACAAAAGGGAAGGTGTGTGATCAGACAGAGGGCTGGAGAGATTAACTGAGATGAAGGTCATGGGGCAATGGCAAAGAGAGTGTGCTGATGCTGCAGTGAAAGACAAAGCCTTCGTACAGAGTGAGTGTTAATGACAGAATAATGAACAGCCCTAGCCAAAAGCATAAACATAAAAAACTCAGTTTAAGGCAGGCACATAGTTGAAAACGATAAAACAAAATAAAATAATAATAATCAAAAAGTGCCAGTCATGCTCTGAAATTATTGAACTCAATATTCATTCCGGCAGGCTATAGCCTGCCTAATCGGGAAATGAGGTGCTGTTCCTTGAGCTTGCATTGATGTTCACTGGAACACTGCAGCAATCCCAGGACAGAAATGTAGGCATGTGAGCAGAGTGGGTGTGTTGAAATGGCAAGCGACAGGAATCTTGGGGTCATGCTTTTAGACTGAGTGCTGGTGTTCTGCAAAGTGATCACCTAGTCTGCGTTTGTTCTCCCCGATGTGGAGAATACATTGTGAGCAGCGAATACAATACACTAAATTGAAGTAAGTACAAGTAAATCGTTGCTTCAGCTGAAAGGAATGTTTGGGGCCTGGGACAGTGAGGAGAGAGGAGGTAAATGGGCAGGTATCACACCTCCTGCGATTGCAGAGGAGGAGGCCATAGGAAGGGGATGAGGAATCAGGGGTAATGGAGGAGTTGACCTGGGTGCCGTGGAGGAAACAACCCATTTGTATTGCTGACAGGAGAGGAAAGGGGAAGATGTGTTTGGTGGTGGAACCATATTGGGTCATTCTGGCCTCGACTGTCCCACAACACACGGGACTTCCTTCCTTCTGAGCTCGGAGCCGTGCTGCAGAATCCATTTACATTTCTGTCCATGTCAGTCTGCCCCTCTCTGCTTCAAAGTCCAGTAAACCTGAGCTCTCCTTTAACTCAGTGGATGGGATCTTGCCTGATAGACACCATGAGGCCATTTCCCGGCCAGTTTCCCTCCACCATCTCCTGCTGGGACATTCCGAGGGCCCCATTTGAAATTGATTCATTTTGTTTCATTCACTCACCATTCCCACTGGAACTCCTCTCTTCCTCATTGGCTCTAGTCTGGGAATGAAAACCCTCATAGTTTCCTGATACTGATCCCTGTGCAGAACCCTGTTGTAAAGTATAGGTGTCTGAACCTTGGGTTCAAACATTGGGACATTCCACACTTAAATGTTGTCACTATGGGAGCTGTATGTGTCCTACTTATGCTGCCTTTGTGCAGGATATGTGAACCATTCTTTGTTCCAATCCTACTCAGCTCCCCTCCTTCACATATTTTTCTGATACTTTGATGACTGTGCTGGTGTCATTTCCTTCTTTTGCCTTGAACTGGAAAATTACATCAACTTTGCTTCGAATTTCCAAACCTCTCTCATCTTCACATGGTCCATCTCTGACACATCCCTTCCCCTCCTCGACTTCTCTACCTCCATTTCAGGGGATTGGCTGTCCACCAATATCTATTATAATCCCACCGACTCCCACAGCTACCTTGATTATACTTCCTCCCAACTGGCTTCCTGGAAAGACTCTGTTCCATTCTCCCAGTTTCTCCACCTCCGTTCCATCTGTTCTGATGATGCTACCTTCCACACCAGTGCTTCATAAGTCTCTTCATTATTCCTCAGTCAAGGATTCCCCTCCACTGTGGTTAACAGGGCCCTCGGTCATATCCATCCCATTTCCCATGTTACTGCCTTCACCCCTTCCCTCCCTACCAGAACCATGATAAGGTTCCCCTTGTCCTCACCTTCCACCCCACCAGCCTCCACATTCAACACATCATCCTCCAACATTTCTGCCACATCCAGCTAAGTCCAACACCAAACATATATTCTGCTCCCCTCCCTTCCCCCCCACTCATTGTGACACCCTGATCCACTCCTCAATCACCCCCAACATCAGCTCCTCTTCCCCGGGCACCTTCCCGTGCAAGCACAGGAGATGAAACACCTGCCCTTTTACCTCCTCCCTTCCCACTGTCCAAGGCCCCAAACACTCCTTCCAGGTGAAACAGTGATTTACTTGGACTTCTTTCAATTTATTAACAGCATTCAATGGTCACGATGGAATCTCCTGGACATTGGGAGAGGAGCAAACACAGATTGAGTGATTGCTTTGCTGAACTCCTCCGTTCAGTCTGCAAGTGTGACCCTGAGCTTCTGATTACTTGTCATTTGAATTCGACATCCCACTTGCAGCTTGACCGCTCTATCCTCAACCTTCTACACTCTTCCACTGAAGTTCAATGAGTAACAGTGCTGTATTTTTAGATTATGCATTTTATTGCTTCTCAGACTCAATATCAGAGTCACTGGGAGTGGAGGGGGTGTGGGCTGGTGCTTGGGGTGTGGATCCCCCTTTTGGTACACAATTGGCAGGCTGGTCCACACCCCTGGGGTCCACCCACCATTCTCCATCACTTTTCAGCGCCACTGGAGCCTTCTCCTCTTTGCCAGATTTTCCATGCTCCCCTCTCCCTCTGTTATTCTGCTGTAACCATTTACACCTCCTCTGGACCCATCCTCTGTTTCTTTAATTGTCCCATTTACCTTGCACCATCATCCCTTTTATCACTGAATCACTCCTGACCTCCACCCGATCACAGACCTTCCCTTTTGTTCTTTCCTCCCCCGATACCCCACTTTTCACTGACTACATGATTGTTTTAAAACTGTTAATCTCTAATATCTTCCAGTTCTGATGAAAGCCTATCAGCCTGAAACATTAACTCTGTTTCTCTCTCCACAGATGCTGCCTGACCTGCTGAGTGTTTTCAACATTCTCCTATTTTTATCAGATTTACAGCATTTTCAGTATTTTGTTTTTACTCCAATGTTTATTCCTGGATATTAACAGGGGTGAGTGACATAGGTGGGGAGCGGAGTTTCAGAGTTTTAACTCCACAGACTGCCTCTTTTATCCTTGACAGGTTCCCCGCCCTGAAGTCAGCCTGATTGACAAGCTTGGCTTCCAGTCGGGCAGGGCGGACTCTGGAGCAGGCCTCAGGTACAGGGCGGTCCAAATGCTGACCCCGGTGTTTTGGGGGAGTTGTCTTATATCGGGGGGTGTCCAATCACCATCTCCAGAGGGAGAGAGAGTGGTGACATCTCCGATCACTGGTCTGTTGATCCCCAACCTCGGGGAGGGGGTGTCCTAAACTGCAGTGTAGTCTGAGTCTGGGGAGGGGGAGTGGGAGAGGTGGGGGCCGGTGAGTTTCCAATCCTCAAGCCTGGGGAGGGTCTCCTATCCTGTGACATATTCCTGGCGGGAGGGGAGGGGGAAGGGAGATATCTGATCTTAGACACAATGGGGGGGGGGCCTGATTTTATGGGGCTGCCAAACCCAGGACGTTGGTTGAATCCCGGGAGAGGAGTCTGTGCCTTGAGGGGGTGGGTGGAGGGGGGAAGAGTCCGATCATGGGATGGTACAATCCTAGGTTTCAGGCGATCCAATCCTGGGGACAGTGTGTCCGATCCATCAGGATGCAGTCTGGTCCAGGGGAGTGGTGGGTCCGAACACAGGCTGGTGATATCGGTTCCCTGTGGGGATCTAATCTTGGTGAGGTCCGATGCTGGAAGGTCCTTTCGTGAATGTGCAGTCCGATCCTGGGCAGTGGTGGGCTACTATCGTGGGGATGGTGTGTCCGGTCCCAGGATAGTGAGGGAGATGATCCAAAGGGAGCGGTCCAATCCCGGAGTGGGGACTGTTCCAATCACCAATCCCGGGTGTCTTTGTATATGATTAGATTAGAGATACAGCACTGAAACAGGCCCTTCGGCCCACCGAGTCTGTGCCGAACATCAACCACCCATTTATACTAATCCTACACGAATCCCATATTCCTACCAAACATCCCCACCTGTCCCTATATTTCCCTACCACCTACCTATACTAGTGACAATTTATAATGGCCAATTTACCTATCAACCTGCAAGTCTTTTGGCTTGTGGGAGGAAACCGGAGCACCCGGAGAAAACCCACGCAGACACAGGGAGAACTTGCAAACTCCACACAGGCAGTACCCGGAATCGGCGTGGGGTATAACGGGGAAACCCGGCCGGTCAGAGTTAAACCTGTAAAACAGATTAAATCAGAGACTTCCAGCCTCATTCAAATATTTAAATTACCAACCCACCTCCTGGGAGTGGTTGTCTGTCCATCCCCTTTCCCGACTCCATCAAACCGGGAAGTGGGCAGGTCAGAGGTCAATTGGGGTCAGGGTTGAAATTTTTAAACCACCCCAGTTTTTGGTGCTAAAATATTGTCCTTACTGTCTGGGTCAGACACGGAGAATGTTTGATCAGTAATTTTCAGTCTCTTTTCCCTTCTCTCTCTTTCAGTTAATTTACTGGCGATTGTGATCCTGTCCCGGGGAAAGTGCGGCCTCTCCACTTGCACCACTCGCTACCTGGTGGCCATGGCAATGGCGGATCTACTGGTCATTATCATTGAGGTCATATTGTTCAAGATCAGTTATTACTATTTCCCAGTGTGTTTCCTGGACATCACCCCTGTGTGTAGTGTTAACGGTGTCCTGAATCGTGCAGCCACAGACTGTTCTGTCTGGTTCACCATCACTTTCACCTTTGATCGATTTGTGGCCATTTGTTGCCAGAAGCTGAAAACTAAATATTGCACCAAGAGAACTGCGGCTGTGGTTCTAGCAACAACCTGTATTCTGCTCTGTTTAAAAAACATTCCCTTCTACTTTGCATATGAACCTGGACAGATAATCGACAATGTACCATGGGGCTGCTTTACAAAGTCAAGCTATTTTACAGAGCCTGGATGGGTGGGATTTGACAGGTTTGACACGGTTTTAATCCCATTGCTCCCATTCGCTTTAATTCTGTTGCTCAACGCTCTGACAGTCAGACACATTTTAGTGGCCAGTCGAGTCCGTAACGGACTGAGGGGTCAGAGCAAGGGAGAGAATCGCAGTGACCCAGAAATGGAGAGCAGAAGGAAGTCTGTGATTTTACTCTTCACCATATCCGGCAACTTCATACTTCTGTGGTTGGTGTATGTTTTATATTTCTTCAACATCGGATATCACTTTGATGATGATTCTTCTTATATATTGGAAGAATTCGGATATATGCTGCAGAATTTAAGTTGCTGCACAAACACATTTATTTATGTGGTGACTCAGTCCAAGTTCAGAGAGCAGGTCAAGATCACGGTGAAATATCCAGTTACATCAATTATTCAATTAATGAATAAACCAAACAACTGAGAGCAGCCCAGAGGCGGGTCCCAGTGTTTCCAGTCCATGAATGGAATATTTATCCCCAGTCTTTCATCAACTCGGATCATAAGTACATAGGAACATTGGAGCAGGAGAAGGCCATTCAGCCCTTCGACCCTGCTCCGCCATTCATTATGATCATGGCTGATAATCACCTCATTGCCTTTTTCCCCACACTCCCCCATAGCCCTTCATGTCATTGGTATTTAGAAATCTGTCAATTTTAGTTCAACATACTCAATGACTGAGCCTCCACAGCCCTCTGGGGTAGAGAATGCCAAAGATTCACAACCCTCTAAGTAAAGAAATTTCTCCTCATTTTGGTACTAAGTGGCTTCCCCCTATTTTGAAATTGTGTCCCTTGGTTCTAGACTCCCCAACCAAGGGAAACATGTTACCTGCATCTACCCTGTCTATCCCTTTAAGAATTTTGCAGTTTTCAATGAGATCACCTCTCATTCTTCGAAACCCTAGAGGATACAGGCCCAGTTTCCTCAATCCCTCTTCATAGGACTGTCCTGCCATTCCAGGAAAAGTCTGGTGAACCTTCACTGCACTCCCTTGATGGTAATCATATCCTTCCTCAGGTAAGGGGACCAAAACTGCACACAGTACTCCAGGTGCGGTCTAACCAAGGTTCTATACAATTGCAGCAAGACTTCACTACTCCTGTACTCAAATCCTCTTGCGATAAAGGCCAACATATCATTAACCTTCTTAATTGCTTGCTGCATCTGCATGTTAGCTTTCCGTGCCTTATTGACAATGGCGCCCAGGTCCCTTTGTACATCTACACTTTCTGAACTCTTACCATTTAAGAAATAGTCTGCATTTCTATTCCTCCTACCAAAATTGATAACCTCACATTTTCTGCATTATATTCCATTTACCACATTCTTGCCCACTCACTAAATCTGTCCAAATCCCCTTGAAACCGTTTTGCATCTTCCTCACAATACACATTCCCACCTAGTTTTGTGTCATACGCGAACTTGGAAATATTACAATTGGTCCCCACTTCCAAATCATTGATATATATTGTGAACAGCTGGGGACCAAGCACTCAACCCTGCGGTACTTTACCAGTCACAGCCTGCCAACACGAGAATGACCCATTTCTTCCTGCTCTCTGTTTTCTGCTTGTGAACCAATCCTTAATCCATGCCAGTATATTACCTGCTATTCCATGTGCTTTAATTTTGCCTACCAACCTCCTGTGGGGAACTTCATTGAAAGCCTTCTGAAAGTCCAAGTATACTACGTCCACCGACTCCCCTTTATCAATTCTGTTAGTAACTTCCTCAAAAAACTGCAACAGGTTCATCAAACATGATTTCCCATTCATAAATCCATGTTGACAATGCCCAATCAGATCATTATTACCCAAGTGTCCACTTATCACATCCTTTAGAATAGATTCTAACATTTTCTCTACTACTGATGTAAGGCTAATAGGTCTGTAATTCCCTGTTTTCTCTCCCACCACCCCCCACCCCCTGCCTTCTTTAATAGTGGGGTGACATTTGCTACCAATCTGTCGAGACCATTCCAGAAACTACAGAATTTGGAAGACGATCACCAATGTATCCACTATCTCCATAGCTACCTTTTTCAACACTCTGGGATGTAGAATATCAGGTCCTGGGGACTTATCAACTTTCAGCCCCATTAATTTCTCCAATACAACCTTCTTACTAATACTAATTCCCTTCAATTCCTCATTCTCCCTCGTCCCTTGGATATCTGATTCTGGGAGATTTCTTGTATCTTCCTCAGTGAAGACAGAAACAAAGTAATCATTTAGCTTCTCTGCCATTCCTCTAGTCTCCATTATAAATTCTCCTGACTCTGTGAGTAATGGATCCACCTTTGTCTAAGCCAAACGTTTCCTTTTTACTATAATAAAAACAAGAAATGCTGAAAATACTCAGCAGGTCTGGCAGCATCTGTGGAGAGAGAAGCAAGTTAATGTTTCAGGTCAGTGCCTTTTCATCAGAACACTAATAATAGATCTAAAATAGTCTGTTCTCCAAAATAGTTCAGTTCCTCAACATGCTGCTCTCGAAAACCGTCCCTAACACACTCCAGAAACTCGTCCTCCACAGCATTAGTGCTCATTACATTTACCCAGTCTATATGCAGATTGAAGGCATCCATGATTACTGTATTACCCATGCTACATGCTTCTCCAATCTCCTGATCAATACCATGCCCCACACTACCACTACTGTTTGGTAGCCTGGAAACAACTGCGACCAATGTTTGCTGTCCCTTGCTGTTTCTTAGCTCCACCCAAACAGATTCCACATTTTGTCCTTCCGAGCTGCAATCCTCCGTTACTAATGTACTGATTCCATCCCTTATCAGCACAACACCACCTCCTTTTCCTTTCCTCCTGTCCTTCCTAAATGTCGAATATCCTTGAATATTCAGTTCCCAGTCTTGGTCACCCTGCAGCCACATTTCCGTTATGGCAATTAGATCATACCCATTTACCTCTATTTGGGCCTTTAAATCATCTATCTTGTTGCGAATGCTGCGTGCATTCAGATAGAGTGCCCTTAACCTTGTCTTCTTGACATTATTCTGCATTCTAAGCCTAGTTGATGCTCGCCTTTGTTTCGCCTGCCTTCTAATGTTGCTTTCTACTTTTCTACCTCCTGTTACCAGGTTTACTTCCTTCCAATTTGAGTTACAGCTCAGGTTCCCATCTCCCTGACAAGCTAGTTTAAACTCTCCCCAACAGCACTAGCAAATCTCCCTGCGAGGATGTTAGTTCCTGTCCTGTCAATGTGTAGGTAGCCCGTCCATTTTGTACAGGTCCCACCTGCCCCAGAACCAGTCCCACAGCCTCAGAAATCTGATGCCCTCCCTCCGACACCAATTCTCCAGCTAAGTGTTCTATCAATCAATCCTCCTATTCCTATGTTCACTAGCACATGGCACTGGGAATAATCCTGAGATCACTCTTGAGGTCCTGCTTTTTAATTTCCTTCCTAACTCCCTAAAAACTGCTTTCAGGACCTCATCCCTCTTCCTACCTATGTCAGTGATACCAATGTCGATCACGACCTCTGGATGTTCATTCTCCACCAGGAGGATGTCCTGCAGCTGCTCCATGACATCCTTGACCCTGTCACCAGGGAGGCAACACACCATCTTGGAGTCATTTTTACTGCCGCAGAAACACCTGCCTAATTCCCTGACTATCGAATCTTCCACTCTTCTTCTTCCCCTCCTGTGCAGCTGAGCCAACAGTGGTGCCACAGAGTTTTCTCTGGCTGCACTCCCCTGAGGAACCATCGCCCTCACCAGTATCCAAAATAGAAAACCGATTAGCAAGCAAGATAGACTCAGGAGACTCCTGCACTGCCTGACTGGTTCTCCTAGACTGCCTGGCTGTCATCCATTCCCTCTCTGCCTGCATGCTCATAACCTGCAGTGTGACCACCTCCCTAAATGTACTATCCAGGTAGTCCTGTGCCGTGTGGATGCACAACAGTGACTCCAGCCGCCGTTCAAGTTCCAAAACCCGAAGCTCAAGCTTCTGCAGCTCCGCACATCCCACATCCCACATCCCGCAGGACTTGCATTCCACCTGGCTGAGCTGACCTGCCATACTGTAACTTCAAAAACAATTTATTACAATCAGAATTAGAATAACTTGCCTGTTACTCACCCATCAGCTTCTTCCCCTGTATCAAAGAGAGAGGCAGCTACGGGAGGCAAACTCCCTTCTTCCCAATCTGTGCCCTCCCACAGCCCTCGGCATATACTGAATGACAGCAGGAATGACTGGGGATGTGAAAATACCCCCAGCAGCTGGAGTGGGTTGGGAGTGCTGGAAGAGACTAACATCACCCCCTGTGTTAGGAGGGGAAACAGCAGCCACAGTCTCTCCTCCATCTCCACTGGTTCGATTCTCAGCTCCTCACCTTTACTCAGAAAACAAAAATGTTCTTACAAAAGTAAAATGCTGGAAATCTGCTCGTGTGAATTAATTTTTTTCCGGAGACAATTTATTGAATCCATCTCCTTTCCATTCCTCCCAACTGGTCACTGCCGTCTCTCTTTCTCCCTCTCTCTCCGAGTCAGACCGTGTTGTATCTGGGTGGGGGGTGGGGGGGGGGTTCTGTCAGGACATGCACAGATGAGGGACTAGGATAGGGAGTCGGGACCCGGGGTGGGGGAGCGGAGTCGGGCTCAGCACAGGAGGCGGCAGCCCGGGGCCTCAGCTTTGCGGTGCTCGGATGGACGGGGCTGAGTCCCGTCCCGGCTCCCATGTTCGCTGATATTGTTAACGGTTCCCCCTCCTCAGGTTCTGTCCCTCTCTCTTTCAAATCTCCGGTTATCATCCTTCACCTAACAGAGAATGAAAACCTGACCCACTCTGTCCTTACAAACTAACACCCCATCTCCAAACTCCCTTTCCTCTCCAAAGTCCTTGAACGTGTTGTCACCTCCCAAATCCATGGCCATCTTTCCCAGAACACCATGCTTGAATCCTCCAATCAGGTTTCTGCCCCTGTCACCGTACTGAAACAGCTCTTATCAAAGTCACAAATGATATCCTATGTGATGGTGACAAAGGTAAACTTTCCCTCCTCGTCCTTCTCGACCTGTCTGCAGCCTTTGACACGGTTGACCACACCATCCTCCTCCAACGCCTCTGCACTGTCGTCCAGCTGGGTGGGACTGCTCTCACCTGGTTCCATGCTTATCTATCTAATCGTAGTCAGAGAATCACTTGCAATGGCTTCTCTTCCTGCTCCCACACCTTTACCTCTGGTGTCCCCCAATAATCTATCCTTGGCCCCCTCCTATTTCTCATCTACATGCTTCCCCTCAGCCACATCATCTGAAAACACACTATTAATTTTCACATTTACACTGACAACATCCAGCTCTACCTCACCACCACCTCTCTCAACTCCTCCACTGTTGATAAATTATTAAACTGTTTATCTGACATCCAGCACTGGGACGGCAGAAATTTTCTCCATTTAAGTATCGGGAAGGCAGAAGCCATTCTCTTCGGTGCTGCTACAAACTCTGTTCTCGAGCCACCGACTCCATCCATCTCCCTGGCAACTGTCTAAGGCTCAACCAGACTGTTCACAACCTGAGATGAGCTTCTGAGTTCATATTTACTCCATCACTAAGACCGCCTATTTCAACCTCTGTAACATCTCCTGACTCCACCCCTGCCTCAGCTCATCTGCTGCTGAAACCCTCATCCATTCCTTTGTTACCTCTAGACTCGACTATTCTAATACATTCCTGGCTGGTCTCCCACATTCTACCCTCCTTAAACTTGAGGTCATCCAAAACTCTGCTGCCCATGTTTTAACTCACACCAAACCCCGCTCACCCATCACCCCCTGTGCTCACTGCCTCACATTGGCTCCCAGTCCAGCAATGCCTTGATTTTAAAATTCTCATTCTTGCATTCAAATCCCTCCATTATCTCACCCTCCCTATCTCTGTAACCTCCTCCAGCCCATTCACTCCTCCCTATCTCTGTAACCTTCTCCAGCCCATTTACCCCTCCCTATGACTGTAACCTCCTCCAGCCACTACACCCCTCCCGCTCTCTCTAACCTCCTCCAGCCACTTCACCCCTACCGATCTCTATAACCTCCTCCAGCCACTTCACCCCTCCCGCTCTCTCTAACCTCCTCCAGCCACTTCACCCCTACCGTTCTCTATAACCTTCTCCAGCCCATTCACCCCTACCGATCTCTATAACCTCCTCCAGCCCTACACCCCATTTAAGAAGTATTTAGATGAGCACTTGAAATGCCAAAGCAAACAAGATTACGGGGCAAGTTCTGGAAAATGGGATTCGAATAGTTAGCTGCTTGATGGCCGGCACAGACACAATGGGCTGAAGGGCTGTTTCTGTGCTGTATAACTATATGACCTCTCCCTATCTCTATAACCTCCTCCAACCCCTACACCCCTCCCTATCTCTATAACCTCCTCCAACCCTGATACCCCTCCCTATCTCTGTCACCTCTTCCAGCCCTACAACCCTCCCTATCTCTGTACCCTCCTCCAACCCCTACACCCCTTCAATCCCAGTATTGAACCACTCAAGCTCTCCAAATACTTCTGCACCATCTCCAACCTGGAAATTCGAGGGCAGTGATTGCTCCTGTTTCTGACTTTTGCTCTCACTTTCTCTTTCAGTCCCACTGTTACTCTCAATCTCTCATTTCTCAACTCCCTCTCCCCTCCCAACCTCTCTCCAACATTCTCTCACTCTCCCCCTCCCCCCTCTCTCCAACCTTCTCTCTCTCCCACTCCCCTCACTCAGTTACACTCTCTCTCACTTGCTCTTTCAGTCATCCTCTTTCTCTCCTTTTGTCTCTGACCCCCTCTCCAGACTCTCTCTCCCCTCTCCCACCCACACTCTCTCACCGACTCCCCATCCCTCTCCCGTTTCCTGCCTCCATCCCCTCTCTCTCCTTACTCCCTCCAACCCGACATCCTCCCTCCCCCATCCCTCTTCCCCAGTCCCCCTCTATCTCACCCTCTAACTCCTCTCGCTCTACACAATCCATCTCTCAACCTCACTCACCATCCTCCCTCACCATCTCTCCATCCCAACCCCTATCCCACTCACTCTCTCTCCCCCTCCCATTCCCTCTGCATCCCTCCCTCTCTCTCCATCTGTCCCTCCTCACTGTTACTATCAGGAAAGTGTACAGGGAGCTTTCTTTTTTGTTTTTATTTTGTTGTACCAGTGCTGGGAGTGTTTGATCAGACATTGCACAGGGAGATGGAATCTATGTCTGACCTTTTATTTGAATTGTTGATCGGCCTTTATTCCCCAGGCCCCATTTATCTGTATTTTAATAAATAACTTCATTAACCCAGGGAAATAAAACAAAATTTAAATTGAAACCCGATTATCCACATCGATAATTCACTCCAGCCCCTGTGATATTCATCGGTCACGGAAGGTCTCAAATGAATAGACGAACACCACATGCCCATTGATCATTGTGTGTCTGAAACACTCAACAGCTCATTTCTCTGTCTACCTCCAGCCCCGTGTCTCCCTCCGTCCCCATGTCTCCGTCCATCCCCCTGTCTCCCTCTCTCCCTATGTCTCCCTTTGTCTCTCCATCTGTCTTTGTATCTTGCTCACTGACTCTGTCTCTGTCTCCCTGATAGTGAACATTTTGTTAATGCCTGTCCTTCCATTAACAGTTTCTGATAAAGGGGAATCCTCATCCAGCTCCTCCGCCAATGCCTGATGTCAGAGTCGTGTTGATCAATAGTGTGAGCAGATCCTTCCCTGGCCTTCTAACTGGGCTATTACAGCTGGTGTTAACTGTACAATCTGGTGGGTGGAATCTGAATGCAGTGTCTGTCTCTCCCCGTATAGTTACTAAAGACCAGCTCATTCAATTCAACACTGAGCTTTGAGACTGGCCCTCTGGAAATGGCTGCTCCTTAACTGTCGGAGGCTGGAGATATCCTGGGGGAGGGGGTGGGGATTGAGGATAAAGACCCCTGGAAACGTCTCACACTGGACGTGGACTCCTGTCAGCTGCTCAGTTTCCTTAAGGGAGTCAAAATTGCCAATGTTTTACCTGAATTTGATCACAATATCTCTTCTATTTTATTGTAGTAAAAGATTTGAACCCTCTGTGTAAAACAAACTCAGGGTAAAGTAACGGAGGTGGATGTGAAAGTGCTTCACAACCAAATAAATACTTCACAAGTGTAGTCACTGTTGTAATGTAGGAAACCCGGCAGCAAAATCCCTTCACGCTCCCCTCCTCCCAGAAACAGCAACCTCCTCCCCCTCCCCTCCCATCCCCACCGATCCCCCTCCCTCACACGGTCAGGAGCCGGGTCCTGAGGCCAGGACACTTGATGCAGGAGTTTTTACTGTAGACCAGTGTAAAGTGACGAGGCCTTTGCTGGATCTTCGGAGATTTTCCCGAGCTGGAAACTCCGATTCTTTGATGCAGCAAATTGCAGTTCCAGAGAAATCTGTGCACAGGAAAATCAGACAAAGAAAATGGTCTCATTGCTGCCATTGCTGGGAGTTCCACAGTGACAGATATATTCACCAACACAAACCACTATTCATACAAAAACTACATCACACCTTGTGGGATTGCAAGAAAATAACTTCATCTCAATACAAAACAATCAATAAACGCACTAACACTGCGATCACTGCTCAGGATTATTCCCACATGGGACTGATGCAGCCTCCGTGGATAGAACAGGATAGGAGCGGGATTTCATAAGGAGCGGGTTGGGGGGGTAAGTGATTACACAAAACCCCAGTGACCAGGATTACACAGCAACGCTCACTGAAGCCCAGGCTGTGGGACACTCGAAGCTGCTCCTCACATTCCCTCAGGTCACGATGCACCGACAGAGAGGCCTGGTCCCCACTCAGCAATCCCTCACAGGAGGGGGAGAGGGAGGGAGGAGGGAGAGAATGAGCGTTCCACTCTCTGCCGTCTCTCAGACGAGATGTTAAACCGAGGCCACGTCTGCCCACTCAGGTGGGTGTAAAAGATCCCATGGTCACTATTTGAAGAAGAGAAGGGGAGTTCTCCCCGGTGTCCTGACCAATATTTATCCCACAACCAACATCACTAAAACAGATTATCTGCTCATGATCACATTGCTGTTTGTTGAAAAAGTCCTTCATTGTCTGGAAAGCACTTTGGGACGTCCTGAGGTGGTGAAAGGTTCTGTAGAAATCCAAGTCCTTTCTTTGTTTCTTTGTTCCAAAAATGGACATGGGACGAGCGGCTGGCGTTTGGAGAATGAATATTAGCAGATGCCTTCCTTCCTGCACTTGACTTTCTCACACAGGAGGCCGGTGTAGGGAGCGGAGCAGAGACACCTCCCAATGTCCTCACACACTCCTCCGTTCTCACACCGTGTCAGCAAGTTATCACACACGCCCACTGCAAAAGGCCAGGCAATAAAAAGGTTCAGATCATTGAATTGTATTTGACAAACAGAGAAATAACTCATGGAAAATCAGGACAGGGATAGGGTCACTAAGGGATAAACATGATAAACTCACAGGTAATGACAGTGAAATGGCAGAAATATGAAATAATTACTTTGCCTCGGGATTTACCAGGGAGACTAACATGGTGGAGATGACATTCGAGGAGAAATCAAAAAGATTTGAAAATAGAAAGGGAGGAGATAATTGATGTTCCTGCTCCAGTATCGCACTCCCGGTCAGTGTGTGAATCATGAAAACTTAGAAAATAGAAGCAGGAGTAGGCCATTCGGCCCTTCGAGACTGCTCCGCTATTCATTATGATCATGGCTGATCATCCAACTCAGTAACCTGTTCCGTTTTCGCCATACCCTTTGATCCCTTTTGACCCAAGAGCTATATCTAACTCCTTCTTGAAAACATAAAATGTTTTGGCCTCAACTACTTTCTGTGGTAGCGAATTCCACAGGTTTACCACTCTCTGGGTGAAGAAATTGCTCCTCATCTCAGTCCTGAATGGTTTGCCCCGTATCCTTAGACTATGACCCCTGGGTCTGGACTCCCCCACCATCGGGAACATCTATCCTGCGTCTACCCTGACAAGTCCTGTTAGAATTTGATATGTTTCTGTGAGAACCCCCCTCACTCTTCTGAACTCCAGCGAATGTAATCCTAACCGACTCAATCTCTCCTCATATATCAGTCCCGCCATCCCAGGAATGGATGATCCCACATGGGTCCATTGGGCAATTACATCCTTTTGAAGTTCTGGGATTACCAAGTGGTTTTGGAACTGTAATAATTGGTCTGGTTCCCACATGATGTCCTCCCTGTTTTTAGGACACCCTGGGAACCATGGTTCTATGCCATTCATGACTTGCCTGATTGCGACAATCCAAGGGCCCTGGCTCTGCATTTCCACCAACATCGGTTTATTCAGCCAGGTGGGTTGCAGTGGAGTAACGGAAGCCTTAACCACAGTCGGGGTTTCCCATTCCTCCCCACTCTCCCGGAAACCTCTGACCAATTCATCAGCCTTTCGTTTCTCATCTGCCCAGGGGGTGTTCTTCCAGTGTGCTTTAACCTTCACTATGGCCACGGGATGTTCCTGCTCCCTCACTTGGCTAAGGAGATATTGCAGTAATCCAGCTGTGAGGAGGTGGTTTACCATCCGTGGAAGCAAAGCCTCTCTTTTCCCAGCTGGGTGGATAATCAGTTACGGATAGGCAGGTAAAGTGACTATCAGAGAAGATAGTTAAAGGCTTTTCCCCGACTGGCATTTGAAGGACATAGTCCACAGCGGCCAGTTCAGCTTGCTGTGCCCATCGCCTTCCCAACAATGTCACTGATTTTTCTATTCCCTCCTTGGGTGCATAAACTCCAAATCCTGACACAGGTCTCTCTGGTGTAAGGATGCGCGACCCATCCACAAAGACCTGCAGTCAGTCAGGTATAGGGTGGGTGCAAAATGGCCCTTCACCTGGTTCTGGTATCACCAAAGTGCACTCGTGGCATCAAAAGAGCAGCTGCTAAATACAAGGGGGTGGCAATATGTTTGACTATCAGGTTGTGTTCTTGCAGACCTAACGTTCAAAGTGCAGTTCTGTTACTAGATACCGTTCCATCCCTCAACAATCTGGACAGTAACAGTTCAGTGGGAGTGTGAGCAGTGAGGAGGACCACCTCCTCCAAACCAGTAACGGATGGGAACTTGTTAGTGGCCAAATACACAGCCAGTAGGTGTGGCTCATATCCATTATATGGCTGTTCCACAGGCAATCGGCTGTGGGATGTGTATGGCACAGGAACCAATGTCTCGTGTGTTTGCTGCAACAGGACCACTGACAGGGAGACATCATTGGTAGCTACCTCCTGGGACAAGGATTTCCCTGCTTCCGGAGTCTTTAATGCTGGTGCACCTGCGATGGCCTGTTTATCCTGTATCACTGGTTGTTCCTGCAAGGCCCCGACTCCCAGGGAGGACCTTTCTGATGTAATACAATCAAGGGTGCCGTGTGGGCTGCAAAGTCCTCAATAACTATCCTATTTTGTCCCATCATCCCGAGGAATCATCGCAACGATGGGACGTCAAGAGGTATCGGGTACGTAGCCTGCTTGACCACCACGTCAACCTCGGGAAATTGTGTCTGAGAAGTTGGTTGAGGCAGTATTCAACCCTCACTCCCAGAGACCAAATTATCCCTCCGAGTTGAACTACTATCTTCCCTCCTGTGTTGTTCATATTCCCTCACCAGAGACATTGATTAATCATGTCTCGCACAATATCACGTTTCCGGAGCTAATCCAACCCTAATCTGTCATCTGACTCCTCGCTGTGTCTCTTTGTCCAAACTACTGGCTGACAGGTGGTAAAGGCCTGCTTCCCGACCCGACGCCGACGACATGTGTCAGTTTTGGGTCGGGTCGTTCTTCCGGGTCCGGCTTTCGGGCTCGGGTCGGGTCGAGCCGGGTCCAGGTCAGGCCGTGTCTGCGTCAGACACACACAGTAAGAATTGAATTTTGCTCTGCTGATAAGTGTTAAAGTAAAAAATCTACCTGAGCTGGGAGTCCGGGACGTCAAGGAAGGAAACTCTGAGTCTGTGCAGTGAGCGAGTGAGCATCTCTATGATGTCATCATACTCATGCTGCAGCTTCCTGCAGATTGGGTGTTGCAAGGTAGGTAAAGTGAACATTCCAATGGTCGGGTCGGGCTCGGGCCGGGTCGGGCTCGGGTCAGGCTCGGGTTGGGTCGGGTGCGGGAAAAAATAAAGGGACTTGGGCTGGCTTGGGCTCGGGTCCGATGTGGTTCTGTCAGGTTCAGGTCAGGTTTTTTCTTTGTGACCTGAGCAGGCCTTTAACAGGAGGTGTAGGTGCCCACAGTTCATTCCTCCCCCAAAGCCTCCTAATTCAGCCACTCCTTTATCATCGAATGTCTGGAATTTTTATCCATAAGCACATGTGAGTTGCCCCGGTATCGACCAACGACATTCGGGAGATGCCCCCTACTGTTGTGGTTCCATGGGGCCAGCCGTAGGGGTCTGAATGCAACTCACTCACAGATCCCTCTACCAGTGTAGCTGCCAACAGTCATAGTGGACTCAGAGCATTACTTGGCCTGGGGTTTGGTGGCGTACACCTGCCCCACCTGCCCAGATTCCCTCGTAAGTCATTTTAGTTCCTCAATCTCTTTCCATAAACGCTCCACCTCATCGCTCCCTCTTCCAATCAGGACGTTCCCATGAGGTCTGCCAGATCCCCCATTTGGCCATTGCCAGGAAAAATGGTCCCTGGAGCTGACCGACTCTGGGTTTTAGGGGACTGTTGGACAGGGGCTCCCCTCGTTCCTCCTTGGGAATGCTGTGGGACGTACACCTGGGGGCTGGATCACATGGATCTTTGCCTTTTGGGATTTTACTTGTTCCCACTTCTGGTTTATCCACTCCCTTACCCACTCCTCATTGTGGTTTTTATTGGAGGGATCATAACCATCATTAATCACATTATATCTTTCATACACAGCCCAATCAGGTATTGAATCCACTGCTTTACTTCGAACGGGTCATCACTATCACGATCGTGCCTGGGAAAGGCTGCCTGATAGTGATTCCATCAATCAATCATATTCGGAGACTCGCTAGCCTCCTGCTTGCATTCCAGCAGGCCCTTTAGGGAGCTGTGATCAGATACTGACCCATGACCTGTGGCTTTCCACGCTGTCTCTTTCACCTCTCTCCAGGTCCCAGTGCCTTTCTTAATTGAGGTAGGAAGAGACTTATACACATCTGGATGGCACACATGCAGTACCAATTTCACCCTCTCTCCCTCATCACAATTATGTAAGTCAGCTCTTTGCTCTATTGCTGTTATACTGGGACTTGGATCCTCCCTACATCTAATCTGTGGGATATTCTGAGCTCTCTCTTTTAACTGCAGAATATCAAACAGTACTGTGGTGGTTCCCACATCCTCCCCTCTTTGTTACCTCAAGGGACATCATCACCCCTTTTCCCTCTAAGCCATTGTTATCATAACTCAGGTCACTCTGTTCTTCCCTTCTACATTCATATTCCCATGTAGACCATGTGAGATCATTGCACTCTATTTCTCCCATGGAACCTTCCTGTTCCCCAACCTGTCTCCCCGATACAGTGAACATTAGACCCTGCGGTTACTCCAACTTATCCTTCAACTCCTGAATGTGTTTTTGACAAACAACATGATTGTCTCCCTTTCCAGTAATTTTCTGCTCCTCCACACGTTGCCTAAGAACACCCCTTAGGACAGGACTAAGCTCATGGGCTTTCCTTTGGTATTGTTCTACCAGCCCTCTCTTTTCTCCCAGCTCTGCCTCACACTGCATCAATTTTCTGATCTTATCACCAATCTCAAACTTTAAATAAGAAAGTGATCCCGACAGAGACTCACAACGCTGCTTTTTATCTTCTAACTGCTTCTTAACCTCACTCAACCTGACTCTGGTTCATCTCCAACACTCCCTTTTGTCCTTCTAATTCATCTTTTAATTTGGTTATGTTCTGCCTTTGTCACAGAATAATCATGGTGTTCCATTTTCTTTTCCTTCTGTAACCTTTGATGTCGTTCTGACCCCTGTCCCAGACTGTTTACCTCAGGCACTGATGATTTACCTGCTCCGAGCTTCTTGTCCACATATTTCTGAATAGTACTGACTAACTCTTCTACCATGACACCTACCTCCTGTACTCAACTGGTAACTGAGACTGAGAGACCGTCCACTAATTTAATTCACTTAGTCACAAATATCTCCGTTTTTATAACGGAACGGGTGGCACACTAATTTATTTCTCTCAGACGCAAACCGGACCCCTCCCCTCAGAATCATGCCTAATAATACAACTTTCTTTCAAAACTTTATTTTGAGGACCACCCAGGGATGGGAGTGTGTTGGAAAATCCTTCAACACAAAATTAAATGGTTCCTCATGATTCAGGCTCAAATGTGTTGTTCCAATGCACGTTTATTACTCAGACACCAACACCAATAACACTATTAATGCTATTAATTATTATACTTCCGTAATAGATTCATACAACCTGGTTTTTGCAAACCCAGAGTGATAGAACTTGTAGATGTCGTCCCCCCAACTATCCTGTGTGTTCTCCCGATGTTGTCCCTCCAGCTGTCCTGTGTATTCTCCCAATGTTGTCCCTCCTGTTGTCCTGTGTGTTCTTCCAATGTTGTTCCTCCAGCTGTCCTGTGTGTTCTCCCAATGTTGTCCCTCCTGCTGTCCTGTGTGTTCTAATGATGTTGTCCCTCTGGCTGTCCTGTGTGTTCTTCCAATGTTGTTCCTCCAGCTGTCCTGTGTGTTTTCTGGATGTTGTCCCTTCAGCTGTCCTGTGTGTTCTCCCGATGTTGTCCCTCCTACTGTCCTGTGTGTTCTCCCGATGTTGTCCCTCCAGTTGTCCTGTGTGTTCTCCCAATGTTGTCCCTCCAGCTGTCCTGTGTGTTCTCCCGATGTTATCCCTCCAGCTGTCCTGTGTGTTCTCCCGATGTTGTCCCTCCAGTTCTCCTGTGTATTCTTCCTGCAAGAAAAAGCTGTCTCCTGATATTTCTATACTTTTAAGACTGTGATGGGAGCAACACACTGTCAATTCAGTCCCGTCACTCCACAGGTATTAGCATATTAATAACATTTTCTCACCCAACCAAAGAACAGCCAAATTAAACACACCAGTAACCCCCAGAATAAAACAGACAACCAGATATCTTTGGACAACAACAAATTAACTAATTATTAAAAAAAATAAATCTTTAACACTGTTAAGTTTAACCTATGTCTAAAGTCCTGATAACTTCTTATTTTAATCTAACTCCCCCATTCACACACATACACTCAAAAACTAACAGTTAACCAGTTTTAAAAATTGAGTTTTTAAAAATTGAAAGATTAGCTGTTTCTTATGAGTAAATAAATAAGTAAATCATTGTGGGTTATATTCCTGATGGGTAAGATATTCTAATGCAGAAATATTCAAATGCTTCTCAAAGTCTTCACACGGATTTGATGAAACAGTCTGTTTCTGATAGGCATTCAAACTCTTGGGTTGCAGGAAGCATCAAGACCACGAGTGAATTCCAGAAAATACAATCAGTCATGAGAGATTCCTTCTTGAAGCAAATACTTGCTGGCTTGAAAAGAAAGAAAAGGTGTTTTGCTGCCTTCTGCAATACCAAATGGTCTCTTAAAAAAAAGCTTTTTCTTTATGAATGGGGGTATTGGAATTGAAACATTAGACCATGTGACATCTTTCCTGCTGTGGCCTAGGGACAGATGCAGCTGGCACCCTGTGCTCAGTCTTAAAGGCACACTGTTTTCAAACAGAGTCTTAAAACACACACTGTTTTTGATCCGAGGAGAAAATAAATACATGTCCGTGAGTTCCATCACATGATGCTCAGAATGTGTATTGAAGTGAGTTCCTACTCACCCAACCTTCTGACTTACATAATGGTTGCCTTGATGTCTTAACTGTTGAGCAGTTAATTTTACAAAAGGACCAGGTGACAGATAAAAATGCCAAATAGTTAAGTGATACTGCTTGGGTGCTTCCATTGTTCTGGCTAATATCCGATACTCGCACCTTGACATGGGATGTAGCCAACATGTCTGCTGTAGTTGCTACCCGCACTGTTCTACATAATCTCTGTTAATCCAAATCCAGATTCTGATAATCAGATTAACTTTGGGACTCAGGCAAATTCTAACACACAGGAACAGGAGGAGGCCATTCAGCCCCACGAGCATGTTACACAGGAACAGGAGGAGGCCATTCAGCCCCATGGGCTGGTTACACAGGAACAGGAGGAGGTCATTCAGCCCCATGGGCCGGTTACACAGGAACAGGAGGAGGCCATTCAGCCCCACGGGCCGGTTACACAGGAACAGGAGGAGGCTATTCAGCCCCACGGGCGGGTTACACAGGAACAGGAGAAGGCCATTCAGCCCCACAGGCCGGTTACACGGGAACAGGAGGAGGCCAATCATCCCCACGGGCCGGTTACACAGGAACAGGAGGAGGCCAATCATCCCCATGGGCCGGTTACACAGGAACAGGAGGAGGCCATTCAGCCCCATGGGCCGGTTACACAGAAACAGGAGGAGGCCATTCAGCCCCCTGAACCATGTTACACAGGAACAGAGGAAGTCATTCACTCCTCGAGCCTGTTACACATTGTAAAATTTAATTTCAGGAGTCACAGATTACCCAAAATAGGTGGTCAAGAACTCACAAGTAATTTTAAAATAGTTTATTAATTATATTAAGAAGAAACAGTTTAAATATGATTAATAAGCTAAATAGACAGAAGAAGTATGCAACCCACGACAGAGAATTTTGCAGCTGATTGCGGCATCTGGAAGGGCACTCTCTTTCTCTCTTTCTCTTTCTCTCTTTCTCTCTCTCTGTCTTTTTGCCTCCTCCAGTTAGCTGGGGTATCAGGAAGCTCTCTATCTTCTGCCAGACAAGAGCTGCTGTCTCTGTTCCTCCAAGCATCCATTAATATACCTTATTACTGAGGGCTGGTAGTTCACCCTATGTTAATCACTTGTTTGAACCATTCTAACCAATGAATACAGGGCAGGTAAGCGAGGTGTCAGGGGTCATCACCTCCCCCTTGTCCGTCACTTCAGCCAGCGTTCATCTTACATTTATACCAGAGGACAATTGTTAGCTTTCATTAGACACCTGTACAGATCAGAGCGTATACAAGGCGCGAGAAGACTCCCTCCTATCAGCTTAGGAATGTCCTGCTCTTCTCCCCCTATCTTGTTTGCACCAGTGATGACCCCAGTGTTAGGAACTGCTTCTCTGTCCCTTTTGACGGAGAGCGGAAATCAGTTTTTCTGTGGGTCTGTTTCAAATGTCTACTGTTTCTGTAAGAATTCTATGTTACTCTAAGTAGTATTATTTCTTAAAGGGGTCCAATTTTTTTACAGGATTAATGGTTTTTTAGTGATCAATTCTCTTTATGGAGTTCAATCAGGGCAAATGCGAGGTGATGCATTTTGGAAGATCCAATTCAAGAGTGAACTATGCAGTAAATGGAAAAGTCCTGGGGAAAATTGATGTGCAGAGAGATTTGGGTGTTCAGGTCCATTGTTCCCTGAAGGTGGCAACGCAGGTAAATAGAGTGGTCAAGAAGGCATACGGCATGCTTTCCTTCATCGGACAGGGTATTGAGTACAAGAGTTGGCAGGTCATGTTACAGTTGTATAAGACTTTGGTTCGGCCATATTTGGAATACTGCGTGCAGTTCTGGTCGCCACATTACCAAAAGGATGGAGAGGGTGCAGAGGAGGTTCACCAGGATGTTGCCTGGTATGGAGGGCGCTAGCTATGAAGAGAGGTTGAGTAGATTAGGATTATTTTCATTAGAAAGACGGAGGTTGAGGGTGGACCTGATTGAGGTGTACAAAATCATGAGAGGTATAGACAGGGTGGATAGCAAGAAGCTTTTTCCCAGAGTGGGGGATTCAATTACTAGGGGTCACGAGTTCAAAGTGAGAGGGGAAATGTTTAGGGGGGATATGCGTGGAAAGTTCTTTACGCAGAGGGTGGTGGGCGCCTGGAACGCGTTGCCAGCGGAGGTGGTAGGCGCGGGCACGATAGCGTCTTTTAAGATGTATCTAGACAGATACATGAATGGGCAGGAAGCAAAGAGATACAGACCCTTAGAAAATAGGCGACATGTTTAGATAGAGGATCTGGATCGGCTCAGGCTTGGAGGGCAGAAGGGCCTGTTCCTGTGCTGTAATTTTCTTTGTTTGTTCTTTCTTTGTTTTGTTCTTTCCTTCATTGGGAATGGTCAGTATTTTAATCCTGTTCTGTTTGGAATTTATTTCTTGAAATTTTATTTTGTCTTTGCTCCTCACAGTGCATTACTCCTGCTTCATTTGTAACAAGCCCCACAGTCCTCTCTATCTTTGGAACCTCCTCCAGCCCTACACCCCTCCCTATCTCTGTAACCTCCTCAAGTTCCTACACCCCTCCCTATCCCTGCAACTTCCTCCAGCCTCTACACCCTGCCTATCTCTGTAAACTCCTCCAGCCCCACAACCCTCACTATCTCTGTAACCTCATCCAGCCCCTACACCCCTTCCTATCACTGTAATCTTCTCCTGTTCCACAACCCTCCATATCTCTGTAACCTCCTCCAGCCCCTACACCCCTCCCTATCTCTGTAACCTCCTCCAGGCACTACAGTCCTCCGAGATCTCCATGATTCTCTAATTCTGGCATCTTCCAAATTCCCCAACAACCCCCACCAACAACACTGACTGATTGGGGATAGAGAGAGAGAGAGAGGGAGAGAGAGAGTCAGTAATGGGGGAATGGAAAGGAGAGAGACTCAGTAAAGTATATCCAAAAATAAAACAAATAACAGCCATTAGCTGTCATGAGACGATTTCCTGCTTCTGCAGCATTTTGCTTTTTTAAGAAGAAGTTTTGTTTTCTGAGCAGTTATCAGGAACTTAAAATGGAACCAGTGGAGTTGGAGGAGAGACTGTGGCTGTGTTTCACCTCATGTCCTGCAAGGATGGCGGGGCGGGGGGAGGGGGCTTTGATCTCCTCCTGTCTCATTTCTGTCCACTCCTCCAATGGTCACCCGTTGCCTGCTGCCCAGCTGCTGTTTGCTGTGTGTGACCCCACCCAGGCCAGTGTATTTCAGGTCATCCAGCTGTCGGTCACCTCTTTACCATTGGGGATAAATATTCCATTGATGGACTGGAAATACTGGGACCCGCCTCTAGGCCACTCTCAGTTGTTTTGTTTCTTCATTAATTGAATAATTAATGTAACCGGATATATCACCACGCTCTTGACCTGCTCTCTGAACTTGGACTGAGTCACCCCATAAATAAATGTGTTTGTGCAGCAACTTAAAGTCAGCAGCATATATCCGACTTGTTGAAATATATATTCAGAATCAGTGTAATCCCTCTGATCTATTACTGCAATGTTATAATATAAGAATTCTATAACATACACCGAACACAGAAGTATGAAGTTGCCGGATATGGTGAAGAGTAAAATCACAGACTTCCTTCTGCTCTCCATCTCTGGGTCACTGTGATTCTCTCCCTTGCTCTGACCCCTCAGTCCCTGACGGACTCGACTGGTCACTAAAATGTGTCTGACTGTCAAAGTGTTGAGCAACAGGATTAAAAAGCATGGGAGCAATGGGGTGAAAACCGCATCAAAGCTGTCAAATCCAACCCATCCAGGCTCAGTATAATAGCTTGGCTTTGCAACACAGAACCACGGTACATTGTCGATTATCTCTCCTGGTTCATATGTAAAGTAGAAGGGGACGCTTTTTAAGCAGAGCAGAATGCAGGTTGTTGCTAGAACCACAGCCGCAGTTTTCTTGGTGCAATATTTTGTTTTCAGCTTCTGGCAACAAATGGCCACAAATCGATCAAAGGTGAAAGTGACGGTGAACCAGACAGAACAGTCTATGGCTATGCTCCTCAGGACAGCGTTAACACTACACACAGGGGTGATGTCCAGGAAAGATCCCGGGAAATAATAATAACTAATGTTGCACAGAATGACCAGAGTGATAATGACCAATAGATCCGCCGTTGCCATGGCCACCAGGTAGCGAGTGGTGCAGGTGGAGAGGCCGCACTTTCCCCGGGACAGGATCACAATTGCCAGTAAATTAACTGTAAGAGAGAGAAGGGAAAAGAGACTGGAAGTTACTGATCAAACATTCTCCGTGTCTGACCCAGAAAGTAAGGGCAGGATTTTAACACAGAAACAGCGGGGTTGGAGGGTGGGGGCTGGGGGGGGGGGGGGGGTGGCGGGTGCGGGGGGTCATAGAGTCATAGAGAGATATAGCACTGAAACAGGCCCTTCAGCCCACCGAATCCACGCCGACCATCAACCACCCATTTATACTAACCCAACATTAATCCCATTTTCCCTCTCACATCCCCACCTTCCCTCAATTCTCCTACCCTACATACACTAGGGGCAATTTTTGTTTTACAATAGCCAACTTACCTATCAACCCACAAGTCTTTGGCATGTGGGAGGAAACCGGAGCACCCGGAGGAAACCCACGTGGTCACAGGGAGAACTTGCAAACTCTGCACAGGTAGTACCCAGAACTCATAGAGTAGTCAGCACGTATTCCAAAAGGAAGGTCACACTTGACCAAACTTATTGAATTCTTTGAATAATATCAGAAAGAGTGGATAAGACTAATACAGATGATGTAATATACATTGATTTTCTGAAGGTCTTCGATAAGGGACCACACAGCAGACTCATGACTAATCTCAGAGCAAGTGGAGTTAGGGGACAAGCAGCAGAATGGACAGTGAGCTGGCTACAGAAACAGAAAACAGGGAGTAGGGGTTACAGGTATTTCCTCAGATTGGCAGAAGGTAAGCAGTGATATTCCCCAAGAACTGACTGTGGAACCAGTCTAATTCATCAATTACATAATTAACAGGGACTCAGGAAACAGAAGCACAAATTCAAAATTTACAAACAAATCAAAATTGAGAGTATGTTAATACAAAGGAAGAATGTAATAAAATACCTGAGATGTTAATAAACCGGTATAATGGATATTTAAATGCTGCAATTTTAAAGGACTTTGGTGAGATCACTCCAGGAGTATTGAGTACAATTTTGGTCTCCATACCTAAGGAAGGATATATTTGTCTGAGAGGGCTGCAACAAGATGTTTCATGATATAGATTCCTGTGATGAGAGGATTGTTGTATGAAGAGAGATTGAGTAGAATGATCTTATATTCTCTGGTGTTTACAAAAATGAGAGGTGGTATACAAGATTCTGAGAAGGATTGACAAGGGAGATGAGAGACTGTTTCACCCTGGCTGGAGAGTTTAGGACTACTTCTTCTGTTTCATTCTTACGTGATTCATTACAAACAATAAATCTTGGATTCTATTCTGTCAGTATATTTATTCATTCAGTAAATAAGAAAAAGTAACATTCGGCAAAACAGACTGATGAGCGGACAGTGATAAACACACTTGACCAGTACAATTAAACTCTCACAATCTGACAGCATCCTAATAACACCTTCAAATTACATTTTCTCATCAGAATTCTACTGGAAATTTCATCAGTTCATTCTGAGGAATTGTTCACACACTGCCCCACCCTCTGTCTCTCTTGTGTTCTTTCTCCATCTCCTTTTAGTTTTCCTCCTCTGTCTCTTCCTCTATCACTCCTCTCTCAATCTTTCTTCACTGGCTCTTACTTTCTTTCTTAACTATCCTTTTCTCATCCCATCCATCCTCATATTCTGTGCCTGCATTCTGTTCACCTGCCCTGTGTTCAATGATCCTATTCCAGAGTCAGTTTGTTCAATGGTGAAGCCTCTGTGAATAGATTCACAATTCTATAGATCACACAAATCTCCCCCGTTCATCTACACTGTTCACTTTATCTACAATATATGGAAGAAATAGAATCAAAAGCCTCTTCCAGAAACAATAATTGAAATTCCTTCTCCTGGAACTATAAAGTACAGCGATAGATGACAGGTTTGTTCAAGTCACAGAACACCAACATCACCACTGCAGCTTATAATCTACAGATGAATGGAAGGACTCAAGGTTCCAACAGATATAGTGGAAACTGATACAATATCACATCAATACTTTCCATTTTATGATCTCAGTCAGTGACAGAGAATTCAGCCACAGTGATACGGGAAAGGAAATGTGAAAGAGTGACCAGCAAACTCAGTTCAGTAGCTAGATCTCTGAAGTAGCGTCAGACACACACACAGAGAAATAATATTTCATAACAGTAATAACCAGTAAATATATTGAAATCCAGTTAAACTGAAGCATGTTATTTGGTGGGAGGGGGGAGTGGGAGGGAAGACATTTTGCTGCCTCCTTGTAACACTGAACTGTGAGCTGTCCCCATTCTCACTCACTGAAACCACATTGATAAAGATATTTCAGGATAGGTTAGTCCCACGACATGAGTCTGTTAACATATCCTAATAGTCTGATTCCTGCTCTTTGGCCTGACACCTAATTCTAATGCAATCAGTGCAGAGAATAATGCAGTAAAATTCCCAGGTTTGGATAAACAAATGTCATTACAGAAATAATGCAGCTTCTACAAGACAAAGAGAGCAGAGACTGGGGACTTTCCATCATTCAACTGCTGAAACAGAACAGACAGCTTTGTAAAACACAGAGTGAGAAATATTACCGAATACTGCAGCATAGTTAAAACCATTTTATGCCATCATCATATCAGATACAGACTTACCAGGAACTCCAATAGCTGCAAGAATAGGATAATAATTTTTTTTCAACTGATGGATTATTGGATGTCCCATTTCTGTGAGAAGCAGCAACTTCTGCTGATCTGGAACCTACAGTTCCTGCAGGCACTCTGAACTGATCCATTCCAATGAGTCCTGATTTATACAGGGATCAGTCTCCACTGACATTGTTATACCCCTGATCACTGCTATTAGTTACACCCACTTGAACAAACACTTTATCGGAACAGCTTTGACTCTGATGTAAATAATGTGGTGGATAAAACACAAACATCTCAAAGTCCAGGCCATTATCTTAGTTGGACTTCTCTCGGGAATAAAGCTCAAATCTCTGCTCATTACAGGACTGATCCTACAATAATGAGCAGCTTCATTTACAGGATTCATATGATTGTATTGACCATGTTCACTCCTGCTGTATCACTTATAAATGTTCCTGATTTCTCTGCAGTCTACACTGATTCTAGGGACACAAGCAGACCTGTTTCACTCTGTTCCTGCAGTTTCCCACTTAAAATATGAACTTTGAGTTTCCGGCATGGGGATAGTTAAAGGCCATGTTCAGGATTCTTCTTCTTCTTCTTTTTTGGCCTCCTTTTCTCAAGAGACAGTGGGCAAGCACCTAGAGGTGGTCAGTGGTTTGTGAAGTAGTGCCTGGAGTGGCTATAAAGGCCGATTCCAGAGTGACAAACTCTTCCACAGGTGCTGCAGATAAAATTTGGTTGTCGGGGCTGTTACACAGTTGGCTCTTTCCTTGCGCTTCTGCCTTTTTGCCTGCCAACTGCTACGTCTCTTCGACTCGCCACTCTTTAACCCCACCTTTATGGCTGTCCGCCAGCTCTGGCGATCACTGGCAACTGATTCCCATGACTTGTGGTCAAGACGTTCGGGACTGCAGCCTAGAAAATACTGTGGGTGATATTAAGGGACAGACACTCAATGTGCCCCATTAACATTCCTCTCTCTGCTATTTCACTCCAGATGTTTACCTGGTTATTCTATATTGGTTAATGGCTCCAGTAAAATTATAACTTTGTCACCCCCTGAATCCATTGCTCCAGTTCACTCCTGACCATCCACCCAACCTCCACCTTCCATCAATGTCAACTAATCCAGAACTCTGCTATCCATATCCATCCCTCACCCAGTCCCACTCTCCCATCACCCTCACCCTCACTGACCCACATTGGCTCCCAGTCTCCCAACGCCTTAAATGTAAAGTTATCATATTTGTATTAAAATCCCTCCATGTCTTCATCCCTCCCCATCTGCAGCCTCTCCTCCAAACCTGCAGCAATCCCGCCCGTGATCTCTCCATAGCTCTGACACTACCCTCCTTCAGTGGGAGTGTCCTCGTTTGATTCCATTCTCACTGATCTTTTTATAGCCAGAGCATCTCCAGCAATGGCTTTGCTACCCACACCAGCACTGTTACCTCTGGAATCTCTGAATTTTCCATTCTTACTCCCTCCTCTTCCCCATCTACCTGCTGCCCACTGGTGACATCATCTGCAGACATGGGGTCAGCTTCCACATGTGTTCTGACAACACCCAGTTCCAGCTCTCCACCATCTATCTGGACTCTCCACTACCTCAGTGTTATCAGACATGTTTATATTTTTTTCTTGGGATGTGATCATCGCTGGCAAGGCCAGAATTAATTGCCCCTCCACTATTCCCCTTGAGAAGATGGTGGTGAGCCGCCTTCTTGAACTGATGCATTCCGTGTGGTGTAAATATATACACAGTGCAGTTAGGGAGGTTGTTCCAGGTTTTTGACCCAGCGACAGTGAAGGAACGATGATATAGTTCCAAGCCAGGATGGTTCGTGACTTGGAGGGGAACTTGCATGTGTTGGTGTTCTGCTGCCCTTGTCCTTCTAGATAGTAAAGGTTATGGGTTTAGAAGGTGCTGTCTAAGCAGCCATGGATGATTGGAGATGGTCGTTGCATGCATTTGGGTGGCATGTATGTTGCTTGTCACTTATCACCGTAACCCTGAATGTTGTCCAGGTCTTGCTGCATGCGAGCATGGACTGTGAATGGTGCTGAACAGTGTGCAATCATAAGCTAACATCCCCATTTCTGACTTTACATTGGAGGTCGGGACATTGAGGAACCAGATAAAGATGTTTAGGCCTAGAAATTTACCCTGAAGAACTCCTGCAGCAATATCCTTGGCTGAGATGTTTGGACTCAAACAAACATAACCATATTCCTTTGGGCTCGGTATGACTCCAGCCAGCGGAGAGTTTTCCCTTTGATTCCCATTGACTCCAGTTTTGTTAGGGCTCCTTGATGCCACACTTTGTCAAATGCTGCCTTGATGTTAAGGGCAGTCACTCTCACATCACCTGTGCAATTCAGCTCTTTTGTCCATGTTTGCCCCCAAGGTTTAATGAGGTCTGGAGCTGTATGGCCCTGGAGAATCCCAAGCTGAGCATCGGTGAGCAGGTTGTTGCTGAATAAGTGTCTCTTGATCAAACTGTTGATGACACCTTCTATCACTTTGCTAATGATTGAGAGTATACTTTTGGGGTGCTAATTGGCTGGATTGGATTTGGACAGGACATAGCCTGGCAATTTTCCACAGTTAGATGCCTTAGTTGTAACTGTACTAGAACAGCTTGGCTAAGGACACAGCTAGTTCTGGAGCTCGTGTCTTCAGCACTACAGCCGGGATGTTGCTGCATAAAGGGCCTTTAGCTGTTTCTTGATATCACATGCAGTGAATCAAATTCCCTGTCAACTGGTATCTGTGATGCTGGGATCCTCAGGAGGAGGCCGAGAAGGATCATGCACTCAGCACTTGTGGCTAAAGATGGTTGCAAATGCGTCAGTATTGTCTTTAACACTGATGTGCTGGGCTCCCCATCATTGGAGATGAGGATGTTTTTGGAGGCTCTTCCTCCAGTTACCTCCCACCATTCACAACTGGATGTGGCAGGACTGCAGAGCTTTGATCTGATCTATTGGTTGTGGTATTGCTTAGCTCTGTTTGTAGAAGAATTTGTTTTGCATAAGCTGCAATTTCCTCCAATTAAACACGGGGAAGAGCGAAGTCTTTGGTCCCACCACAAACTCCACATCCTTGTTGCCGATTCCTTCCTCCATCCTGCCTGTTGTCTCAGGCTGAATATGATGTTTTCTAAACCACTGATCACTATTCACCCTTGACCTCGGCTTCTTCTGTCCTTTCAACACAAGAGGTGCCTGCTTCCACCTCCATAACATCGCCACTCTCTGCCCCGGCCTCAGTCCATCAGGCACTGAAATCCTCAATCACACATTTGTCAGCTCAAGACTCTCCATCATCTCCTCCAATCCATCACCTCTTCATTCCTCAGACACTGGTCTCTAGGTGGGACTTCCCTTGCTTGTTCCCACTCCTATCAATCTAATCAGAGCCAGAGAATCTCCAGCAATGTCTTCTCCTCTTCATAGCCTTTATTAACTCACAATGATCTATCATGGCCGATCCATTCTTTCTCATCTACAAGTTTCCCATTGGTGCTCCCATCCACTGATATGGGATCAGCTGTTACATGTAGGCTAATGACACCAATTTTACCTCTTGACCCCATCTCTCGATCCTGCTCCAATGTGTCTGTGTTGTCCGTCCTCATCTTTAAATCCTTCACACCCTCACCAACCCTATTTGTGTAATCTCCTCCAGCCTCCCCTCTCCCACTCGTTGTTCTTTCTGTTGCTTGTACTGTGGCTGCTTGTACATCCTCCCTCCATTTGCCCCACATTTGTCAATTGTACCTTCTGCCAACTAGGAGTCATGCTCCAGAATTCCCTCCTTAATCCCCTCCACCTTCCAACCCTCTCCTGCTTTCAGTCCGTCCTACAAGCCCCTTCATTTTGACTGAGCTGATGGACACACCTCCAAGTATCTCCTTCCTTCGCTATGGGTCAGATTATGCCTGATTATAGCTCTGTAAAATGCCCTGGGACCTTTTACTTGTGAACGACACTATATAAATACACCTTGTTATTGTTGTGTTTTCGTGTCCTCCACTGTCTTCATCTCACAATTTGTGGCCTTGTCTTGAGCGGACTGAAGTCTACTCTGGAAAACCATTCATAATCTCCCCATCTCCCTCCCCTCATTAAATCCCTCTCTCTGACCAAGTGTTTGGTCTTTTCTCCTAATGTTTCCTTCGTTCACTTTGTGCCCATTTTTCCTCATGGCCCTGTGAGACCTCATGGGAATTAATATTACAGCAAAGGCCCTCTGTCAACACGAGTTGTTTTTAACATTTAACATTTTTATAACAATGTGTCCTTTAATAATCCACTGTATGAGCAACAACATACGTTTCAAAATGAATTATCGTACTTGACAAATCTCACCAAATTCTGTGTGGATATAATTGAGATGGTATCTGGGGAAATGTTTCTGAGTTGTAGCTGGAAAACTCTAACACATCACAGTCCTGAGCTCGGTATACAGATTGATCAGACATTTATCACATTCCAAAACATCTGTTCCAACACCCACTTTTTATATCTTTCCTTTATCCCTTCTACCTGGCAATTCACATATTTTCACATGATATAGTTACATTAAAAGGTGTCTTTGATTATGAATCATTAACACTGGTTTGATTATATTCTGTCCTTGCAGTTACAGATCCCAGTTACAATAGTTGACATTGGTGAAAATATCATTCTTCACAACAGCTCTGTTTCGAAGTCTCTTCACTTGTTACACACTCACTGTTTTCCTGATCCAGTCTGTACTCTTTCTCAGGCAGCTGCTTATCCTAAGCAAGGATTCACAGCCTCCCTCGTAATTAATGAAATCTTTCTCTGTTTCTTTGGTACAAAGAGTGTTTTACTGGTCTCTGCTGATGCTAGTAACCCTTTCTTATCCATGACTCCTATGAACATTTCTCAATACGTAGATGGTTATAATCTTCGAATTGCAGTTTACTTCAAACAACTTTAAAACATATCAATTTAAGCATCATACTTCCTGATCATACTTCCTGAAAACAATGGATAAACACGAGCACTACTTCAAAGAAACTGGAAAACTTTATCAACGTTGCTTACAATTTCCACCTTTCTCTCACCTTTACGTAGTCCATCTCCGACACTTCCCTTCCCTTCCTCGACATCTCTGTCTTCATCTCTGGGGATAGACTGTCCAATAAGATCCATTATTTATTTATTTATTTAGAGATACAGCACTGAAACAGGCCCTTCGGCCCACCGAGTTTGTGCCGACTATCAACCACCCATTTATACTAATCCCATATTCCTACCACATCCCCACCACCTACCTACACTAGGGGCAATTTACAATGGCCAATTTACCCATCAACCTGCAAGTCTTTGGCAGTGGGAAGAAACCGGAGCTTCCGACGAAAACCCACGCGGTCACAGGGAGAACTTGCAAACTCCGCAAAGGCAGTACCCAGAACCAAACCCAGGTCGCTGGAGCTGTGAGGCTGCGGTGCTAGCCACAGCTTCACTGTCCAGCCCACCAACTCTCATGGCTACGTTGAGTACATTTTCTCACACACTGCCTCCTGTAAGGACTCCACTCCATTCTCCCACGCTTCTGGTATGTCTTCCTTTTCCTCAACCGAGGATCCCACCTGCTACTCCCCCCACCCCTCACTTTGGTTGACCGGGCCCTCAACTGTGTTCGACCCATTTCCGTACTTCTTCCCTCACTCCTTTCCCTCCCTCCCAGAACCATTTCAGGGTTCCCCTTGTCCTCACTTTCCACCCCACCAGACTCCACATCCAAAGGATCATCCTCCGACATTTCCGCCACCTCCAGTATTTATCTGTTCAAAATGTTTATAATTGCGTTGACTTGTCCTCTTGTTCCTGTAAGTCCATTCCATTTATTGTTTTATTATCGATAATTGCCTTTTTATGGTACCTTTAAAGCAACCTTTTGAGCCCATCAGTCTGCTTCAACAACCCCATAAACTAATTAAGTTTATTGCTACCTCTTACTGATGTCACACAGGATATTTCAATGTTTGTGTTTATCTTCCAATTCCGGGCAACAGAAATTCTTTTCTAACAGGGACCTTGAAATATTCTAACTCTAAAGGGGAATTTCAGCATGTCCTGAAAACTGACCATTTATTCAATCTTTAATTCTAAAAGATATAATATATTAATTATATCTAAATTATACCTAATTAAGCCTATTATACCTATATTCCATCACACTACATGTGACCAGGCTATAAAATGCATCTTCTCAGTGTTCAGTAAATGCAAGGACACAACCATCTTCAAGAGAAAGCTATCAATGAGCAATTTGTAACTATACTTTCTTGATTTACACTGGATTGTGTATTGATATCACACTGAGATATGTTGATGAATCATGCCCAAGGGTTTATCTTACTTGTGAATGCACTCACACATGCTTTCTCAAACACCCTTTTTTTTTAATCGCAAACATCTTGGGGGAAACCAACATTAAATTGGCCATTAGGCACGTGGGAAGAAAACACAGTGGGCTGAATTTTATGTGGGCACTGCATTGCGCAGCAATGCCCTTTCAATTCAGCGGGGTGCCCACATTTAGCGGCTGCCACAGAGCCTCCACAATATTATGCACAGGGGCTCATTAGAATCATGGCGCCGAGCCACCCTCCCCATAGAAAAATAGAAACATAGATAATAGGAGCAGGAGTAGGTCATTCGGCCCTTCGAGCCTGCTCCGCAATTCATTATGATCATGGCTGATCATCCAACTCAGCAACCTGTTCCCGCTTTCGCCCCATATTCTTTGATCTCTTTAAACCCAAGAGCTATATCTAACTCCTTCTTGAAAACATACAATGTTTTGGCCTCAACTGCTTTCTGTGGCAGTGAATTCCACAGGCTCATCACTCTCTGGGTGAAGAAATTTCTCCTCATCTCGGTCCTGAATGGTTTACCCCGTATCCTTAAACTAAGACCCGAGGTTCTGGACTCCCCACCATCAGGAACATCCTTCCTGCATCTACCCTGTCAAGTCCTGTTAGAATTTTATAGGTTTCTATGAGATTCCCCCTCACTCTTCTGAACTCCAGCGAATATAATCCTAACCGACTCACTCTCCTCATACGTCAGTCCTGCCATCCCAGGAATCAGTCTGGTAAACCTTCGCTGCACTCCCTCTATAGCAAGAGCATCCTTCCTCAGATAGTGAGACCAAAACTGCACACAATATTCCAGGTGTGGCCTCACCAAGGCCCTGTATAATTGCAGCAAGACATCCCTGCTCCTGTACTCGAATCCTTTTGCTATGAAGGCCAACATACCATTTGCCTTTTTTACCGCCTGTTGCACCTGCATGCTTACCTTCAGCAACTGGTATATGAGAACACCCAGGTCTCGTTGCATATTCTCCTCTCTCAGTTTATAGCCATTCAGATGATAATCTGCCTTCCTGTTTTTGCTACCAAAGTGGATAACCTCACATTTATCCACATAACACTACATCTGCCATGCATTTGCCCATTTACTCAACTTGTCCAAATCACCCTGAAGCCTCTCTGCATCCTCCTCACAACTCACCCAACCATCCAGTTTTGTGTCATCTGCAAATTTGGAGATATTACATTTCGTTCCCTCATCTAAATCATTAATATATATTGTGAATAGCTGGGGTCCTAGCACTGATCCCTACGGTACCCCACGAGTCACTGCCTGCCATTCGCAAAAAGACTCATTTATCCCTCCTCGTTGTTTCCTGGCTGCCAACCAATTTTCTATCCATCGCAATATACTCCCATACACTTTAATTTTACACACTAATCTCTTATGTGGGACTTTGTCGAAGGCCTTCTGAAAGTCCAAATAAACCGCTTCCTCCTCGCAGTGAGGTGTTGGTGATGGTTTTTAAGTATCTCTGATATGAAGATAACCATAGCCAGCCTCAACATCAACGGCAGCAGGGGGTCTCACCGCAGATTTCACAATCTCTCAGTCCTCAGGGAAGGGAGATATGCGGTGACCTTTCTGCAGGAAACCCACACCGTTCTGGGAGACAAAGCCACCTGGCTCCTGGAGTGGCAGGGTGGGGTCGACATGAGTCACCTCACCGCTATTTCTAGTGGGGTGGCTATCTTGTTGGCCCTGACTTTTCAGCCGGAGACCTTGGGGGTCAAGGAGCTCATGCCAGGCTGCTTGCTCCACCTCGCCGTTTGCCTGGGTAGTGTGCCGCTCCACTTTGTGAACGTGTACACGCCCAGGCCCGGTGCATAGCAAGCGCGCTTCTTTGAAGAAGTGTCCGGTCTCTTGAGCTCCATCGATAGCGGGTTGGGGGGGGGGTGGGGGAGGGGATTTTAACTGTACCCTCGAGCTGGGGGATCGCTCTGGTCCCCGGCATGGTCAAGTGCCAGTGGAGAAGTTGAGGGGACTGATCAGCTCCCTCAAATTGGTGGACGTCTGGCGGAATCTCCATCCCGACTCCAGTGCCTTCACATGGAGGTCTGGAGGATGAGGGCCCCGAATTGACCACCACTACTTTTGGCAAACATACATCTCCCACATCTCGGCAGCGTCCATGCGGCTGGTGCCATGCTCGGACCACCACCTGGTGTGGGTGGAGTTCAGTCCTCTCCTCACACGGGCAGGGTCCGCGTACTGGTACTTTAACAACCGGCTGCTGGAGGACGAGCAATTCCGGGACTCGTTCCGTCGATTCTGGGCCGACTGGAGAACGAAGCAGGGGGGCTTCCACTCCTTGAGGCTATGGAGGGATGTGGGAAAGATTCACATCCGTGTCTTCTGTCACAAGTACGCGAAGGGGTCGACCAAGAGGCGGGAAGCTGAGATCCGACACCTAGAGAGGGAGGTGCTCGACTTGGAGTCCAGCCCTGGTCATGTCATCGTGGACCCGGCCCTGTGGCAGGAGTACAAAGAGAAGAACGTGCTGAGGAACCTGCAGCTCTTAGGGTCCCGAGGTGCGTACGTGAGGTCACGGATCCAGGTCCTGGAAGATTTCGACCGCTCCTCACCCTTCTTCAACTCGCTGGAAAAATGGCGGGGAGTTCATAAGCAGCTCGTTGAGCTGCTCGCCGACGACGGATCTTCCATCACGGATCCGGAGGGAATGGGCCTCCTGGTCCGTAATTATTACAGTGCGTTATTCTCTCCGGATCCGTCCAGCGATGACGCGCACAGAGTTTTGTGGGAGGACCTGCCACAGGTCAGCTCGGAGGGCGTCGAAGGATTGGAGGCTCCGCTCACATTGGCAGAGCTGACCGGCGCCCTCCACCAGCTTTTGAGGGGCAAATCCCCGGGGATGGATGGGCTGACCATAGAACTCTATGGGCGTTCTGGGACGTCCTGGGGGATGATTACGCGCGGGTCCTGGAGGAAAGCATGTTGACCGGAGAGATGCCCCTCTTGTGGTGCAGGGTGGTCATCGTCCTGCTGCCGAATAGGGGTGATCGCCGCCTGCTTAAAAACTGGTGTCCGGTCTCTCTCCTCAGCACCGATTACAAGATCTTTGCCCGGGCTATGTCCACCCGCCTGGATTCCGTGCTGGCCCACATGATCCACCGTGACCAGTCATACATGTTCCAGGGCCGGTCCATCCAGGACAACATCCACCTGGTCCGGGACCTGATCCATCTTTCCCAGAGGACTGGTCTGTCGGTTGCCTTTCTCTCCCTCGATCAGGAGAAGGCAGTCGACAGGGTGTATCATGAATACCTTTTCAGGACTCTGCGCGCTTTCGGACTTGGGCCGCATTTTGTGGCCCGGGTCCGACTTTTATACACCGCCACAGAGTGTCTGGTCAAAGTTAACGGGCCCTTGACGGCACCCCTTCGCTTTGGAAGAGGAGTGCATCAGGGATGCCCCATGTCCGGCCAATTGTATACTATCTGCATGGAGCCCTTCCTGTGCCTGCTTTGTAGGAGGTCGACGGGATTGGTTCTGCGCGAGCCGGCCATGCTGGTCGTCCTCTCAGCTTACGTCGGTGACGTGCTCCTCGCAGTCACAGATCCCGTTGACTTGCAGAGGATGCATGACTGCGAGCAGACCTTTTCTGCTGCGTCCGTCGCGAGGATCAATTGGGAGAAATGTTGCAGTCTCTGGTGGGTCAGTGGCGACTGGACTCCCTGCCGGAGGAGATGGCACCTTTTGTGTGGAGCACCATGCACCTCCTCTATTTGGGAGTCCACCTTCCTCCCGCTGAGGAAGCCTGGCCGGCAAACTGGCAGGAGTTGGAGGCGAAAGTCACCACTCGGCTGGGGTGCTGGGCCGGACTGCTCTGAGTGCTTTCCGACAGAATCCTACAGCTGGTCATAAACCAAATGGTGGCCTCGATGCTGTGGTACCAGTTGGTCACTTTGGCCCCGCTCACTGCATTTGCCAGCAAGATCCAGAAGAAACTCGTAGAATTCTTCAGGGGCAAGAGGAAACACTGGGTCTCTGCCACATTCCTGAGTCTCCTGATTGAGGAGGGCGGCCAGTCGCTGGTGTGCGTCCGCACCCAAGCAGTGACTCTCTGCCTTTGGACCCTGCAGAGATACCTGTACGTCAAGCGTCCTCCCAGATGGTCTGCGCTGGCGACGTATTTTTTCTGCCAGTGTCACTGTCTTCAAGACGACATGCAGCTCCCAGCGGAGTCCATCATCCGCGCCTCTCTGAGGGAGTTGCCTTTCTTTTACCGGGATCTATTCCGAGTCTGGAACATGGTCGCCTCCAGTCAGAGCACTCCCCTGCCAGTAGAGGAGAGCACCTCGGCTGTCCGGGTGGCCGACTCCAGGGACGGACCGACGGGCGGAGGAGTAGCCATAGCCCCCGGGACGCCGCTCACTGCGGGTGTCGAGGGGGCTCAGGAATGTTCTGCGCTCCCGGCCGAGCTGTCTCCCGCTCGGCCGGAACTGCTCATCGGACCCAGGCCCCGAAACCCTCTTCGGGTGCCGGTCCCAACCTGAGCTGCCTCTCAGAAATGCCCTCTGTGCCATTCCAATCTGCGCTGAGGGGTTTCCTGTACGGGCTGCTCCTGCACACTCTCCACTTCCTCACTCTCGTCAGCCTCCCGGACATGCCCTAGTGGTCCGCGTTGCCATCTGGCGGCAAGGGGAAACCCCGATGGAGGTCTCTCTACGCGGGAGCCCTGTCCTTTTACATCGGGGACCTGGGGTGGAGGGTGCTGCACAGGCCAGTCCCGTGCTATAGACTTTTAAGTAGGTTCACGGACTACCGGGTTGCCTGTATTTTCTGTGGCCTGGATGAGTCCTGGTGGTCCACGTATATATGGAGTGTGCGAGGTTGCAGCCCCTGTTTGAGTATTTGATGGGGCTCCTGATCTTTGGGCACCCGGTGCGGAGGGGCGTGGGCCGAGAGCAGGATCTCTTCGTCGGTCCGCTCCTGGGCCTGGCCAAGGTGACAATTCACAGGTCCAGGCTGCGAGCCATGGTGGGGGGGAGGGGGGGGTCCGTCCTCCCTGATTGCCTGTCCCTCTTCCACGGTTACGTTCGCGCCCAGGTGTCCCTGGAGAAGGAGCATGCGGTGTCTGCCGGTACACTTGAGGCCTTCCGTGACTGGTGGGTACCGCAGGGACTGGAGTGCATCGTTGATGCCGAGAATGGCACTTTAATTTGAGTTTTTTTTTAAAAAGGGTTAGATACAGAAGAAAACTCCCTGTACACTGTCCCATCAAACACTCCTAGGGCAGATACAGCACAGGGTTATTGTGATTCTCTCTCTCTCTGTTCTCCAGGTGATATTGAAAGGTTAGAAGGTTTACAGTGGATAGTAATCTATACTGCAGGACTGTGACCATCAATGCGAGGAAGTTATTCCTCATGGCGGACACTGCGAGACTGGGAGAACATGCGTGGAGTGAGGGGGTTCATGGTTTGTACAGTGGACATGCGGGTTCGGTGATTCCGAAGATGTTCACACTGGGAAACTCCCACTTTAAGCCCCACCTCTGCCGATCTCACCGGCTCCTTCAAGTGCGTCACTGGGAAGTACGTCCTCCCCTAGTCACTGCCCTGGGTGTGACACTATAAATAATACACCCAAACACACAATCATACAGCACAAGAGGCCATTCAGCCCAGCAAGCCTGTGCTGGCTCTTGGAAAGAGCTATCAAGGTTGGTCACCCGTATCCCCCCACTTTCACTTGATTGGAAGTCAATCCTTCAATGTCCAACTACCTCGCAAGAACATTTGGTTCGTCTGCAGCAAGATAATAAAGATATCGATAAAGGAATCAAAACCTTCGGAAACCACAAATAGTGGGAAATAGTATATAATGTGGACCAATCCGTCTGGGCTCGTCTGCTTTCTTATGTTTTCTTAGTTGTTCCAGTTGTGTTGACCATCACTGTCATTATTGCTTGGATACGTATAGACAGTGGGCATCAGCAGTTGGAGGATCAGCTGCAGGTCTGGCAAGTTTTGCCTACTTATGGGGGCATTTTGAAGGATCCCCTTGAGTATACAAAGCTCACACACAATTAGTAGAGTCTGTAAAATTATTAGTAGATGAGTTGGTGCTGTGTAATTTGTACGTTTTAGACTCAAGGTGATCAGGCTGAGAGCTGTATGCAAAATATATGAACCAGAGTTTAAAAACTAAGGTTCATGAGGGGGGATGTTAGAATTTGCTGGAGTCCTAAACTTAATCTGAATATCAGAATTTAGATTTTCGTTAACAGAGATTAGTCAGAACAATTTAGAAGCAACAATATCAGACATGCTGGCCACATCCCATGTCAAGGTGCGAATATTGGATTTTAGCCAGAAAAATGGAAGCACCCAAGCAGTGTCACTTAAATATTTGGGATTGTCCGGGTCATCCTGGTCTTTCTGTACAATTAACTGATCAAAGGTTAAGACATCAAAGACAGCGATTCTGCAAGTCTGAAGGTTGGGTGAGTAGGAACTCACTTCAATACACATTCTGAGCATCATGTGAAAGAACTCACAAAGAAAGGACAGCCCTTTCCTGTGGGGAGAGAACACACAGGACAGCTGGAGGGACAACATCAGGAGAACACACAGGACAGCTGGAGGGACAACATCGGGAGAACACACAGGACAGCTGGAGGGACAACATCAGGAGAGCACAGGACAGCTGGAGGGACAACATCGGGAGAACACACAGGACAGCTGGAGGGACAACATCAGGAGAACACACAGGACAGCTAGAGATACAACATCGGGAGAACACACAGCACAGCTGGAGATACAACATCAGGAGAGCACAGGACAGCTGGAGGGACAACATCAAGAGAGCGACAACATCGGGAGAACACACAGGACAGCTGGAGGGACAACATCAAGAGAACACACAGGACAGCTGGAGGGACAACATCAAGAGAGCGACAACATCGGGAGAACACAGGACAGGTGGAGGGACAACATCAGGAGAGCACAGGATAGGTGGACGGACAACATCAGGAGAACACAAAGAACAGCTGGAGGGACAACATCGGGAGAACATACAGGACAGCTGGAGGGACAGCATCAAGAGAACACACAGGACAGCTGGAGGGACAACATCAAGAGAGCGACAACATCGGGAGAACACAAAGGACAGCTGGAGATACAACATCAAGAGAGCGACAACATCGGGAGAACACACAGGACAGCTGGAGGGACAACATCAGGAGAGCACAGGACAGCTGGAGGGACAACATCGGGAGAACACACAGGACAGCTGGAGGGACAACATCGGGAGAACACACAGGACAGCTGGAGGGACAACATCAGGAGAGCACAGGACAGCTGGAGGGACAACATCGGGAGAACACACAGGACAGCTGGAGGGACAACATCAGGAGAACACACAGGAGAGCTAGAGATACAACATCGGGAGAACACACAGCACAGCTGGAGATACAACATCAGGAGAGCACAGGACAGCTGGAGGGACAACATCAAGAGAGCGACAACATCGGGAGAACACACAGCACAGCTGGAGATACAACATCAGGAGAACACAGGACAGGTGGAGGGACAACATCAGGAGAGCACAGGATAGGTGGACGGACAACATCAGGAGAACACAAAGAACAGCTGGAGGGACAAAATCAGGAGAACACACAGGACAGCTGGAGGGACAACATCAGGAGAACACACAGGACAGCTGGAGGTACAACATCAGGAGAACACACAGGACAGCTGGAGATACAACATCAGGAGAGCACAGGACAGCTGGATGGATAACATCAGGAGAAAACAAAGAACAGCTGGAGGGACAACATCAGGAGAACACACAGGACAGCTGGAGGTACAACATCAGGAGAGCGACAACATCGGGAGAACACACAGGACAGCTGGAGGGACAACATCAGGAGAACACACAGGACAGCTGGAGGGACAAGATCAGGAGAACACACAGGATAGCTGGAGGGACAACATCAGGAGAACACACAGGACAGCTGGAGATACAACATCAGGAGAGCGACAACATCGGGAGAACACACAGGACAGCTGGAGGGACAACATCAGGAGAACTCACAGCACAGCTGGAGGGACAACATCAAGAGAGCGACAACATCGGGAGAACACACAGGACAGCTGGAGGGACAACATCAGGAGAACACACAGGATAGCTGGAGATACAACATCAGGAGAACACACAGGACAGCTGGAGATACAACATCAGGAGAACACACAGGACAGCTGGAGATACAACATCAGGAGAACACACAGGACAGCTGGAGGGACAACATCGGGAGAACACACAGCACAGCTGGAGATGCAACATCAGGAGAGCACAGGACAGCCGGAGGGACAACATCAATAGAGCGACAACATCGGGAGAACACACAGGACAGCTGGAGGGACTACATCAATAGAGCGACAACATCGGGAGAACACACAGGACAGCTGGAGGGACTACATCAGGAGAACACACAGGATAGCTGGAGGGACAACATCAGGAGAACACACAGGACAGCTGGAGGGACAACATCGGGAGAACACACAGGACAGCTGGAGGGACAACATCGGGAGAACACACAGGACAGCTGGAGGGACAACATCGGGAGAACACACAGGACAGCTGGAGGGACAACATCGGGAGAACACACAGGACAGCTGGAGATACAACATCGGGAGCACACACAGCACAGCTGGAGATACAACATCGGGAGAACACACAGCACAGCTGGAGATACAACATCAGGAGAGCACAGGACAGCTGGAGGGACAACATCAAGAGAGCGACAACATCGGGAGAACATACAGGACAGCTGGAGGGACAACATCAAGAGAGCGACAACATCGGGAGAACACAAAGGACAGCTGGAGATACAACATCAAGAGAGCGACAACATCGGGAGAACACACAGGACAGCTGGAGGGACAACATCAGGAGAGCACAGGACAGCTGGAGGGACAACATCGGGAGAACACACAGGACAGCTGGAGGGACAACATCGGGAGAACACACAGGACAGCAGGTGGGACAACATCGGGAGAACACACAGGACAGCTGGAGATACAACATCGGGAGAACACACAGGACAGCTGGAGGGACAACATCAGGAGAACACACAGGATAGCTGGAGGGACAACATCAAGAGAACACACAGGACAGCTGGAGATACAACATCAAGAGAGCGACAACATCGGGAGAACACACAGGACAGCTGGGGGGACAACATCAAGAGAGCGACAACATCGGGAGAACACACAGGACAGCTGGAGGGACAACATCAAGAGAACACACAGGACAGCTGGAGGGACAACATCAAGAGAGCAACAACATCAGGAGAGCACCGGACAGGTGGAGGGACAACATCAGGAGAGCACAGGACAGCTGGAGGGACAACATCGGGAGAACACACAGGACAGCTGGAGATACAACATCGGGAGAACACACAGGACAGCTGGAGATACAACATCGGGAGAACACACAGCACAGCTGGAGATACAACATCAGGAGAGCACAGGACAGCTGGAGGGACAACATCAAGAGAGCGACAACATCGGGAGAACACACAGGACAGCTGGAGGGACTACATCAGGAGAACACACAGGATAGCTGGAGGGACAACATCAGGAGAACACACAGGACAGCTGGAGGGACAACATCGGGAGAACACACAGGACAGCTGGAGGGACAACATCGGGAGAACACACAGGACAGCTGGAGATACAACATCGGGAGCACACACAGCACAGCTGGAGATACAACATCGGGAGAACACACAGCACAGCTGGAGATACAAGATCAGGAGAACACACAGGATAGCTGGAGGGACAACATCAAGAGAACACACAGGACAGCTGAAGGGACAACATCAAGAGAGCGACAACATCAGGAGAACACATCGGACAGCTGGAGATTCAACATCAAGAGAGCGACAACATCGGGAGAACGCACAGGACAGCTGGAGGGACAACATCAGGAGAACACACAGGACAGCTGGAGGGACAACATCAAGAGAGCGACAACATCGGGAGAACACACAGGACAGCTGGAGGGACAACATCAAGAGAACTCACAGGACAGCCGGAGGGACAACATCAAGAGAGCGACAACATCGGGAGAACACAGGACAGGTGGAGGGACAACATCAGGAGAGCACAGGACAGGTGGAGGGACAACATCAGGAGGGCACAGGACAGGTGGAGGGACAACATCAGGAGAACACACAGGACAGCTGGAGATACAACATCGGGAGAACACACAGGACAGCTGGAGATACAACATCGGGAGAACACACAGGACAGCTGGAGATACAACATCAGGAGAGCACACAGGACAGCTGGAGGGACAACACCAGGAGAACACACAGGATAGCTGGAGGGACAACATCAAGAGAACACACAGGACAGCTGGAGGGTCAACATCAAGAGAGCGACAACATCGGGAGAACACACAGGACAGCTGGAGGGACAACATCAAGAGAGCGACAACATCAAGAGAACACACAGGACAGCTGGAGGGACAACATCAAGAGAACACACAGGACAGCTGGAGGGACAACACCAGGAGAACACACAGGATAGCTGGAGGGACAACATCAAGAGAACACACAGGACAGCTGGAGGGACAACATCAAGAGAGCGACAACATCGGGAGAATACACAGGACAGCTGGAGGTACAACATCAAGAGAGCGACAACATCGGGAGAACACACAGGACAGCTGGAGGGACAACATCAAGAGAACACACAGGACAGCTGGAGGGACAACATCAAGAGAGCGACAACATCGGGAGAACACAGGACAGGTGGAGGGACAACATCAAGAGAGCGACAACATCGGGAGAACACACAGGACAGCTGGAGGGACAACATCAAGAGAACACACAGGACAGCTGGAGGGACAACATCAAGAGAGCGACAACATCGGGAGAACACACAAGACAGCTGGAGGGACAACATCGGGAGAACACACAGGACAGCAGGTGGGACAACATCGGGAGAACACACAGGACAGCTGGAGATACAACATCGGGAGAACACACAGGACAGCTGGAGATACAACATCGGGAGAACACACAGCACAGCTGGAGATACAACATCAGGAGAGCACAGGACAGCTGGAGGGACAACATCAAGGGAGCGACAACATTGGGAGAACACACAGGACAGCTGGAGGGACAACATCAAGAGAACACACAGGAAAGCTGGAGGGACAACATCAGGAGAACACACAGGATAGCTGGAGGGACAACATCAAGAGAACACACAGGACAGCTGAAGGGACAACATCAAGAGAGCGACAACATCGGGAGAACACATCGGACAGCTGGAGATCCAACATCAAGAGAGCGACAACATCGGGAGAACGCACAGGACAGCTGGAGGGACAACATCAGGAGAACACACAGGACAGCTGGAGGGACAACATCAAGAGAGCGACAACATCGGGAGAACACACAGGACAGCTGGAGGGACAACATCAAGAGAACTCACAGGACAGCCGGAGGGACAACATCAAGAGAGCGACAACATCGGGAGAACACAGGACAGGTGGAGGGACAACATCAGGAGAGCACAGGACAGGTGGAGGGACAACATCAGGAGGGCACAGGACAGGTGGAGGGACAACATCAGGAGGGCACAGGACAGGTGGAGGGACAACATCAGGAGAGCACAGGACAGCTGGAGGGACAACATCGGGAGAACACACAGGACAGCTGGAGGGACAACATCAGGAGAACACACAGGACAGCTGGAGATACAACATCGGGAGAACACACAGGACAGCTGGAGATACAACATCAGGAGAGCACACAGGACAGCTGGAGGGACAACACCAGGAGAACACACAGGATAGCTGGAGGGACAACATCAAGAGAACACACAGGACAGCTGGAGGGACAACATCAAGAGAGCGACAACATCGGGAGAACACACAGGACAGCTGGAGGGACAACATCAAGAGAGCGACAACATCAAGAGAACACACAGGACAGCTGGAGGGTCAACACCAGGAGAACACACAGGTTAGCTGGAGGGACAACATCAAGAGAACACACAGGACAGCTGGAGGGACAACATCAAGAGAGCGACAACATCGGGAGAACACACAGGACAGCTGGAGGGACAACATCAAGAGAACACACAGGACAGCTGGAGGGACAACACCAGGAGAACACACAGGATAGCTGGAGGGACAACATCAAGAGAACACACAGGACAGCTGGAGGGACAACATCAAGAGAGCGACAACATCGGGAGAACACACAGGACAGCTGGAGGGACAACATCAAGAGAACACACAGGACAGCTGGAGGGACAACATCAAGAGAGCGACAACATCGGGAGAACACACAGGACAGCTGGAGGGAAAACACCAGGAGAACACACAGGTCAGCTGGAGGGACAACATCAAGAGAACACTCAGGACAGCTGGAGGGACAACATCAAGAGAACACACAGGACAGCTGGAGGGACAACATCGGGAGAACACACAGGACAGCTGGAGGGTGTTATGGAATCCTCATGGATTCTGACAGACTGCCGACCAGAAGCATACTTCAGTCGGACTGGGCCAATCCAATCCCACAGAGTCGAATACAACTCGACCGGTAAGCCGTCGCTTCTGGGAGTTTTACTCATCTCGAAGGACCGGACGGCCTTTGTCAGCTCATCCAGGGTTAGCGGTTTGTCCAGACTCTCCCGCGTACTGTCATCTAAGACCTCCATGATGGATGACCGGAATGGCTGGGAGAGCATGCTGTTCGTGGGCTTCACATTGTACAGCCCAGCATAAAAGGATTTGCTGATCCTTAGTATTTCAGACTGTGCTGATGTTCCTGAGCCGTCCTCTTCCTTCAGGCCGCTGATCACAGAAATCTTTCTGTGTATCTTCTGGAAGAAAAAACGGCAGCACGTCTGATCCTGCTCAACGGAGCGGTCTCTGGGCCGGAAGATGATCTTGGAGGCCTCTTTAGCCAAAAGAGAGGCCTGCTGGCTCTTCACCTCTTGGAGATCCTCCTTTTCTCCTTCTTGATGATGATGCACGCTTAGTGTCTTACAAATCCTTATTGTATATACCTTTCCCAGCTTGGCTGTGTGCCATATTAGATATAACCCCATTCCTATCCATCTGATTGGTCAGTTATTGCCTCACTGCTCTTCCATGAAGGTACCTTGAGCCTGGTTTAGGTCATTGTCATTGTCATTCAGGGGGGCTCCAGATTCATGCTTCCTTGCTGTTTATTCATCAATAATGACCACTTAACAAGACTGATCTGGACATGTTTACAGTCTTTTACCAGTTCAAAAGCTAACAGTCTGTCTGTGGTAATTCACAGTCTAACAACTTTCAAAACAGCAGAGTATCTCCTGACAATGCAGAGCATGCACAAAGCAATTGCCAGAGCCATCAGTGCATCTGAGCATTTGCCAGTATGAATCTGTACATGCGCACATGGATGTCACCATGCATTGACATCAGACATAATGACGTCCAAGTGTTGCCTCACTCCTCAATGACTGCAATCGTCACCTCCATTCCCCCCCAATATTACCTCACTTCGGCCACTCGCTGCCAGTTTCGTTGCATCCTCCCATTGGCCAATTGCTCCTTGCTGTGCCACCCAAAGAAGTGACGGGGAACGAGTGGTTGAGGAGTGATGGAGCAACAGGGGCAGCGAGCAGCTGAGGGAAGGCAGCAGTGAGGTGGGGAGGGAGTGGCTGAAGGGAGGCAGCAGTGAGGTAGGGATGGAGTGGCTGAGGGAAGGCAGCAGTGAAGCAGAGAGAGAGTGGCTGAGGGGAGGCAGCAGTGAGGTAGGGATGGAGTGGCTGAGGGGAGGCAGCAGTGAGGTGGGGATGGAGTGGCTGAGGGGAGGCAGCAGTGAGGTGGGGATGGAGTGGCTGAGGGAAGGCAGCAGTGAAGCAGAGAGCGAGTGGCTGAGGGGAGGCAGCAGTGAGGTAGGGAGGGAGTGGCTGAGGGGAGGCAGCAGTGAAGCAGAGAGAGAGTGGCTGAGGGGAGGCAGCAGTGAGGTGGGGAGGGAGTGGCTGAGGGAAGGCAGCAGTGAAGCAGAGAGTGGCTGAGGGGAGGCAGCAGTGAGGTAGGGATGGAGTGGCTGAGGGGAGGCAGCAGTGAGGTGGGGATGGAGTGGCTGAGGGGAGGCAGCAGTGAGGTGGGGATGGAGTGGCTGAGGGGAGGCAGCAGTGAGGTGGGGATGGAGTGGCTGAGGGGAGGCAGCAATGAGGTGGGGAGGGAGTGGCTGAGGGGAGGCAGCAGTGAGGTAGGGAGGGAGTGGCTGAGGGGAGGCAGCAGTGAGGTGGGGAGGGAGTGGCTGAGGGAAGGCAGCAGTGAAGCAGAGAGAGAGTGGCTGAGGGGAGGCAGCAGTGAGGTGGGGATGGAGTGGCTGAGGGAAGGCAGCAGTGAAGCAGAGAGAGAGTGGCTGAGGGGAGGCAGCAGTGAGGTAGGGAGGGAGTGGCTGAGGGGAGGCAGCAGTGAGGTGGGGATGGAGTGTCTGAGGGGAGGCAGCAGTGAGGTAGGGATGGAGTGGCTGAGGGGAGGCAGCAGTGAGGTGGGGATGGAGTGGCTGAGGGAAGGCAGCAGTGAGGTGGGGATGGAGTGGCTGAGGGGAGGCAGCAGTGAGGTGGGGATGGAGTGGCTGAGGGGAGGCAGCAGTGAGGTGGGGATGGAGTGGCTGAGGGGAGGCAGCAGTGAGGTGGGGATGCAGTGGCTGAGGGGAGGCAGCAGTGAGGTAGGGAGGGAGTGGCTGAGGGAAGGAGGCAATGAGGCAGAGAGCGAGTGGCTGAGGGGAGGAGGCAACGAGGTGGGGAGGGAATGGCCGAGGGGCAGAGCGAGCGGCCAGCAGATGGGCGAGGGAGGAGTGGGAAAGAGAAGTGTGATCGTGTGAGGGAGCACGATACTGTTGTGTGTGGGATGGAGGTGGCGATCAGTCACTGAGGGGGTTTGGGTTTTCCTGTGTTTTTTCTGATAAGTTGAGCAGCACCATCTTTATTACTGGCTGCTGACTGAGATGTCGCAGACAGTGACGTTTCAGTGGATGAGGTTGCATTTGCGCATGAGCCAGTACTGCGCCACCTGGTGGATACATTGTCAGCAAGCACAGTCTTTAAACAAAGGGTCTTTAGATAGTTTGAATTAACTCTTTCCATCATTTCTTGACATGTCATGGCTTGTACAGAACTTTAGATAACATCATGTTTTGTAGTTGTGTTACACAGAGAATACAATTTTAACCATTCTTCTTAAGGATATAACAATTAAGTTCAAACAGTTCTTTGATAAAATAACCCCAATGCTGCATACCGAGGTCCTGTTTGTCCTCTCCGATGGAATGAGAAGATTCCACAATCCCTCCTCTCTGTCGTGAGATCCTCTGTAGCTTTAAAACTCTTCATCTATTCCCCAATAACCTCCCCCACCACACCCCCGGAACTTCCCACAAAGGACAGAACATACTCGAGGGGCTGAATAGCCTCCTCCTGTTCCTGTATAACAGTCTCTTGGGGCTGAATGGCCTCCTCCTTGTTCCAGTGTATACTCTGATTGGTCAGACATGGTGTGGGCCAGTGAATCTCTCTCTCTGGTTAACCTTGTCCCGTCTTCTCCCCACTCTCCCTTCCCCAGGAACAGCTGAAGACTCTTGCCAGTGAGATGGTGAAGGACTCCCCAGAGTTTCACTGCCTGCAGTCCCAGTTCTCCGTGCTTTCCAATGAGAGCCTGCAGCTCAAGGCCCAGATGGACAATGGCCGCAATCTGCTCTTCACCACCCGAACCACAGTCGAATGAAAGACATCACTGAAACAACATGAGATCTGGAGATGGGACTGATGGTGTTTGAAAGAACAACCTCATTGCTGGGAGAATACAGCTTCAAATTTTCATTAGTTAATTAATGTGATCAGAATTGTCCAGTCTTTGGAGTTTTCCAATTCAATCGCAGAAATAAATATATTCTCTCACAACACGGACTAAACCCGATGACGTAATCTGTTTATTCAATTAAAAAATAACCAGTTTGAACAATGTTGCAACCTCAATATCCCCGGGGAGATCCCACAGGATATAAATTACAGGCTCTGGCAATGTGTCACCTCAGAGTTTAATACAGAGAGATTACCTGCGGTACGAAGGGACACATCACTTCACAGAGAAAATGCAACTTCCAATTGACAGTATCGTGAAAATATATTACCCTTTCCTTGCTGTCATTGGTGTTCCTGGTAAGTGACTATAACCATTGAAGTTGTGTAAATCTGTGTGTGAGCTGGTCTCTGGTTTTACTCTGTGACTGATAATGTTAAATGCTGATCCAGTGGTCACTGTTATACAGACACCCGATGTAACAGCCCCGACAATCATTTTTTCTGCAGCGCCTGTGGAAGAGCCTGTCACTCTGGAATTGGTCTTTATAGCCACTCCAGGTGCTGCTCCACAAACCACTGACCACCTCCAGGCGCTTACCCATTGTCTCCTGAGACAAGGAGGCCAAAGAAGAAGAAAGAAGATCAGTGATATAATTTCCTTATGTCAAATATCCTGAATTATCACTGCAGTTTTATTCCATTGTCCCAGATGATAATAAACCTCTGTTTGTAACTGACAGGCTCACTGAATTATCAAGTTATTTCACTTAGTGGAATGGTGTATAATGCTGAATTAGACCTCAGTGAAGGCAACTCTCTGAGTGAAGGTATTAGTGGGAGCATCAGACAGTGTAAAATCAAACTGAGTGTGAGTCACAAACCAGAGTGGAACACCTGATCCCAGTGACCATGTATTACTGGGAGTATCTGTCACTGTGCAATTGTACTGAGTGTGTGTCACTAACCGGAGTGGAACACGTGACCCCAGTGGCCCTGTATTACTGGGAATATCCGTCACTGTGGAATTGTACTGAGTGTGGGTCACTAACCGGAGTGGAACACCTGACCCCAGTGACCATGTATTACTGGGAATATCTGTCACTGTGGAATTGTACTGAGTGTGGGTCACTAACTGGAGTGGAACACCTGACCCCAGTGACCATGTATTGCTGGGAGTATCTGTCACTGTGGAATTGTACTGAGTACAATTGTACAACCCGGTTCTATTTTTAAATCATTGTTTCAGGTATTTGATCGCTCCATTCCATGAACCTGCCTCTTTGCTTCAACAAAGTAATTGATTGCAAAGTGGTTTTGTCTGATGTTTGGTAATAAGTGTATAAAGTAAAATGTATTGATATTGCTCTGTCTCCTATTGAACTGCTCCAACATAAACATATGTTAACTACTTACTGACAGTTAAACAGCAGGACAGCACTGTTACAGAATTCTAATCCTCCGTATAATGATGTTTCTTATATTGATTATAGTTACTGTAAACACGTCAGCATTCTGTAGGGATCATTCCCTCCGCGACACCCTGGTCCACTCCTTCATTACCCCCACAACCTCGTCCCCTTCCCACGGCACCTTCCCCTGCAATCGCAGGAGGTGTAATACTTGCCGTTTTACCTCCTTTCTGCTCACTATCCAAGGCCCCAAACACTCCTTTCAGGTGAAGCAGTGATTTACTTGTACTTCTTTCAATGTAGTATGCTGTATTTGCTGCTCATAATGTGGTCTCCTCTACATTGGGGAGACCAGACGCAGACTGGGTGATCACTTTGCGGAACACCTCCGCTCAGTCCGAAAACATGACCCCGAGCTTCCGGTTGCTTGCCATTTCTCACTCCCCCCTGCTCTCATGCTCACATCTCTGTCCTGGGATTGCTGCAGTGTTCCAGTGAACATCAACACAAAGCTCAAGAAACAGCATCTCATTTACCGATTCGGCACACTACAGCCTGCTGGACTGAACATTGAGTTCAATAATTTCAAAGCATGACGGGCCCCCCATTTTACTTTTATTTTTAATTATTTTTTCTTTTTTATATTTTTTTGTGTTTATTTTATTTTATCTTATCTTAGTTTGTTCAGTTTGTCTACCCACTGTTTTTTTTCATGTTTATGCTTGTGGCTGTTCAGTTTCAGTCCATTAGCACCCTATCTGTCCTAATGCTTTGTCTTTCAACACACCATTAACATACCGTTTGCCTTTGCTCCATGACCTTCTTGTCGGTTATTCTGTGACCTTGTCCTATCTACACCTTCTCCTTTGTTTTCTCTTGCCCCACCCTTGCTTTACTTGCTTAAAACCTTTCTAATATCTGCTGATTCTGAAGAAGGGAAACTGACCTGAAATGTTAACTCTACTTCTCTCTCCACAGATGCTGTCAGACCTGCTGAGTATTTCCAGCATTTCTTGTTTTTATTTTAGTTATTTTAGTGATAATGAATCCCCTTCCCCCAACATGGTCCTGAGAATCTGTGGGTCATGAGTGGTAAATTTTATTATCTGTCTATTACACAGGATGGATATTGGGCCGTGTTTATTGAATAGTCCACTTCTGTAACTGATTAAAGTTTGACAGATCAGTTCTTATCGGGTTTTCATAATACAGAGATCAGATCGAGGGCAGTAAATCATAACATTAGTAAACTGTTAATGAAATAAATAGTACACTTCTCTCAGTTCTGGTATCATTCTGGTTAAAATAATTGCACCTTCTCCAGCGCATCAATATTCTTTCTGTAATATGGAGACCAGAACTGTACACAGTACGCTAAGTGTTGTATAACCAAGGTTCTATATTAGTTTAATTTCAGCTCTTTGCTTTTTCAATTCCATTCCTCTAGAAATGAACTCCAGTGCTTTGTTTGTATTTTTATGGCCCTGTTAACCTGTGTTTAAATGATTTGTAAATCTGTCTCCCTGAACCCCTTTATCCCTCGGTCCCATTCAGATGCTTATTTTACAAGGTATATTAGAGAACCTTATTCTTCTGACCAAAATTCAGTACCTCACACTTTGCTCGACTAAAATTAATTTTCTATCCATTGTGCAAGTTTATGAATGATTATTAATAATGTCTTTAGGTATTTTGTTTCATTCTTCCTCTGTACTAACTGTACTCTCAACTCCAATTCCTCTGCAAATTTTGAAATTGTGTTTCTGCTTCTCAAATGCATATTGTTTATGTAAATGGTGAACGACAATGTTCCCAGTGCTGGTCCTTGTGGAACACCACTTCCCACCATCCTTTAACCCCTACTCCCTGTTTTCTGTTTCTGTAGCCAGCTCACTGTCCATTCTGCTGTTTGTCCCCTAACTCCACTTGCTCTGAGATTAGTCATGAGTCTGCTGTGTGGACCCTTATCGAAGGCCTTCAGAAAATCAATGTATATTACATCATCTGTATTAGTCTTATCCACTCTTTCTGATTTATTCAAAGAATTCAATAAGGTTGGTCAAGTAGGACCTTCCTTTTCCTCACTACTCTTTTTTACATTAAGTGTTTCTTGATGTTTTTCTGTTAAATCTTTGACTAAGGATTCCATTATCTTTCCGATCACTGACATTGAGCTAACTGGTCTCTAGTTATTTGGACTTGTTCTATGTTCTGATGATTATTAATGAACAGATAATCGTGCCTCTGATATCTCTACCTTTCTTTTTCAGTCTGTGTGGATGCAATCCATCTGAACCAGAGAGATTGCTCCCTCTCTGATTACTTTATCAAATATCTCCCCACTTTCTACCTGAAATGTCTTGAATTTTTCATTGAATTTATTCACTATTATCTGACAATTTAGTTCCTCCCCTTGAAGATCTAACTCCCTTCTTCAGGCTCTGAATCCTCATCCACTGGGACATTCTGGCCCAGACTGTCCTGCAACACACGAGACTTCCTTCCTTCTGAGCCCGGAGCTGTGCTGCAGAATTCCATTTACATTTCTGTCCATGTCAGTCTGCCCCTCTCTGCTCCAAAGTCCAGTAAACCCGAGCTCTCCTTAAACTCACAGTGGATGGGATCTTGCCTGACAGACACCATGAGGCCGTTTCCCGGCCAGTTTCCCTCCACCATCTCCTGCTGGGACATTCCGAGGGCCCGATTTGCAATTGATACATTTTGTTACATTCACTCACCATTCCCACTGGAACTCCTCTCTTCAACATCGGCTCTGGTCTGGGAATGAAAACCTGTGCAGTTTCCTGATCCTGATCCTGATCCCTGTGCAGGGACCCTGTTGTTAAGTCAAGGTGTGTGGACCTTGGGTGTAAACATTGGGATATTCCACACTCAAATGTTATCACTATGGGAGCTGTTTGGGTCCTAGCTATGCTGCCCTTGTGTAGGTTACGTATACCATTCTTTGTTCCAATCCGACTCAGCTCCCCTCCGTCACATATATTTTTCGATACTTTGATGACTATTCTGGTTCTGGGAGGACTAGCAAAGCAAGGGAATATACAATGGGTGGTAGGACCCTCGGAACTACAGAGAGTCAGAGGGACCTTGGTGTACTTGTCCATAGATCATGATCCATCTCTGACACTTCCCTTCCTCGACTTCTCTACCTCCATTTCAGGGGATTGGCTGTCCACCAATATCTACTATAATCCCACCGACTCCCAGAGCTCCCTTGATTATACTTCCTCACCCTCCGGCTTCCTGGAAAGACTGTTCCATTCTCCCAGTTTTTCAACCTCCGTTCCATCTGTTCTGACAATGCTACCTTCCACACCAGTGCTTAGAGTCATAGTGTCATACAGCACAGAAACAGGTCCTTCGGCCCATCGTGTCTGTGCCAGCCATCAAGCGCCTACCAATTCTAATCCCATTTTCCAGCACTTGGCCCGTAGCCTTGTATGCTATGGTGGTTCAAGTGCTCATCTAAATACTTCATAAATGTTGTGATGTTTCCTGCCTCTACCACCTCTTCAGGCAGTGCGTTCCAGATTCCACCCACCCTCTGGGTGAAATTTTTTTTCCCTCAAATCCTCTCTAAACCTCCTGCACCTGACCTTAAATCTATGCCCCCTGGTTATTGACCCCTCCGCTAAGGGAATAAGTTTCTTCCTATCTAATCCATCAATGCCCCTCATAATTTTTTAAACCTCAGTAATGTCCCCCCTCAGCCTTCTCAGCTCTAAGGAAAACAACCCTCGCCTTTTCAGTCTCTCTTCATAGCTGAAACACTCCAGCCCAGCTAACATCCTGGTGAATCTCCTCTGCACCCTCTCCAGTGCAATCAAATCCTTCCAACAGTGTGATGCCCAGAACTGTACACAGTACTCCAGCTGTGGCCGAACTAGTATTTTATACAGCTCCATCATAACCTCCCTGCTGTTATATTCTATGCCTCGGCTCATAAAGGCAAGTATCCTATATGCCTTCCTAACCACCTTATCTACCTGTGCTGTTGCCTTCAGTGATCTGTGGACAAGTACACCAAGGTCCCTCTGACCTTCTGTTCTTCCTCGGGTCCTACCATCCACTGTATATTCCCTTGCCTTGTTAGTCCTCCCAAAATGCATCACCTCACACTTCTCAGGAGTAAATTCCATTTGCCACTGCTCTGCCCATCTTACCATTTATATCGTCCTGTAATCTGATCACTATTTACAACACCATCAATTTTCGTGTCATCCGCGAACTTACTGATCATACCTCCGTTATTCACGTCTAAATCATTAATACACACTACAAACAGCAAGGGTCCCAGCACCGATCCCTGTGGTGCACCACTGGTCACAGGCTTCCACTCGCAGAAACAACCCTCGACCGTCACCCTCTGCCTCCTGCCACTAAGCCAATTTTGGATCCAATTTGCCAAATTGCCTTGGATCCCATGGACTCTTACCTTCTTAACCAATCTCCCATGCGGGACCTTATCAAAAGCCTTACTGAGGTCCATGTAGACTACATCAACTGCCTTACCCTCATCTACACATCTAGTCACCACCTCGAAAATTTCAATCAAGTTAGTTAGACACGATCTCCCCCTGGCAAAGCCATGCTGAGTATCCTTGATTAATCCCTGCCTCTCCAAGTGGAGATTAATCCTATCCCTCAGAATATTTTCCAATAGTTTCCCAACCACTGATGTTAGACTCACCTGCCTGTAATTACCTAGTTTATCCTTGCTACCCTTCTTGAATAATGGTACCACATTCGCTGTCCTCCAGTCTTCTGGTACCTCTCTTGTGGCCAGAGAGGATTTGAAAATTTGTGTCAGAACACCTGCTATCTCCTCCCTTACCTCCCATAACAGCCTGAGACACATCTCATCTGGGCCTGGAGATTTATCCACTTTTAATCCCACTAAAACAGCTAATACTTACTCCCTTTCAATACTAATATGTTCAAGTATATCACAATCCCCCTCCCTGATCTCTACACCTACATCGTGCTTCTCCATAGTGAACACAGATGAAAAGTAATCATTTAAAACCTGACCTCTATCCTCCTGCTCCACACACAGATTGCCACTTTGGTCCCTAATGGGCCCTACTCTTTCCCTGGTTATCCTCTTTCCCTTAATATACTTATAAAATGCCTTAAGATTTTCCTTTATCTTGCCCACCAGTGGTTTTTCATGTCCCCACTTCACTCTCCTAATTATTTTTTCAGTACTCCCCCTACACTTTCTGTACTCCTCTCGGGCCTCCGCTGTTTTCAGCCCTCTGATTCTGCCATTGGTCTCTTTTTTTTTTTCCTGATGCAACCCTCCATATCCCTTGACATCCAGGGTTCCCTGGACTTGTTGGTGTTACCCTTCACCTTAACGGGTACATGTTGGCTCTGAACTCTCACTATTTCCTCTTTGAATGACTCCCACTGGTCTGGTGTAGACTTTCCTCCAAGTAGCTGCTCCCAGTCCACTTTCGCCAGATTCTGTTTTATCACATTGAAATCGGCCTTCCCCCAATTCAGTACCTTTATTTCTGGTCCGTCTTTGTCCCCTTCGATAACTATGTTAAATCTTAGAGTTATGGTCACTATCCCCGAAATGCTCCCCCACTGACACTTCTACCACTTGTCCAGCTTCATTCCCTAGGATGAGGTCTGGTACTACGCCTTCTCTTGTCGGACTTTCTTTGCTCTCCTGTATGCATTTTAAGAATACCGCCTCCTTTAAGCCTTATGCACTCAGACTATCCCAGGTGATATTAGGTAAGTTGAAATTCCCTACCATTATAACCCTATTATTTTTACACCTCACTGAGATTTGCCTACATATCTGCTCCTCTATCTCTCCCTGACTGTTTGGAGGCCTGTAGTACACTCCCAGCCAAGTGATTGCCCCTTTTTTGTTTTTAAATTCTACCCATATGGCCTCATTTGAGGAACCTTCCAAGATATCATCCCTCCTGACTGCAGTAATTGACTCTGTGATCAACAGTACAATACCACCTCTTCTTTTACACCACCCCCACCCCCCCAAACTCCCATCACGTCTGAAGATTCTATACCCTGGAATATTGAGCTGATGGTCCTGCCCCTCCCTCAACCATGTCACTGTGATAGCAATAATATCATAATCCCATGTACCAATCTATGCCCTCAATTCATCTGCCTTACTAGTAAGACTCCGTGCATTAAAATAGGTGCAATCCAGCCTTGCATTTTTCACTTATGCCTTACCAGGTCGATATGTGCTCTGCCTTCCAGACTGACTCAGTTTCTCTTCTATATTTGACTGTGCATCACCCCCTACTGTACCTCCAATCTGTATCCCATCCCCCTGCCAAATTAGTTTAACCCCCCCACCCCCCACTCCCCCAACAGCACTAGCAAGCCTCCCAGCAAGGATGTTGGTCCCGTTTCAGTTTAGGTGGAACCCGTCCGACTTGTACAGGTCCCACCTTTGCCAGAAACAGTCCCAGTGATCCAGGAACCTAAAGCCCTCCCTCCTGCATCAACTCCTCAGCCGTATATTCATCTGCTCTATCCTCCTATTCCTATACTCACTAGCATGTTGCACCTGGAGTAATCCAGAGATTACAACCTTTGAGGTCCTGCTTTTTAATCTGCTACCTAGCTCCCTAAATTCTTGTTGCAGGATCTCATTCCTCATTCTACCTATGGTATTGGTACCAATGTGTACGATGACCTCTGACTGTTCACCCTCCCCCTTCAGAAAGTTCTGCAGCCGCTCCGTGACATCCTTGACCCTAGCACCAGGGAGGCAACATACCATCCTGGAGTCACGTTTGCGGCCACAGAAACGTCTATCTGTACCCCTTACGATTGAATCCCCTATCACTATTGCTCTCCTACTCCTTTTCCTCACCTCCTGTGCAGCTGAGCCACCCATGGTGCCACAGACGTGGCTCTTGCTGCATTCCCCTGAGAAGATATCTCCCCCAACTGTATGCAAAGTGAAAAATCTGTTAGATAGGGAGGTGGATCCAGGGAACCCCTGCACTACCTGCCTAGTTCTTCTACTCTGCCTGGCGATCACCTATTCCCTTTCTGTCTGAGCAGTCTTCACTAGCGGTGTAGCACCTCCTTGTACATGTTATCCACGATGTTCTCAGACATGCGGATACTCCACAATATCTCCAGTCGCCGCTCGAGATATGAAACGCTGATTTCGAGTAGCTGCAGCTGGAGATACTTCCTGCATACGTGTTCAACGCTTCTGAAATGTCTTCATTATTCCCCAGCCGAGGATTCCCCTCCACTGTGGTTAACAGGGCCCTCGACTGTGTCCATCCCATTTCCCACGTTACTGCCTTCACTCCTTCCCTCACTACCAGAACCATGATAAGGTTCCCCTTGTCCTCACCTTCCACCCCACCAGCCTCCACATTCAACACATCATCTGCCAACATTTCTGCCACATCCAGCTAAATCAAATACCAAACATATATTCTCCTTCCCTCCCTGCTCCCACTCATTGTGACACCCTGATACACTCCTCAATCACCCCCAACATCAGCTCCTCTTCCCCAGGCACCATCCTCTGCAAGCACAGGAGATGTAACACCTGCCCTTTTACCTCCTCCCTTCCCACTGTCCAAGGCTCCAAACACTCCTTCCTGGTGAAACAGTAATTTACTTGGACTTCTTTCAATTTATTAACAGTATTAGCTGCTCACGATGGAATCTCCTGGACATTGGGAGAGGAGCAAACACAGATTGAGTGATTGCTTTGCTGGACTCCTCCGTTCAATCTGCAAGTGTGACCCTGAGCTTCTGGTCACTTGTTATTTTAATTCTACATCCCACTCCCACTCTGACCTCTCTATCCTCGACCTCCTACACTCTTCTACTGAAGTTCAATGAGGAACAACACTGGATATTTCGATTAGGCATTTTATTGCCTCCCAGATTCAACACTGAGATTAAAAATTTCAGATTATAACCATTGCTCCCACTTTCTGGGACGGCCTGTGCTGGTAATGGAGGATGGCTACACCAGAGTCGCTGGGAGTGGAGGGGGTGTGGGCTGGTGCTTGGGGTGAGGATCCCCTATTGGTACACAGCTGGCAGGCTGATCCACACCCCTGGGTTCTACCCACCATTCTCCATCACTTTTCCAGGCCGCTGGAGCCTTCTCCTCTTTGCCAGGTTTTCCATGCTCCCCTCCCCCTCTGTTATTCTGCTGTAACCATTTACACCTCCTCTGGACCCATCCTCTGTTTCTTTAATTGTCCCATTCACCTTGCACAATCCTCCCTTTTATCATTGAATCACTCCTGCCCTCCACCCGATCACAGACCTTCCCTTTTGTTCTTTCCTCCCTGTATACCCCACTTTTCACTGACTACATGATTGTTTTAAAACTGTTAATCTCTAATATCTTCCAGTTCTGATGAAAGCCTATGAGCCTGAAACATTAACTCTGTTTCTCTCTCCACAGATACTGCCTGACCTGCTGAGTGTTTTCAATATTCTCCTATTTTTATCAGATTTACAGCAGTTTCAGTATTTTGTTTTTACTCCAATGTTTTGGCCTGGATATTAACAGGGGTGAGTGACATAGGTGGGGAGCGGAGTTTCAGAGTTTTAACTCCACAGACTGTCTCTTTTATCTTTGACAGGTTCCCCGCCCTGAAGTCAGCCTGATTGACAGGCTTGTCTTCCGATCAGGCAGGGCAGACTCTGTAGCAGGCCTCAGGACCAGGGCGGTCCAAATACTGACCCCGGTGTTTTGGGGGCGATGCCTGATATCGGGGGGTGTCCAATCACCATCTCCAGAGGAGGAGAGAGTGGTGACATCTCCGATCACTGGTCTGTCAATCCCCATCCCCGGGGAGGGGTCTCCTGTCCTGCAGTGTGGTCTGAGTCTGGGGAGGAGGAGCAGGCGGGGAGGGGAAGGGGGAGTGTCTGATCCCCCAACCCTGGAGAGGGGTCTCCTATCCTGCAGTTTGGTCCCAGTCCGGTGAGGGGGAGTGGGTGGGGGAAGTGCCTGATACAAGACACGATGGGGGAATCTGACCTTACAGGGCTTCCGAACCCGGGAGTGTGCTCTGATCCCAGGAGAAGGGGTCCGAGCCAGTAGTGGGGGGGGTTCCATCCTGGGGTTGGTGGATGAGGTCCGATCGATGAGAGTGCAGTCCAATCCCAGGGAGTGGTTGGGTCCAATCATGAGGAAGGTGGGGTGCAGTCCCAGGGTGGGAAGAATGATCCTGAGGGAGTGGTCCGATCCCGGAGTGGGGACTGTTCGAATCACCAATCCCCGGTTTCTTGTATGTGGCGTGGGGTGTAACGGGAAAACCCAGCTGGACAGAGTTAAACCTGTAAAACAGATTAAATCAGAGACTTCCAGCCTCATTCAAATATTTAAATTACCAACCTGCCTCCTGGGAGCGGTTGTCTGTCCATCCCCTTTCCTGACTCCGTTAAACCTGGAAATGGGCAGGTCAGAGGTCGGTTGGGGTCAGGTTTGAGATTTTTAAATTTTAACGTGTGACCTTACTGTCTGGGTCAGACACGGAGAATGTTTGATCAGTAATTTCCAGTTTCTTTTCTCTTCTCTCTCTTACAGTTAATTTACTGGCGATTGTGATCCTGTCCCGGGGAAAGTGTGGCCTCTCCACCTGCACCACTCACTATCTGGTGGCCATGGCAACGGCAGATCTACTGGTCATTATCACTGAAGTCATACTGAACCAGATCAATTATTATTATTTTCCAGAGTCTTTCCTGGACATCACCCCTGTGTGTCGTGTTTACGCTGTCTTGAATCCTGCAGCCGTAGACTGTTCTGTCTGGTTCACCATCACTTTCACCTTTGATCGATTTGTGGCCATTTGTTGCCAGAAACTGAAAATAAAATATTGCACTGAGAAAACTGCGGCTGTGGTTCTAGCAACAACCTGTATTCTGCTCTGTTCAAAAAATATCCCCTTCTACTTTGTATATGAACCTGGAGAGATAATCGACAATGTACCGTGGTTCTGTTATTTTAAGCCAAGCTATTATACTGAGCCTGGATGGGTGGGATTTGACTGGTTTAATACAGTTTTAACCCCATTGATCCCATTTTCTTTAATTCTGTTGCTCAACGCTCTGACAGTCAGACACATTTTAGTGGCCAGTCGAGTCCGTAAGGGACTGAGGGGTCAGAGCAAGGGAGAGAATCGCAGTGACCCAGAGATGGAGAGCAGAAGGAAGTCTGTGATTTTACTCTTCACCATATCCGGCAACTTTATACTTCTGTGGTTGGTCTATGTTTTATATTATTTTGGAATCGCAGATCACTTCGATTCTGATTCTAAATATACATTTAAAGAAGTCGGATGGATGCTGCAGAATTTAAGTTGCTGCACAAACACATTTATTTATGGTGTGACTCAGTCCAAGTTCAGAGAGCAGGTCAAGAGTGCAGTGAAATATCCAGTTACAACAATTATTGAATTACTGAATAAATAAAACAACTGAGAGCAGCCCAGAGGTGTTTCCAGGGCTTCCAGTCCATAAATTAATATTTATCCCAAGACTGAATGACAGCAGAAATTGCAGGGTATGTGAAAATACCCCCAGCAGTGGGAGCGGTCATGGGGGGGCTGGAAGAGACTAACACCACCCCCTGCAGGATAGGAGGACAAACAGCAGACACAGTCTCTCTTCCACCTCCACCGGTTCAATTCTTTGCTCCTCACATCTGTTCAGAAAACAAAAATGTTCTTCCGAAAGCCAAAATGCTGCAGATGCTGGAAATCTTCTCATGTGAATTGATTTTTTTTCTGGAGACACTTTATTGAGTCCGTCTCATTTCCATTCCCCCCACCTGGTCACTGCCGTCTCTCCGTCTCCCTCTCTCTCCAAGTGAGATGTTGTGTGTGAGGGGTTTGTGTGAGAACAAGCCCAGCCGAGGGACTAGGATAGGGAGTTGGGACCCGGGGTGAGGGAGTGGGGTCGGGCTCGATACAGGAGCCGGAAGACCCGGGGCCTCAGCTTCACGGTGCTCGGATGGACGGGGCTGAGTCCCTTCCTGGCTCCCATGTTAGCTGATATTGTTAACAGTTCAGTCTCCTCAGGTTCTGTCCCTCTCTCTTTCAAATCTCCAATTATCACCTTCTCCTAAAAAAAAAACAACCCTTGACCCACTCTGTCCTTGTAAACTAACACCCCATCTCCAAACTCCCTTTCTTCTCCAAAGTCCGTGAATGTGTTGTCACTTCCCAAATCCATGGCCATCTTTCCCGGAACACCATATTTGAATCCTCCAATCAGGTTTCTGCCCCTGTCACCGTACTGAAACAGCTCTTATCAAAGTCACAAATGACATCCTATGTGATGGTGACAAAGGTAAACTTTCCCTCCTCATCCTTCTCGACCTGTCTGCAGCCTTTGACATGGTTGACCACACCATCCTCCTCCAACACCTCTACACTGTCGTCCAGCTGGGTGGGACTGCTCTCACCTGGTTCCATGCTTATCTATCTAATCGTAGTCAGAGAATCACTTGCAATGGCTTCTCTTCCTGCTCCCACACTGTTACCTCTGGTGTTCCCCAATGATCTATCCTTGGCCCCCCTCCTATTTCTCATCTACATGCTTCCCCTCTGCCACATCATCTGAAAACACACTGTTAATTTTCACATGTACACTGACAACATCCAGCTCTACCTCACCACCACCTCTCTCAACTCCTCCACTGTTGATAAATTATTAAACTGCTTATCTGACATCCAGCACTGGGAGGGCAGAAATTTCCTCCATTTAATTATCGGGAAGGCAGATGCCATTCTCTTCGGTGCTGCTACAAACTCTGTTCTCGAGCCACCGACTCCATCCATTTCCCTGGCAACTGTCTGAGGCTCAACCAGATTGTTCACAACCTGAGATGAGCTTCCGAGCTCATATTCACTCCATCACTAAGATCGCCTATTTCAACCTCTGTAACATCTCCCGACTCCACCCCTGCCTCAGCTCATCTGCTGCTGAAACCCTCATCCATTTCTTTGTTACCTCTCGACTTGACTATTCGAATGCATTAAAACAAGAAATGCTGGAAATACTCAGCAGATCTGGCAGCATCTGTGAAGAGAGAAGCAGAGTCAACGTTACAGGTCAGTGACCCTTCTTCAGAACTGGCAAATATTAGAAATGTGAAAGGTTTTAAACAAGTGAAGTGGGGGTGGGGCAAGAGATGGGTGGGGCTAGAGATAACAATACTCTCTCCACAGCTGCTGCCAGACCTGCTGACTGTATCCAGCATTTCTTGTTTTTATTTCAGATTTCCAGCATCCGCAGTATTTTGCTTTTATTCTAATGCATTCCTGGCTGGTCTCCCACATTCTACACTGTTTAAACTTGAGGCTATCCAAAACTCTGCTGCCCATTCAGCGGCGGCTGGCGGACCTGGGTGGAAGCTGATCCGGAGCAGGAGCTGTAAAAGAGAGCGTGGGGCCCGAGGCCCTCAGTTACCTGAAGACAGGAGCGATGGCGGCTGGCGGACCTGGGTGGAAGCTGATCCAGAGCGGGAGCTGTCAAAGAGAGTGTGGGGTCCGAGGCCCTCACTTACCTGAAGACAGGAGTGGTGGCGGCTGGCGGACCTGGGTGGAAGCTGATCCAGAGCAGGAGCTGTCAAAGAGAGTGTGGGGCCCGAGGCTCTCACTTACCTGAAGACTGGAGTGGTGACGGCTGGCGGACCTGGGTGGAAGCTGATCCAGAGCGGGAGCTGTAAAAGAGAGTGTGGGGCCCGAGGCTCTCACTTAACTGAAGACAGGAGTGGTGACGGCTGGCGGACCTGGGTGGAAGCTGATCCAGAGCGGGAGCTGTAAAAGAGAGTGTGGGGCCCGAGGCTCTCATTTACCTGAAGACAGGAGTGGTGACGGCTGGCGGACCTGGGCGGAAGCTGATCCGTAGCGGGAGCTGTAAAAGAGAGTGTGGGGTCCGAGGTCCTCACTTACCTGAAGACAGGAATGGTGACGGCTGGCGGACCTGAGTGGAAGCTGATCCAGAGTGGGAGCTGTAAAAGAGAGTGTGGGGCCCGAGGCCCTCACTTACCTGAAGACAGGAGTGGTGACGGCTGGCGGATCTGCTCTGTCGGTGCTCGCTTCCAGTGTCCCTGATGACCATGTGTGCAGGAAGTGTATCCATCTGCAGCTACTGGCAATCCACATTATGGAGCTGGAGCTGCGGGTGGATTCACTGTGGAGCATCCACATCGTGCATAGCACGTTTAGTGAGGTGGTCACACCGCAGGTAATGGTAACACAGGCAGAAAAGGGATGGGTGACCACCAGACAGAGTAGTAGGCACAGGCAGGTAGTACAGGAGTCCCCTGTGGACATCCCCCTCTCAAACAGATATACTGCTTTGGATACTGTTCGGGGGGATGAACTTCCGGGGGAAAGCAGCAACAGTCAAGTTCGTGGCACCACGGAGGGCTCTGCTGCACAGGAGGTGAGGAAAAGGGGTGGAAGAGCTATAGTGATAGGGGATTCTAACGTAAGGGGTGCAGATAGCCATTTCTGTGGCCGCAAACAAGGCTCCAGGATGGTATGTTGCCTCCATGGTGCTCGGGTCAAGGATGTCTCAGAGCTGCTGCCGGACATTCTGAAAGAGGAGGGTGAACAGGTGGAGGTCATGGTGCACATTGGTACCAACGACATAGGTAAAAAGAGGGATGAGGTCCTGCAACAAGAATTTAGGGAGCTAGGTAGCAGATTAAAAAGCAGGACCTCAAAGTTGTAATCTCTGGATTACTCCCGGTGCCACGTGCTAGCGAGTATAGGAATAGGAGGATAGAGCAGATGAATGCATGGCTGAGGGGATGGTGCAGGAGGGAGGGCTTTAGGTTCCTGGATCACTGCGTCTGTTTCTGGCAAAGGTGGGACCTGTACAAGTTGGATGGGTTGCATCTGAACCGGAACGAGACCCAACATCCTTGCTGGGAGGTTTGCTGGTGCTGTTGGTGGGGGGGTGGGGGGGGTGCGGTTAAACAAATTAGTCAGGGGGATGGGATGCAGATTGGCGGTACAGTAGGGAGTGAGGCAGAGCCAAATATAGAAGAGAAACTGAGTCAGTCTGGAAGGCAGAGCAAATATAGACCTGTTAAGGCACAAGTGAAAAATGCAAGGCTGGATTGTGTATACTTTAATACAAGGAGTCTTACTAATAAGTCAGATGAATTGAGGGCGATGATTAGCACATGGGATTATGATATTGTTGCTATCACAGAGACGTGGCTGAGGGAGGGACAGGACTGGCAACCCAGGGTATAGAATCTTCAGGCGTGATAGGGGAGGACATAAAAGAGGAGGTGGTATTGCACTGTTGATCAAGGAGTCAATTACTGCAGTAAGGAGGGATGATATCTTCGAAGGTTCCTCTAATGAGGTCTTATGGGTAGAACATAAGAACAAAAGGGGGGCAATCACTTGTCTGGGCGTGTACTACAGGCCTCCAAACAGTCAGGGAGAGATAGAGGATCAGATATGTAGGCAAATCTCAGAGAGGTGTAAAAATAATAGGGTAATAATAGTAGGGGATTTCAACTTACCTAATATCAACTGAACCCCGAAGGTGGTCATGTGTCATCTTTGGCATGTTTCCGGCAGTTCCTTTAACCATACCGATGCCAAATATCATGCTCTGCACTCCTTTGGACCCCACCAGAAAGGGCGAGAGGGGGGGTTTTGACGCTTGGGCAACTCACAACCTCCATACATCCGCCCAGGTATGCGCCATGGAGAGGTCACTCCATAGTCACCTCACAGCGACCAAAACAACACGGAAAGCAACAGTTACGGGCTATAAGTCCAGCTCAATTGGCGCAGAGATTGGGCGCCACGGGCTGCCTTTGTTGGTGGGAGAGGTCATTGCATCTCACTGGACAGCTACCGCCCGCCTCAAACCGTGCAGCCCCCGGTCAGTAAGGTTCTGTCCCGCCACAGTCCACCTGCTTCAATGGGTGCTTGGAGCTCAGGGTCATTGCCCGACTCGTGGATTGTAACACCGCACAAAACAGCATGACAAAAAAAGGAAAGAAGGTACCAGCCCTTCGTTTTACAAGCTAGAACGTCAGAACTATGTGTCCTGGCCTGTCGGAAGAGCTTACACAAATCAACGATTCTCGGAAGACCGCCATCATTAACAACGAGCTCAGTAGACTCAATGTGGACATTGCAGCACTTCAGGAGACACGCCTCCCTGCGAGCAGATCTCTAAGAGAGCAAGACTACACCTTCTTCTGGCAGGGTAGGGATCCTGAAGAACCAAGACAGCATGGAGTGGGCTTCGCCATCAGAAACTCTTTGCTCAGCATGTTAGAGCCACCCTCAAATGGCTCAGAACACATACTGTCCATCCGACTGCTCACCGCCTCTGGTCCAGTACACCTACTCAGCATCTGTGCTCCAACACTCTGCTCCTCACCTGAAACTAAAGACCAGTTCTACGAGGAACTCCATAATATCATTAGTAGCATCCCCAATACCGAACACCTGTTCCTGCTGGGGGACTTTAACGCCAGGGTTGACCATGACTCATGGCCCTCCTGCCTTTGGCACTATGGCATTGGAAGGATGAATGAGAATGGACAGAGACTGCTTGTGTTGTGTATCTATCATAACCTCTGCATCACCAACTCGTTCTTTCTCACTAAACTCTGTCACCGGGTTTCTTGGAGGCACCCAAGATCACGTCGTTGGCACCAGCTGCAACTCATAGTCACAAGGCGAGCCTCTTTAAACAGCGTTCAAATCACACGCAGCTTCCACAGTGCAGACTGCGACACCGACCACTCTCTGGTGTGCAGCAAGGTTAGACTCAAACCAAAGAAGCTGCATCACTCCAAGCAGAGGGGCCGCCCGCGCAGCAACACGAGCAGAATTTCTCATCCACAGCTGTTACATAAGTTTCTAAAATAAAAGCAAAATACTGTGGATGCTAGAAATCTGAAATAAAAACAAGAAATGCTGGAACCACTCAGCAGGTCTGGCAGCATCTGTGAAAAGAGAAGCAGAGTTAACGGTTCGGGTCAGTGACCCTTCTTCGGAACTCCTTCCGAAGAAGGGTCACTGACCCGAAACGTTAACTCTGCTTCTCTTTTCACAGATGCTGCTAGACCTGCTGAGTGGTTCCAGCATTTCTTGTTATTACATAAGTTTCCAAATTCACTTGAAAAAGCCCTTCAAAACACTCTTTCAGGGGATGCAGGGACCAAGTGGGCCCACATCAGAGACGCCATCTATGACTCAGCAATGACCACCTATGAGAAACGTGTGAAGCGGAATGTAGACTGATTTCACTCTCACTTTGAAGAGCTGGAACCTGTCACAGCCGTTAAGCACATTGCACTGCTGAACTACAAAAAAGCCCCCGGCGAGTTAAAATCCATCGCACTTAAAGCAGCCAGAAACGCTGCACAAAGAACAGCCAGGCGCTGCACAAATGACTACTGGCAACATCTATGCAGTCATATTCAGCTGGCCTCTGACACCGGAAACATCAGAGGAATGCAGAATGGCATTAAGAGAGCTTTTGGGCCAACCATCAAGAAGATCGCCCCCCTCAAATCTAAATCAGGGGACAGAATCACTGACCAACGCAAGCAAATGGGCCGCTGGGTGCAGCACTACCAAGAACTGTACTCCAGGGAGAATGTTGTCACTGAGACGCCCTCAATGCAGCCCAGTCTCTGCCAGTCATGGATGAGCTGGACGTACAGCCAACAAAATCGGAACTCAGTGATGCCATTGATTGTCTAGCCAGTGGAAAAGCCCCTGGGAAGGACGGCATTACCCCTTTAAATAATCAAGAGTGCTAAGCCTGCTATACTTTCAGCACTGTACGAACAGCTTTGCCTGTGGTGGGACGAGGGAGCAGTACGACAGGACATGCGCGATGCCAATATCATCACCCTCTATAAGAACAAGGGTGACCGCGGTGACTGCAACAACTACCATGGAATCTCCCTGCTCAGTATAGTGGGGAAAGTCTTCACTCGAGTCGCTTTAATCAGGCTCCAGAAGCTGGCTGAGCGTGTCAACCCTGAGGCACAGTGTGGCTTTCGAGCAGAGAGATCCACCATTGACATGCTGTTCTCCCTTCGCCAGCTACAGGAGAAATGCCGCGAACAACAGATGCCCCTCTCCGTGGCTTTCATTGATCTCACCAAAGCCTTTGACCTCGTCAGCAGACGTGGTCTCTTCAGACTACTAGAAAAGATCGGATGTCCAGCAAAGCTACTCAGTATCATCACCTCATTCCATGACAATATGAAAGGCACAATTCAACAGAGCGGCACCTCATCAGACCCCTTTCCTAACCTGAGTGGCGTGAAACAGGGCTGTGTTCACGTACCTACACTGTTTGGGATCATCTCCCTGCTGCTCTCACATGCATTCAAGTCTTCAGAAGAAGGAATTTTCCTCCACACAAGATCAGGGGGCAGGTTGTTCAACCTTGCCCGTCTAAGAGCGAAGACCAAAGTACGGAAAGTCCTCATCAGGGAACTCCTCTTTGCTGACGATGCTGCTTTAACATCTCACACTGAAGAGTGTCTGCAGAGACTCATCGACAGGATTGCAGCTGCCTGCAACAAATTTGGCCTAACCATCAGCCTCAAGAAAACGAACATCATGGGACAGGACATCAGAAATGCTCCATCCAGCAATATTGGCGACCACGCTCTGGAAGTGGTTCAAGAGTTTACCTATCTAGGCTCAACTATCACCAGTAACCTGTCTCTCGATGCAGAAATCAACAAGCGCATGGGAAAGGCTTCCACTGCTATGTCCAGACTGGCCAAGAGAGTGTGGGAAAATGGCACACTGACACGGAACACAAAAGTCCGAGTGTATCAAGCCTGTGTCCTCAGTACCTTGATCTACGGTAGCGAGGCCTGGACAATGTATGTCAGCCAAGAGTGACGTCTCAATTCATTCCATCTTCACTGTCTCCAGAGAATACTTGGCATCAGGTGGCAGGACCGTATCTCCAACGCAGAAGTCCTCGAGGCAGCCAACATCCCCAGCTTATATACACTACTGAGCCAACGGCGCTTGAGATGGCTTGTGCATGTGAGCCACATGAACGATGGCAGGATCCCCAAGGACACATTGTACAGCGAGCTCGTCACTGGTATCAGACCCACTGGCCGTCCTTGTCTCCACTTTAAAGATGTCTGCAAACGCGACATGAAGTCCTGTGACATTGATCACAAGTCATGGGAGTCTGTTGCCAGCGATCGCCAGAGCTGGCGGGCAGCCATAAAGGCGGAGCTAAAGTGTGGCGAGTCAAAGTGACTTAGCAGTTGGCAGGAAAAAAGACAGAAGCGCAAGGGAGAGCCAACTGTGTAATGGCCCCGACAACCAATTTTATCTGCAGCACCTGTGGAAGAATCTGTCACTCTAGAATTGGCCTTTGTAGCCATTCCAGGTGCTGCTTCACAAACCACTGACCACCTCTAGGCACTTTCCCATTGTTTCTCGAGACAAGGAGGCGAACACACCATTCGCATATTGTTTGCCTTTGCTCCATGACCTTCTGGTCAGCTATTCTGTGACCTTGTCCTATCTACACCTTCTCCTTTGTTATTTCTTGCCCCACCCACACTTTACTTGCTTATAACCTTTCACATTTCTAATATTTGCCAGTTCTGAAGATTCACTAACCTGAATCGTTAACTCTGCTTCTCTCTCCACAGATGCTGCCAGACCTGCTGAGTATTTCCAGCATTTCTTATTTTTATTTTAGCCATTATGCAAGTCTGAAGGTTGGTTGAGTAGGAACTCACTTCGCACTTCATTATCTACAAACATTCACTTCCTCCACCACAGTGGCAGCAGTGTGTACCATCTACAAGATGCACTGCAGCAATGCACCAAGACTCCTTAGACAGCACCTTCCAAACCCGCGACCTCTACCAACTAGAAGGACAAGGGCAGCAAATGCATGGGAACACCATCACTTGCAAGTTCCTCTCCAAGTCATACACCATCCTGACTTGGAACTATATTGCCGTTCCTTCACTGTCGCTGGGTCAAATTCCTAGAACTCCCTTCCTAACAGCACTGTGGGTATACCTACCCCAAATGGACTGCAGCGGTTCAAAAAGGCAGCTCACCACCACCTTCTCAAGGGCAATTAGGGATGGGCACTAAATGCTGGCCTGGCCAGTGACGCCCACATTCTGAATGAATAAAAAAAAAGTCCCAAGTGAAAGTCAGAATGAAAGTTCAGGCCACAAAGAAACTGAAAGTTTGTCAGTATCACAGAATCCACCGGTACAGCAAATTAAGTCAGGGTCTTTGATTAAGACGAATCAAATAATTTCACAGTGCCAACCATTAAGTGGAGTTGGTCGTCAAAGTCAAAGTTCAGGGTCAACACAGTCTGAGATGTTGGGAGAGCAGAGTCAAGCTAATGGAAATGGAAGAAGATGCCCAGACAGAAAGATAAAGAAGCCAGATAGGTTAATTGAAAGTATGTTGGAAGGAAGTAGAAACAAGTTGTTCTTTTCATTACTTTTTGTCAATAATGATATTTATGTTAAAGACATACTGGTGTTCAGGAAAAACTTTGTTTTACGTATAAATTACTCTGGAAATATTGCTTTTATATGTTTTTGTTCGCTGCTTGTATATGTTTTAGTTGTGATTACAGTAATAACAAGCACACAATCCAATCTGTTAAATTTCATAGTATTGTTTTTGTATTCTAAGAAATTATGCGCAAGCACCATTTTACATTTAATATAACATTTTTAAGTGGGGAGTGAGTGTAATATACTGTATTAAAGTGGCTGATTATATTGTCATAGCTATACTGCTATACTGCCTCTCTGCTGCCCTCTCTGTTGGGAGGTGTTGCAACATGGTTGTTCCCAGTAAAGACCTCATGAAGTTTTACTCTGTGAATACACAACACTCCAAAAGTCATGTGGTGAAGAATCAGGAAAGAGAATTGTTTTCACTGCTCCCCTTCAATGGTTGAGTTTGAGAAGTGATGAACTGCAATGGAAAGCAAACCAAAGTTATCCATAGATCGCTGGTTCAACTCTGGCTCGAAGGAGCATGTAAAGGAGAACCAGTAGGTGGAGTAAACCTGGATTTCCTAAAGATATTTGATAAGATGCCACACAAAAGGTTAATAGGCAAGATAAGGGCTTATGGATTTGGGAGTAATAGAGAATATGTTAATGGACAGGAAGCAAGGAGTAGGCGTGAACAGAGCATTTTCAAGTTGGCAGGCAGTAAATAGTGGAATGCCACAAAAATCTGTGCTGGGGCCTCAGCTATTTCCAATCTATATTAATGACTTAGATGAAGAGACAGAGACTGGTGTATCAGAAAGTTATCATGCAGGTACAACAAGAAGCTAGGAAGGCAAATGGCATGTTGGCCTTTATTGCAAGGGGATTGGAGAACAGGAATTGAGAAGTCTTGCTACAATTATACAGGGTTTTGGTGAGATCACATCTGAAGTACTGTATGCAGTTTTGGTCTCCACATTGAAGAAAAGATATACTTGCATTGGAGGCAGTGCAGCAAAGGTTCACTAAATTGGATGAAGGGGTTGTCGTATGATGAAAGGCTGAGTAAATTGGGCCTATATTCTCTGGAGTTTAGAGGAATGAGAAACAATGTCATTGAAACATACAAGATTCTGAAGGGGCTGGATAGGGAATTCAGAGAGAGATTGTTTCCACTGGTCAAGGAATCTAAAACACGGGGTCACAGTCTCACGATAAGGGGCTGATCATTCAGGACTGAGAGGAGGACAAACTATTTCACTCAAAGGATTGTGAATCTTTGGAATTCTCTACCTCAGAGGGTCGTGGATGCTCCATCATTGAATACATTTAACACTAGGATCAACAGATTTTTTGTCTCTCAGTGAATCAAGGATTATTGCAAGTGGGCGGGAAAATGGAGTTGAAGCCTAAGATCAGCCAGGATTTTATTGAATGGTGGATAGGCTCGATGGGCCTTATGGTCTACTCCTGCTCCTATTTCTTGTGTTCTTATGTTATTGTGTATGTTTTTGGAGTAAGTGTGTATAAGCAGCAATTAACTGAAGGCAGTGCTCTTAACTTGAGAAGTAGATTATGGTTTAACATGTTGCTGTCAAGGTGCAGGAGCCCTCCTTTCCTGTCTGAAAACAGCGGGGGGTGTCCAATCACCATCTCCAGAGGGGGAGAGAGTGGTGACATCTCCGATCACTAGTCTGTCGATCCCCAGTCCTGTGGAGGGGTCTCCTATCCTGGAGATTGGTCCCAGTCTGCTTAGATGCAGCTGGTGGGGGGAGTGTCTGATACATGACAAGATGGGGAACCTGATTTTTACAGGGCTTCCAAATCCAGCAGGGTGGTCTGATCCCAGGAGAGAGGGTCCCAATGGGTCGGGAATTTCAATCCATGGAGGAGAATCCAATCTCTGGGTGGTGCAATCCTACGGTTCATGGGGAAATCTTGGGAACGATGAGTTCAGATCCATGGGAATGCAATTTAACCCCAGGAAATGGTGGGGTTCGATCCCATGGAATGGTGGGGTCTGGACCTGGGAAGTGGTGGGGTCTAACCTCAGGGAGTGGTGTGGTCTAATCTCAGGGAGTGGTGCGCTCTGATCCTGGGGGTTGATGGGGTCCAATTCCAGGCAGTGCTGGAGGGGGTCTGATCTGGAAGTGGCAGGGGTGGGGGGGCAGTCGGGTACGTGGTGTTTGGAGGTCGGTGTCGAGAGTTTCATATTTTAGCCTCTGACCTACCTCCTACCCGCCTGTTTTTGTTGCTAAACTCCTACCCTGTCTGGGTTAGACACGGAGAATGTTTGACCAGTAATTTCCAGTCTCTTTCCCTTCTCTCTCTTACAGTTAATTTACTGGCGATTGTGATCCTGTCCCGGGGAAAGTGCGGCCTCTCCACCTGCACCACTTGCTATCTGGTGGCCATGGCAACAGCAGATTTAATGGTCATTATCACGATGGTCATACTGTGGCAGCTCAGTTATTATTATTTTCCGGTGTCCTTCCTGACCATCCTCCCTGTGTGTGGTGTTAATGTTGTCCTGCTCCGTGCAGCCACTGACTGTTCTGTCTGGTTCACCATCACTTTCTCCTTTGATCGATTTGTGGCCATTTGTTGCCAGAAGCTGAAAACAAAATATTGCACCAAGAAAACTGCAGCTGTGGTTCTAGCAACAACCTGCATTCTGCTCTGTTCAAAAAACATCCCCTTCTACTTTATATATGAACCTGCAGAGAGAATCAACAATGTACCATGGTTCTGTTATACAAAGCCAAGCTATCATACTGATCCCAGATGGGTGGGATTTGGCAAGTTTGATCCAATTCTAACCCCATTGATCCCATTTGCTTTAATCCTGTTGCTCAATGCTCTGACAGTCAGACACATTTTAATGACCAGTCGAGTCCGTAAGGGACTGAGGGGTCAGAGCAAGGGAGAGAATCACAGTGACCCAGAGATGGAGAGCAGAAGGAAGTCTGTGATTTTACTCTTCAGCATATCCGGCAACTTCATACTTCTGTGGTTGGTATACGTTTTATATTTCTTAAACATTGGCTATCACTTTGATGATGATTCTTTTTATACATTTACACAAGTTGGATTAATGCTGCAGAATTTAAGTTGCTGCACAAACACATTTATTTATGTGGCGACTCAATCCAAGTTCAGAGAGCAGGTCAATAGCGCAATGAAATATCCAGTTACATCAATTATTCAACTGGTGAATAAACAGAACAACTGAGAGCAGCCCAGTGGCGGTGATGTTTTATAACATTAAAGGAGTTATATAAAGATAACTTGTCACTTTCTCCCCCTCTCTTGCACTGTTTCTCAGTGTCTGTGTCTGTGTCTCTGTCACGATGTCTGTGTCTCTGTATCTTTGCCTCCCTCTCTCTTGCTCTCATGTTCTCTTTCAGTCTCTTGCTTTCTCTCTCTATCTCTCTCTTTCACTGATTTTCCTTCTCTGCTTCTCTCTGTTTTTCTCTTTCTGTTTTTTTCTCTCACTTTCTCTTTCAGAGTCACTTTTGCTCAATCTCTCTTTCCCCACTCCCTCTCTCTCCTCCTCCTCTCTCACCTCACTCTGTCCCCAACCTCTCCCCATCCCTCTCTCCCCTCTCCCCCAGCCATCAAACAATCACTGTCATCTCCTCAAGCCCTACAAATCTCTGAGATGTCTGCGCTCCACTATTTCTGTCTTGTTAATCTACTTTCTCTTGCCCCCATCTCTCTCTCTCATTGCCCTCTACCTCCCCCCACCCTCTTTTAGTCCCTCTTTCTCCCCCTCCCCCTTCTCTCACTTAGGGTCTCTCTCACTTTCTCTTTCAGTAACCCTCTTTCTCTCTATTTGTCTCTTTCTCTGCCCTCTTCCCAAACCCTCTCCCCACACCCCGCCCACCCCTTTCCTGAAGTGATTTATGACTTTAACCCTATATATGGACTAACCAAATCAAGCGGACATCCCTATGAGTCTCCTTTAATTAAGTTCAAACTAGACAGATTCCTACAGACACTTATTTGGGTCTGAAGAACTGAACTAGTCTTCCCTCAAAGAAAGAAAACTAACAGAGAATATTACTATCTTCTGAACAGCCTATTTTTAAAATAATTACAGCTAAGTCATAAATATCTCAGATAGTATAAGGGTCTACGATACTCTCTTCAATAAGTTTCTCCCCACTTAAGGAGACACAGAGAGCGGGTTCTTGTAGTTGAATACAGAATACTGCATGAGACAATTTATTAACTTTTATATATTTATTAAAGATTTGAACATACAATACATTTAAGTGGCTTAGTATACTACAATATAAACGATTACTAAGAGATGTAAAACATAATCTTATTTCTAAAATAGAATCCAAAAGTTCAACCTTGACAATGTTACAGAAAAATATCTTGGAATATCCATCAAAATTCAAAGTAAACTGATATCTTAAATTCCCCGAGTAAGCCACCTGCTTAACAAAACAAAACATTCTCAGTTAAGAACAGAATTCTCTTGTCATGCAGTCAGCCGTTCTTACCATAGGTTGAGAAGTATTGATGAGGAATTCCTTTGATTCAAAACTCTCATGTTGATACTGTTTCGAATCTATCATCTCATCCTTTGGAATGTAGGCATTACCTTTCTGTGTGTTTTTCCTGCTTGTGTTATCCATATATGGTAATATCATTCGCTACCATTCTCACTTAATTTATTTGCTGAAAATTCCCTTCTCTTGAAGTTGTGAGCTGAGATCTGGTCAAATGTTTGTAATTTTGTTTATGTGGCATGTGTTTTTGTAAGTACCATTCCATTTTGTGATTTATCATCTGTCATTGTCCTTTTATGGTACCTTATACCATCCTCTTAAGTCAGTCTCTCTATATCACTAACACTGTCAACTAATTAAGGTTATAGTTATCAGTGTGGACCTCGTACAGCATGTCTCAGTGTCCTTCATCTTCTAATTCCATTCTAACACAGACCTTGGAATGAATTATTTTAACATTAAAGGTGTTCCTCCCTCTCTCTCCATCCATCCCTCCTTACTGTGTTTGTCAAGAAAGTGTACAGGGAGCTTACTCTGTATCTAATCTTTTTTTAATTTGTCGAGGGGGCCTTTATTCCCCTGGCCCCTTTTCTGTGTATTTTAAATAAAGAACTTCATGAAAACAAAACTTAAATTGAAACCCGATTATCCATATTTATACGTTTGGCCAGTTAGCTTGACATCTGCCGTGGGGAAGGTGTTAGAATCGATCATTAAGGAGGCTATAGCTGGGCACTTAGAAAAACTCAAGGTAATCGGGAATTGTCAGCATGGTTTTGTGAAAGGGAAATCATGTTTAACTAAATTATTGGTGTTCTTTGAAGGAGTGACATGTGCTGTCGAAAAAGGGGAGCCCATTGACGAACTGTACTTGGATTTTCAGAAGGCTTTTGACAAGGTGCCACATAAAAGGTTATTGTACAAAGTAAGAGTTCATGGTGTAGGCAGTAACACATTAGCTTGGATAGAAGATTGGCTGGCTGGAAGAAAACAGAGAGTATGCATAAATGGGTCCTTTTCTGATTGGCGAGATGTGACGAGTGGAGTCCCGTAGGGGTCTGCGCTGGGGCCTCAACTTTTTTACAATTTATATCAATGACTTAGATGAGGGGAGCGTTGGCATGGTAGCTAAACTTGCAGATGACACAAAGATAGGTCGGAAAGGATTTTGTGAAGGGAACATAAGGAGGTTGCAGACTGATAGAGACAGGTTGAGTGAGTGGGCAAAAATCTGGCAGATGGAGTATAATGTGGGAAAATGTGAAGTTGTTCACTTCGGCAGGAAGAATTACTTTAATGGAGAACGACTGCAGAATTCCGAGCTGCAGAGGGATCTAGGTGTTCTAGTGCATGAGGCACAAAACATTAGTATGCAGATAAAGCAAGTAATAAAGAAGGCTAATGGAATGCTATTCTTTATTACAAGAGGCATTGAAAATAGAAGTAAGGATATTATGCTTCATTTGTACAGGGCGTTGTTGAGATGACATCTGGAATACTTTGTGCAGTTTTGGTCTCCTTATTTAAGGAAGGATGTAAATGCATTGGAGGAAGTTCAGAGGAAGTTTACTAGATTGATACCTGGAATGAGCGAGTTGTCTTATGAGGAAAGGTTAGACAGACTGCGCTTGTTTTCAGTGGAGTTTAGGAGAGTGAGGGGAGACTTGATTTTATATATCTAAGTATATAAGATCCTGAACGGTCTTGACAAGGCGGATATGGAAAGGATGTTTCCTCTTGTGGGGGAGTCCAGAACTAGAGGGCACTGTTTTAAAATTAGGGATTGTCCTTTTAGGACAGAGGTGAGGAGAAATTGTTTTCTCTCAGAGGGTTGTATGACTTTGGAACTCTCTGCCTCATAAGGTGGTAAAGGCAGAGGTAGGTAGATTCTTGTTAGGGAAGGGAATCAAAGATTATCAGGGTAGATGGGAGCGTGGGACTCAAAACACAAATGGATCAGCCATGATCTTATTGAATGGTGTAGCAGGCTTGAGGGGCCAAATGGCCTACTTCTGCTCCTAATTCCTATGTTTGTATGATAACTCCAGCCCATGTGGTGCTCAACAGTCGCAGAAGGTCTCAAGCAAATCGACGGACAACACATGCTCCCTCTCCAGGAATATCTGGGCATGAATGTAATCTCGGAAGAGAGGCAGGCAATCAGAGCGGGCGGACCCCATGTGAGCCTGCTGCCTGGACTTGTGAATCGGCACCTTGGCCAGGCTCAGGAGCAGACCGACGAGGAGATCCTTCTCCCGGCCCATCCCCCTCTACCTCCACACCAGGTGTCCAAAGTTCAGGAGCGTGGGGCTGAAGTGCAACTAAAACTTGTGGAGCAGACCCCTGAAATATTCAAACAGCGGCTGCAAACTTACACACTCCATATAAACATGATACATAGACATGTCCAGGCTGCAGAAATTACAGGTGGCCTGGGAGTCTGTGAACCTACTTAAAAGCCTATTGCACAGGACTGCCCTTTGCAGCACTTTACACCCCACGTCCCCGATGTAAAGGGGGAAGATACCCATGTAGTGAGCCCTCCACAGGGGACCTCTTCACTGCCAGATGGCAACACGGACCTCCACGCCGTCTCCGGGTGGCAGACGAGGGCAAGGAAGTGGAGAGTGTGCAAGAGCAGCTCAGCAGGGGTTTCAGTGGGAACCAGGCCACGGCAGCCAAGTTCACAGACTCAGTCAGACATTTAGATGGTTACGTAGTCATGGTAACCATCAACCATCTAAATACCCCACATTCCAGCCAAAGTGCTATCCCTGTGGGAAAGTCGGTCATATCCAGACGACATACAGGAGTAGAGGAAACAGTAATGTTCTTTTTTTAAAATTAGAATTAGAACATTACAGCGCAGTACAGGCCCTTCGGCCCTCGATGTTGCGCCGACCTGTGAAACCATCTGACCTACACTATTCCATTTTCATCCATATGTCTATCCAATGACCACTTAAATGCCCTTAAAGTTGGAGAGTCTACTACAGTTGCAGGCAGGGCGTTCCACGCCCCTACTACTCTCTGAGTAAAGAAACTACCTCTCACATCTGTCCTATATCTATCACCCCTCAACTTAAAGCTATGTCCCCTTGTGTTTGCCATCACCATCCGAGGAAAAAGACTCTCACTATCCACCCGATCTAACCCTCTGATTATCTTATATGTCTCTATTAAGTCACCTCTCCTCCTCCTTCTCTCCAACGAAAACAACCTCAAGTCCCTCAGCCTTTCCTCGTAAGACCTTCCCTTCATACCAGGCAACATCCTAGTAAATCTCCTCTGCACCCTTTCCAAAGCTTCCACATCCTTCCGATAATGCGGTGACCAGAACTGCACGCAATACTCCAGGTGCGGTCTCACCAGAGTTTTGTACAGCTGCAGCATGACCTCGTGGCTCCGAAACTCGATCCCCCTACTAATAAAAGCTAACACAGCATATGCCTTCTTAACAGCCCTATTAACCTGGGTAGCAACTTTCAGGGATTTATGTACCTGGACACCAAGATCTCTCTGCTCATCTGCACTACCAAGAATCTTCCCATTAGCCCAGTACTCTGCATTCCTGTTACTCCTTCCAAAGTGAATCACCTCACACTTTTCCGCATTAAACTCCATTTGCCATCTCTCAGCCCAGCTCTGCAGCCTATCTATGTCCCTCTGTACCCTACAACATCCTTCGGCACTATCCACCACTCCACCGACCTTCGTGTCATCCGCAAATTTACTAACCCACCCTTCTACACCCTCATCCAGGTCATTTATAAAAATGACAAACAGCAGTGGCCCCAAAATAGATCCTTGCGGTACACCACTAGTAACTAAACTCCAGGATGAACATTTGCCATCAACCACCACCCTCTGTCTTCTTTCAGCTAGCCAATTTCTGATCCAAAGCTCTAAATCACCTTCAACCCCATACTTCCGTATTTTCTGCAATAACCTACCGTGGGGAACCTTATCAAACGCCTTACTGAAATCCATATACACCACATCCACTGCTTTACCCTCATCCACCTGTTTGGTCACCTTCTCGAAAAACTCAATAAGGTTTGTGAGGCACGACCTACCCTTCACAAAACCGTGCTGACTATCGCTAATGAACTTATTCTTTTCAAGATGATTATAAATCCTGTCTCTTATAACCCTTTCCAACATTTTACCCACAACCGAAGTAAGGCTCACAGGTCTATAATTACCAGGGCTGTCTCTACTCCCCTTCTTGAACAAGGGGACAACATTTGCTATCCTCCAGCCTTCCGGCACTATTCCTGTCGACAATGATGACATAAAGATCAAGGACAAAGGCTCTGCAATCTCCTCCCTAGCTTCCCAGAGAATCCTAGGATAAATCCCATCTGTCCCAGGGGACTTATCTATTTTCACACTTTCCAAAATTGCTAACACCTCCTCCTTGTGAACCTCAATCCCATCTAGCCTCGTAGTCTGAATCTCAGTATTCACCTCGACAACATTTTCTTTTTCTACTGTAAATACTGACAAAAAATATTCATTTAACGCTTCCCCTATCTCCTCTGATAGTGAAGGAACGGTCATATAGTTCTAAGTCAGGAAGGTTTGTTTCTTGGAGGGGAACTTGCAGGAAGTTCTGTTTCCATGCATCTGTTGCCCTGTCCTGCTAGGCAGTAGAAATTATGAGTTTGGTAGGTGCTGCCGAAGGAGACTTGGTGCATTGCTGCAGTGCATCTTGTAGATGGTACACACTGCTGCAACTGTGCATCGGTGGTGAAGGGAGTGAATGTTGAAGGTGGTGGATGAGTGAGGAAATTCATCCTCAACTTAGTCTTAAATGGCCTACATTTTATTCTGAGATTGTGTCTCCTGGTTCTGGACTCCCCAGCAGGGGAAGACATCTTTCCTGCATCAACCCTTTCAAACCCTGTATGAATTCTGGATGCTTCAAAGTGAATATCTCCATTCTTCTAAACTCGATGAAAATACATGCCCAGTCTCCTTAAACTCTCCTCATAGGACAATCACTCCATCCCAGGGATCAATCTGGTGAACCTTCATTGCAGTCCCTCGACAGCAAGTATATACTTCCTTACTTAAGGAGACCAAAATTGCACTCAATACTCCAGGCACACATTCACCAAGGCTCTGTACAATTGCAGAAAGACTTTGTTCCATCTGCACTCAAATTCTCTTGCAACAAAGGCCAACGTACCATTTGCTTTCCCAATTGCTTGCGGCACCTGCATGATAGCTTTCAATGTCTAATGAAAAAGGACACCCAGGTCCCTTTGGAGATCAACACTTCCCAATCTCTCACCATTAAGAAATGGTTGGTGTTATAGTGTTATTAGAGATAGTCTTATTAGTATTGGTTTCTGAGTAAAAACTTGAATTTGGACAACACACTCGAACCTGAATCATGAGGAAAAATTTAATTGTATTTTAAAGGATTTCCTAACACTGTGCAACAGGCTGGAGGGGACTAAATGGCCACCACCTGTTCCTGTCTAACAGGCTCAAGGGACAGAATGGCCTCCGTCTGTTCCTGTGCATCAGGATAATAGGCTGAATGTCCTTCTCCTGCTCATGTGTATCAGGCTCGAGGGGCTGAATGGCCTCCTCTTGTTCCTGTGTTTACTCTGATTGGTCAGACATGGTGTGGGTCAGTGAATCTCTCTCTCTGGTTAACCCTGTCCTTGTCCTGTGTCTCCTCCTCACTCTCCCCTCCCTAGGAACAGCTGAAGACTCTTGCCGGTGAGATGGTGAAGGACTCCCCAGAGTTTCACTGCCTGCAGTCCCAGTTCTCCGTGCTTTACAGTGAGAGCCTGTAGCTCAAGGCCCAGATGGATGATGGCCACAATCTGCTCTTCACCACCCGAACCACAGTCGAGTGAAGGACATCACTGAAACAATGTGAGATCTAGAGATGGGACTGATGGTGTTTGAAAGAACAACCTCATTGCTGGGAGAATACAGCTTCAAATTTTCATTAATTAATGTGATCAGAATTGTCCAGTCTTTGAAGTTTTCCAATTCAATCTCAGAAATAAATATATTCGATCACAACATGGACCGAACTCAATGTCGTAATCTGTTGATTCAATTAAAAAAATGTTTGAACAATGTTGCAACCTCAATATCCCCGGGGTGATCCCACAGGGTATAAATTACAGGCTCTGGCAATGTGTCACCTCAGAGTTTAATGCAGAGAGATTGCTGCAGCACGAAGGGACTCATCACCACACAGAAAATGGATCGACCAATTGACAGTATCTTGAAAATATATTACCCAATTCTTGCTTTCATTGGTGTTCCTGGTAAGTGACTATAACCATTGAAGTTGTGTAAATCTGTGTGAGCTGGTCTCCGGTTTTACTCTGTGAATGATAATGTTAAATGCTGATCTAATGGTTACCGTTATACAGACACCTGATCAGTGATATCATTTCCTTATGTCAAATATCCTGAATTATCTCTGCAGTTTCATTCCATTGTCTCAGCTGATAATAATCCTCTGTTTGTAACTGACAGGCTTTCTGAATTATCAAGTTATTGCATTTAGTGGAATATCGTGCAATGCTGAATTAGACCTCAGTGAAAGCAACTCTCTGAGTGAAGGTATTAGTGGGAGCATCAGTCAGTGTGAAATCAAAATGAGTGTGGGTCACTAACTGGAGTGGAACACCTGATCCCAGTGACCATGTATTACTGGGAGTATCTGTCAATGTGGAATTGTATTGAGTATAACTCTACAACACAGTTCTATTTTGAAATCGTTTCAGGTATCTGATCTCTTCATTCCATGAAGTTGTCTCTGTGTTTTAACAATGTAATTGATTGCAAAGTGGTTTTTTGCTGATGTTTGGTAATAAGTGTATAAAGTGAAATGTATAGATATTGCTCTGTCTCCTATTGAACTGCTCCAACAGAAACAGATGTTAACGACTTACTGACAGTTAGCAGCAGCACAGCACTATTACAGCGTTCTCATCCTCTCTATAATTACATTTGTTACTCTGAGTATAGTTACTGTAAATGCAAGTTATTTTAATCCCCTTCCCACAACATGGTCCTGAGAATCTGTGAGCCATGAGTGGTGAATTTTATTTTCTGTCTATTGCACAGGATGAATATTGGGCTGTGTTTATTGAATCGTCCACTTCTGTAACTGATTATGGTTTAACAGATTAGTTCTTATCTTGACACATGTAACCTGTACCAATCTCTGCCCTTAGCTCAGTGAGGTGTGTCCCTGTGAGGAAAGACACCTATAACTGAGGAACAGACATATTGGGTTTTCATAATACAGAGATCAGACCGAGGGGTGTAAATAATAATATTAGTAAACTGTTAATGATGAAATAAATAGCACACTTCTCTCAGTTCCTCCATCATTCTGGTTAAAATAATTGCACCTACTCCAGCGCGTTGTTATGCAGGCCCCCACCTGTCAGGAGTGAGGCACATTAATTTTGCCACATGGACATTAAATTTAAAATTACTGCTGGGAGGAAGAGAAGGCCTATTACGAGGGGTAGCCAGACCCCTGGTTGGAAAGACACGTTTACATATTAACAGACAGTGCAAGTCGATAAAGGAGCTACTCCCTGCTCCGATTCAATCCACAAACAGACGTGGTCAGACCAGTTAATCACATGACGAACTGGCTGTTGCAGGGTTTGAACTGAGAGTTTTAAACTGGAGCGAATGTGTGTGACCTGGCAGAAATTAGAATGCTCCTGGGCTGAAGAAGACCTCCTGCCTCTGAGTCTGCTACTATCTCTTTCTCACGGAACTCCAAAACCCGCTGAAGACACATGAACCCCAAGAGCGAAAAGTCTCTTGCAGTGAACAAGGTTGAAGAAGAATACTGGGCCCCAACGAAAAGAAAGATCTACCTCCAAGCAAGGACTCTAAAGTGAGCTCAAAGACCCGTAACAAAAACTCTTCAGATATTGCCTCAAATTCTCCACTTTATTTCTTCTGCACTTTTCTGTCCCGAGCTACATGTGTGTCTCACATGTGCATGCTAGTGTGTGTGCGTTGTGTATGTGTAGGCATTAACCGAATTAAAGTTTAAGTTTAATAAATTTCACTTTTCTTCTTTAAACCTGAGAAAGCCTGTTTGTGCTGGTTTCTTTGCCATATAATTGGAAAGTGGTGAACAAGGATTCACCAAGGGGGAGCTAAGAACACGATGTGTTTAAAAATAGAATCCTGTTCCAGAAGACCAAGTGAAGGTTGAAAGGGAACCCTAGACCTCTTTTTCGCCTGGTCGCAACAGAAATTTGGGTGCTAGCGTCCAGAAGTTTACCCACAGACAAACGAGAGACATTGGAAATGAGAAGCCTAATTGTTCCCAATCAGAAAGAGCAAGGTCAATACACTTTTTCTTGTGGTTGTGTGTGATTGAATACTTACATGTCTGCAACTGAAGCTAGTAGCTCTCCAAGCCAGGGTGAAGTAACTTGGGATAATTAAAAGCACTGTCTTTGGAGGAGATGAGGAAAATGGCTGAGCTTTGTGGGATCACTGTAGGTGGCAAGGCTAGGAAGTCTGAATTCCAAAGGCTAGTGACCAACCATTTTTCCCTTGAAACTGAAGAAGCAGAAACAGGGTTAAAAGCAGACTCCAACAGGGAATTGTTATCAAAGATACAATTGGAACAAAGGAAACTTGAATTTGAGGAAAGAGAGAGGGAGAAAGAGAGTTCCTTCCAGAAAGAATGTGAAGAGAAAGAGAGGAGATGGAGAGAGAATGACAGGAGAAGGAATGAGAGCGAGTAGAGAGAGAGAGGGAAAGAATATTCCAGAAAGAATGTGAAGAAAGAGAGCTGAAGTGGCTTGAGTTAACTAGGGGGTGACAGAGTAACCCCAGTGAAAGCATGGCCAATATGGAGGAGCAGAATTCAGGGCTCAACACAAAATTGTTAAATCTAGCTCAACTAATCCCAAAATTCAATAAGGAAGCATTTATTTATTGATACAGCACTGAAACAAGCCCTTCGGCCCACCGAGTCTGTGCTGACCATCAACCACCCATTTATACTAATCCGACATTAATCCCATTACCCTCTCACATCCCCACCTTCCCTCAATTCCCCTACCACCGACCTATACTAGGGGCAATTTATATTGGCTAGTTTACCTATCAACCTGCAAGTCTTTGGCTGTGGGAGGAAACCAGAGCACCCAGCGAAAATCCACACGGTCACAGGGAGAACTTGCAAACTCCACACGGGCAGTACCCAGAATTGAAACTGGGTTGCTGGAGCTGTGAGGCTGCAGTGCTAACCACTGCACCACTGTGTCTTTTGAGAAACTCGCAAGGCAGCTAAAATGGCCAGCTGAGACATAGTCTCTTATACTACAAAGCAAGTTAACTGGAAAAGCCCATGAGGTTTATTCCCTGTTGCCAGATGAGAGCTCATCAAATTATGAACTGACCAAAAATGCTATTGTTGGGGCATATGAATTAGTAATGAAAACCTATTGCCAAAAGTTTAGAGCCCTCAAGAAGCAAGCTAATCAAACTTATCTGGAGTTTGAAAGAAGTAAGCAGCCGGCTTTTGACCAATGGCTGAGGGCTCTTAACCTACAGCTCAGCTATGAGAATCTCAGAGAAATAATTCTGTTAGAGGAATTTAAACACTCTATCTCACTCTCCATAAAGACCCATGTGGAGGAGCAGCGGGTCCAGAGACCCCGGCAAGCGACCGTTCTGGCCAACGAGTTTGCTTTAATTTATAAGTCAGTCTCCCGGGGAGAACATTTCCTAATTGCCACCACAAATCTGAAAAGGACAAAGGGTGGGAAGGTGATCTCTGCCCAGGCAGTCCTGGGAGAGAAAGGAAAGCAGAAGACACAGGGGGCCCTCCTCCAGCCAGAAAGGAACGTGCTGTGAGCAAGAGTGAGACCCGGAAACCTGCGTGCATCCATTGTAATAAAGCAGGGCATTTAAAAGCTGACTGCTGGAAACTACAGGGAAACCAGGTAGGGTTAATCAGGGCACACGTGCTCAGTGGAGACTGTGTGGAAAGCACAGCAGAGCAAGCTGTGGCTTTAATTGCAGTAAGAGTGAGACCCAGGAAGCTTATGGCTGCAAGCGCAAGAAAATTTAATAGGATTCCTGATGGTTATCAAGGTTTTCTGTCTGAAGAGAAAGTAACCCCATACCCCTCGAGTGGGACAAGCAAGCCCAAAGTAATTCTCAGGGATCCAGGAGTTACTAGATCCCTTTTACTGGGAAAAGGCCTAACCTTTCCCATAGAGAGTGCAATGAACACCAAAATGGTGGTGAATAGTACTGAAGGGCAGTGTATGCCTGCACCTGGAGTGCGACCTAGTTTCGGGACTGGTTACCATAGGATTGTCCGTAGTTTGCCTGTTGACAGGCTTGACCTGCTCCTAAGTAATGCTCTGGAGGGGATGAAGGTGGCCGCCACCCCCAGTAGTGAAAGAAAGACTGCAGGAGGTCAGAGAGACAGGGCAATGGTGGAAGATGGACTCCTGCAGGTTCCCTGAATGTGTAGTGGATCAGGCCATGATCAAACCAGCTCCCCCAGAGAGACTGAATTGGTACTGCAGGCAGATGACCATGGTGTCTGCCTGTGCGAGACTTCCTTTGGAAAGTTAGGAGACCCAGGGAATGAATCTGTCACTGAGGCTCAGCGAGCCGACCCACTATTGTGAGAGTTAGCACAGGCTGCCCAGTCTGAAAGTGAAGCAGAGGGAGTCCCTGATGGCTAATATTTAAAGAATGAGGTACTGGTGAGGAAATGGAGTTCTCCTCACAGACCTGAGGGCACGGAGTGGAATAAAGTAGTTCACCAGCACTCCAGTACTGCAGATGAACCGGAGAGAAATATTAAGAAGGGCCCACGGGACTATAGTGGCTGTACATGCCAGTATACCATGACCAAAGCCCACATAAGACAGCAGTTTGACTGGCCAAAACTCCACAAAGATCTGGTGGAGTACGGCAGGAGTTGCCACCTGTGCCATGTTGAGGGGAAACCCCAACTACAGTGAATCCTGCACCCCTACGTCCTGTACAAGTGTTAAGAGGACCCTCAGCAGAGGGCTGGTGAACTATAAGGAACTCCTGCAGAGAACAAAAGGTGACAGGCAGGCACAAAGCTGGCAAAACTTTAGAAAAAGCAGGGGGAAAAGCGACCAAGAGGGCAAGTTAAAGGAAGTCTGGGAGGAATCCTGGATGAAAATCCCTACTGTCTGGTCAGCCAATCCCGAACAATTTGAAAAGTTAGATTCCCCCATCCTCCTAAGTTCAGATTCTAGAAGTACCCCTCCAGAGTTGCTAACAACACTTACAGGAACCTGCAAAGACAATTAAAGGCCTCGATGGGGCAGAGAAACCGTGAGGGCGATGCCTCACCTAGTCGAAGTGCCGCAGGGGAGTGCAGTAGTGTCTGCACAAATACCTGCAGGCAGGAGCGTTCCAGAGGACAAAGGGGAGATTAACAAAGAATCGTCCCCGACCGTCAGAACTAAAGAGAAACCACCCATACCCCTTTTCAGACCTCAACAGGAACAAAAACTCTAGGCAGCCGTGGAAATGGGCAAACTGAAGAAAAACTTGCCCAAAGAACCACATGGTTACTAGGATGCTAAAAAGGGGAAACTAAAGCAGCACTAGAACCAAGAAAAGACAGTTTTAGGAAGTTTTTTGATTCATGAATGCATGGGAATGAATGAGAGAAATGCATGATTTTCTGTATCTCGTATTTTCTCTCAACCCTTTTTATGAAATGTGCCTTTTCTCAAATCGCATTTCATTCCCCTGGGTGTGTAGGCGTCATGCAGACCCCCACCTGCCAAGAATGAGGCACATTAACTTCACCACATAGATATTAAATTTCAAATTGTTGCTGGGAAGAAGAGAAGGCATGTTACAAGGTGTTGTCAGACCCCTGGCTGGAAAGACATATTTACATGTTAACAGACAATGCTTGTCGACAAAGAAGCTACTCCCTGCTCCAATTCAGTCCATAAACAGATGTGGTCAGACCAGTTAGTCACATGATGAACTGGCTGTTGCACAGTTTAAACTGAGAGTTTTAAATTGGAGACAGTGTTTGAACTGGCAAAACGCAGAATGCTCCTGGGCTGAAGAAGACCTCCTGCCTCTCTGTCTGCTCCCATCTCTTTCTCACGGAACTCCAAAACCCACTGAAGACACATGAACCCCAAGAGAGAAAAGTCTCCTGCAGTGAACAAGGTTGAAGAAGAATACTGGGCCTCAACAAAACTCAAGATCTACCTACAAGCAAGGACTCTACAGTGAGATCAAAGGCCCGTAACAAAAACTCTTCAGATATTGCCTCAACTTTTCCACTTTACCTCTTCTGCTCTTTTCTGTCCCTATCGACATGTATGTATCACATATGCACGCTAGCATGGATGTGTTTGGTATCTGTAGGCATTAACCAAATTAGAGTTCAAGTTTAATAAATTTCACTTTTCTTCTTTAAACCTGAGAAAGCCTGTTTGTGCTGGTTTCTTTGCCTTATAATTGGAAAGTGGTGAACAAGGATTCACTAAGGGGGAACTAAAAACACGCTGTGCTTAAAAATAAAACCCTGTTACAGTAAGACCAGGTGAAGGCTGAAAGGGAACCCCAGACCTCTTTCTCATCTGGTCGAAACAGCAACATATCCTTTTTGTGATATGGAGACCAGAAGTGTATAGAGTACAGTTGTATAACCAAGGTTCTATGTCAGTATAACAACAGCTCTTTGCTTTTTTCAATTCCATTCCTCTAGAAATGAACTCCAGAGCTTTGTTTGTATTTTTATGGCCCTGTTAACCTGTGTTGCTACTTTAAATGATTTGTGAATCTGTCCCCCTGAACCCCTTTTCCCCTTGACCACATTCAGATGCTTATTTTCCAAGGTATATTAGGGAACCTTACACCACTGACCAAAATTCCACACCTCACACTTCACTTGTCTTAAATTCATTTCCATTGAAATATCCATTGTGCAAGTTTATTAATTATTAATAATATTGTTACACCAATGTGCTTTGTTGAATGACAATTTTCTTTGACTGGAGATCTAAATTGATATTTTTTTGAAGAAATTTAATAAGAACATTTTTAAAAGGATGACTGCTGAGCGCTTGAGATTATCACCAAGTTAGCAACACTGTATCCTACGTTACAAAGGATTGTGAGTAGGGAGACCAAACGGCTGCATTTTCCAGCAAGAACTAAGACCCAGGAAGTTTAAAGAAACTATCTGTTCTTTCAGCAAGCAGAGAAATACTGCTGATTGTTTTGTTTGAATCAATGAGTGACTGTCATGTGACAATTCCCTCCCCATCTGTGGTTTTAAGCTGCTGTTTTCTTTGCAGCAAAAGAAGTAACTGGACTCTGACATGTGTAGATCCGAAGTGCGGGTCCCTCTTTCTCTCTCCATTCCAGCTTGAAAACTTTCAAATCCTGCCTGTTGACTGACCACCCTTGCATACTCTGGCTACAATCAGAAACCCGGTTGGAGGAAATCATCCGCATCGCTATCTCCAACATACTGACTGACACAGTCGTCTAACTCTTCAAACGAAAAGCCTCTGGATCACCAAACATCATAGACTGTATACCTTTTTATTTTTTCTGGACTCTAACTCAACCAATCTACCTTTCCCCACTCTGTAACTTCTGTGTGGATGAAAGGTGGCAAATTGTTTAATATTTTAATAGTTCACTTTAGGTACAATAAGGTTAACCTCTTAGTTAACTCAAATAAACCTGTCTGATTGGTTCTGGTTCTGATCACAGAAAGTAAGTAATCAAACATCTACGGAATTTGCCAGGACATCCAATTTAAGAAAGAAATAAACTTGTGGTCAAACAAGAAGAGGGAAAAGAGGGAAGCCCTTCTACCCCTCCTCACTTGTCAATAACAATATCTTAAAGTATTTTGCTGCATTTATCCTCTGTATTAACTGAATTCTCTCTGCAAATTTTGAAATTGTGCTTCTGTTTCCCGAGTCCATATTGTTTATGTAAATGGTGAACGGCAATGTTCCCAGCGCTGATCCTTGTGGAACACCACTTCCCACCTTCCACCAATCTGAAGAAATACCTTTAACCCCTACTCCCTGTTTTCTGTTTCTGTAGCCAGCACACTGTCCATTCTGCTGCTTGTCCCCTAACTCCACTTGCTCTGAGATTAGTCATGAATCTGCTGTGTGGTCCCTTATCGAAGACCTTTAGAAAATCAATGTATATTACATCATCTGTATTAGTCTTATCCACTCTATCTGATATTATTCAAAGAATTCAATAAGATTGGTCAAGAATATGTGCTGACTACTCCATTACATTATGTGTTTTGAGATGTTTTTCTGTCACATTTTTGAATAATAATTCCATTATCTTTCCCACCACCAACATTATGCAAACTGGTCCAGAGTTCAATCGACATGTTCGACCTTCTGTTTTAAATACAGGAATTACATTCGCTGTCCGTCAGTTCTCTGGCACTATTCCCTATTCTGATGATTATTAATGAACAGATAATCAGTCTCTGCTATCTCGACCTTTCATTTTTTGTATGTGTAGATGCAATCCATCTGAACCAGAGAGTTTGTTCTCTCTTTGATTACTTTATCAAATATCTTCCCATTTTCTACCACAATGTCGATGTTTTTCATTGAATTTATTCACTATTATTTGACAGTTTAGTTCCTCCCCTCAGAGATCTCACTCTCCCTTCTTCGGGATCTGAATCCTCATCCACTGGGTCATTCTGGCCCCGACTGTCCCACAACACACGAGACTTCCTTCCTTCTGAGCTCGGAGCTGTGCTGCAGAATTCCATTTACATTTCTGTCCATGTCAGTCTGCCCCTCTCTGCTCCAATGTCCAGTAAATCTGAGCTCTCCTTAAACTCACAGTGGATGGGATCTTGTCTGACAGACACCATGAGGCCGTTTCCCAGCCAGTTTCCCTCCACCATCTCCTGCTGGGACATTCCGAGGGCCCCATTTGGAATTGATTCATTTTGTTTCATTCACTCGCCCTTCCTGTTGGAACTCCTCTCTTCCTCACCAGCTCTGGTCTGGGAATGAAAACCCTCGCAGTTTCCTGATTCTGGTCCCTTTGCAGGGACCCTGTTGTAAAGTATAGGTATGTGGAACTTGGGTGTAAACATTGGGATATTCCACACTCAAATGTTGTCACTATGGGAGCTGTGTGGGTCCTAGCTATGCTGCCTTTGTGTAGGATATATGGACCATTCTTTGTTCCAATCCTACTCAGCTCCCCTCCTTCACAAATTTTTCTGATACTTTGATGACTGTGCTGGTGTCATTTCCTCCTTTGGCCTTGAACTGGAAAATTACATCAACTTTGTTTCTAATTTCCATCCCTCCTCATCTTCACATGGTCCATCTCTGACACTTCCTTTCCCTTCCTCGACCTCGCTACCTCCATTTCAGGGGATTGGCTGTGCACCAATATCTACTATACTCCCACCGACTCCCACAGCTACCTTGATTATACTTCCTGCCACCCGGCTTCCTGGAAAGACTCTGTTCCATTCTCCCAGTTTCTCCACCTCCGTTCCATCTGTTCTGACGATGCTACCTTCCACACCAGTGCTTCTGAAATGTCTTCATTATTCCTCAGCCGAGGATTCCCCTCCACTGTGGTTAACAGGGTCCTCGACTGTATCCATCCCATTTCCTGTGTTACTGCCTTCACCCCTTCCCTCCCTGCCAGAACCACGATAAGGTTCCCCTTGTCCTCACCTTCCACCCCACCAGCCTTCACATTCAACACATCATCTTCCAACATTTCTGCTGCATCCAGATAAGTCCAACATCAAATATATATTCTTCTCCCTCCCTTCCCCCCACTCATTGTGACACCCTGATCCACTCCTCAATCACCCCCAACATCAGCTCCTCTTCCCCAGGCACTTTCCCGTGCAAACACAGGAGATGTAACACCTGCCATTTTACCTCCTCCCTTCCCACTGTCCAAGGCCCCAAACACTCCTTCCAGGTGAAACAGTGATTTACTTGGACTTCTTTCAATTTATTAACAGTATTCGCTGCTCACGATGGAATCTCCTGGACATTGGGAGAGGAGCAAACACAGATTGAGTGATTGCTTTGCTGAACTCCTCCGTTCAGTTTGCAAGTGTGACCCTGAGCTTCTGGTCACTTGTCATTTTAATTCTACATCCCACTTCCACTCTGACCTCTCCATCTCCGACCTCCTACTCTCTTCCACTAAAGTTCAATGAGGAACAGCACTGTCTTTTTTGATGAGTCATGTTATTGCCTCTCAGACTCAACACTGAGATTAAAAACTTCAGATTATAACCATTGCTCCCACTTTCTGGGACGGCCTGTGCTGGTAATGGAGGATGGCTACACCAGAGTCACTGGGAGTGGAGGGGGTGTGGGCTGGTGCTTGAGGAAGGGATTCCCCCTATTGGTACACAGCTGGCAGGCTGGTCCACACCCCTGGGGTCTACCCACCATTCTCCGTCACTTTTCTGAGCCACTGGAGCCTTCTACTCTTTGCCAGATTTTCCATGCTCCCCTCCCCCTCTGTTATTCTGCTGGAACCATTTACACCTCTTCTGGACCCATCCTCTGTTTCTTTAATTGTCCCATTCACCTTGCATCATCATCCCTTTTATCATTGAATCACTCCTGCCCTCCACACGCTCACAGACCTTCCCTTTTGTTCTTTCCTCCCCCTATACCCCACTTTTCACTGACTACATGATTGCTTTAAAAATGTTCATCTCTAATATTTTCCAGTTCTGATGAAAGCCTATCAGCCTGAAACATTAACTCTGTTTCTCTCTCCACAGATGCTGCCTGACCTGCTGAGTGTTTTCAACATTCTCCTATTTTTATCAGATTTACAGCAGTTTCAGTATTTTGTTTTTACTCCAATGTTTATTCCTGGATATTAACAGGGGTGAGTGACATGGGTGGGGAGTGGAGTTTCAGAGTTTTAACTCCACAGACTGCCTTTTTTATCCTTGACAGGTTCCCCACCCTGAAGTCAGCCTGATTGACAGGCTTGGCTTCCAGTTGGACAGGGTGGATTCTGGAGCAGGCCTCAGGACCAGGGCGCGTGTCTGATCCTCAACCCAGGCAAGGGGTCTCTCAGCCGGCAGTGTGATCTGACTCTGGTGAGGAGGAGGGGGAGGTGAGGCTGAGCGTGAGTGTCTGGTCTTCAACCCCAGGGAGGAACCGTTTCCTGGAGATCGGTCCCAGTCGGTTAGGGGGAAAGGGTGCGGGGAACATCTGATACAAGACATGATTGGGGGACCTGATTTTTCGGAGTTTCCGAACACAGGAGAGTGGATCCCAGGAGAGGGAGGCTGAGCCCATAAATAGGGGACCAGTCAGGGATGAGACTGGTACAATCCTAGGATTCAGTGGGCTCAATCTTGGGGACAGTGATGTCTGATCCCAGGGAGTCATGGTGTCCTATCGTGGGGAAGGTGGGGTGCGTTCCCCAGTGGGGAGGAGGCAATCCTGAGTGAGCGGTCCTATCCCAGAGTGAGGGTCTGTTCTGAACGCTAGTCCTGTGTTTCCTTGTATGTGTTGTGGGATATAACGGGCAAACCCGGGCGGACAGAGTTAAACCTGTAAAACAGAATAAATCAGAGACTTCCAGCCTCATTAAAACATTTAAATTACCAAACCGCCTCCTGGGAATGGTTGTCCGTCCGTCCCCTTTCCCGACTATTTTTGATCAGTCATTTCCATTTTCTTTTCCTTTCTCTCTCTGAAAGTTAATTTACTGGCGATTGTGATCCTGTCCCGGGGAAAGTGCGGCCTCTCCACCTGCACCACTCGCTACCTGGTGGCCATGGCAACGGCGGATCTACTGGTCATTATCACTGAGGTCATACTGAGGCAGCTGAATTATTATTATTTCCCGGTGACTTTCCTGGATCTCACCCCTGTGTGTCGTGTTTACATTGTCCTGATTCGTGCAGCCACAGACTGTTCTGTCTGGTTCACCGTCACTTTCACCTTTGATTGATTTGTGGCCATTTGTTGCCAGAAGCTGAAAACAAAATATTGCACCAAGAAAACTGCGGCTGTGGTTCTCGCAACAACCTGCATTCTGCTCTGTTCAAAAAACGTCCCCTTCTACTTTATGTATGAACCTGCAGAGATAATCGATAATGTACCTTTTTTCTGCTATTTTAAGCCAAGCTCTTACACTGAGCCCGAATGGGTGGGATTTGACTGGTTTGATAAGGTTTTAACCCCATTGATCCCATTCGCTTTAATTTTGTTGCTCAATGCTCTGACAGTCAGACACATTTTAGTGGCCAGTCGAGTCCGTAAGGGACTGAGAGGTCAGAGCAAGGGAGAGAATCACAGTGACCCAGAGATGGAGAGCAGAAGGAAGTCTGTGATTTTACTCTTCACCATATCCGGCAACTTTATACTTCTGTGGTTGGTATATGTTTTATATTACTTAAACATTGTACATCACGTCGATGGAGATTCTGTTTACATATTTGAAGAAGTCGGAATTATGCTGCAGAATTTAAGTTGCTGCACAAACACATTTATTTATGTGGTGACTCAATCCAAGTTCAGAGAGCAGGTCAAGTGTGCGGTGAAATATCCAGTTACATCAATTATTCAATTAATGAATAAACCAAACAATTGAGAGCAGCCCAGAGGCGGGTCCCAGTGTTTCCAGTCCATGAATGGAATATTTATCCCCAGACTTCCGTCAACTGAATGACAGCAGGAATCGCTGGGGATGTGAAAATATTCCCAGCGGTGGGAGTGGGGGGGAGGGGGAGACTAACACCACTCCCTGCAGGACAGGAGGGGAAACAGCAGCCACAGTCTCTTCTCCACCTCCACTGGTTCGATTCAACTGAGAGCAGCCCAGAGGCGTTTCCAGGGCTTCCAGTCCATAAATTAATATTTATCCCAAGACTGAATGACAGCAGAAATTGCAGGGTATGTGAAAATACCCCCAGCAATGGGAGCGGCCATGGAGGGCTGGAAGAGACTAACACCATCCATGGAGGATAGGAGGACAAACAGCAGCCACAGTCTCTCTTCCACCTCCGCCGGTTCAATTCTCTACTCCTCACATCTGCTCAGGAAACAAATATGTTCTTTCAAAAACCAAAATGCTGCAGATGCTGGAAATCGTCTCATGTGAATTGATTTTATTTCTGAAGACACTTTATTGAGTCCATCTCCATTCCATCCCCCCGCCTGGTCACTGCAGTCTCTCTTTCTCCCTCTCTCTCCGAGTCATACGGTGTTGTTTGGGGGATTTGCTTCAAGGCAAGAGGGACTAGGATCGGGAGTCAGGACCCGGGTGAAGCAAGTGGGGTCAGGCTCGGCCCAGGTGCCAGCAGCCCTGCGGCCTCTGCTTCACGGTGCTCGGATGGACGGGGCTGAGTCCCTTTCTGGCTCCCATGATAGCTGATATTTTTAACGGTTCCCTCTCCTCAGGTTCTGTCCCTCCCTCTTTTAAATCTCCGGTTATCACCCTTCTCCTAAAAAAAACCCTTGACACGCTCTGTCCTTGCAAACTAAAGCCCCAACTCCGAACTCCCTTTCCTCTCCAAAGTCCTGTTACAAAGTGAATTCCACCCTAAATCTCTCCAAAGAACATAAAAAACAGACAGCAGGAATTTTGAAAGCCTTGAAGGTCTGCCTTGAATTCCAACTGAATTTTACATTATGAACAGTATATGTTCAATATTAGGCCCAAAAATGAAAAAGAGTCCATTGATCAATATGTGACTGCATTAACACAGCTTTCAGAATCCTCTGCATTTGTCCAACTAAAAGATGATCTAATTAAAGACAGGATTGTATTAGGAATAAGAGATCCTGCAGTGAGAGCAGGTCGACTAAGAGAGGAGACACTTACTCTCAGGTAAGTGATTGACATGTGCAGAAGTGCTGAGGTTGTAAATCAGCAGTGAGAGCATATTCATGGCAGAACAGACCAGGCCTTGCTTTATGCTGATAGACATTCCAAGCCGAAAGGGCAGAAAGATCACAGACAGAGGGCAGGATGCAAATACTGCAGAGGACCTCACTCACAGGAAAAGACGGCATGACCAGTGTGGGGAAAAGCAGTGGTGTCCTCACTGCAAGAATGAATCATTCTGCACACAAGTGTTTGGCTGGAAGGAAGCACAACAAGCAGGTACAGATGGTCGCTGGAGAGATATCAATCAAAGGGTCTTACAAGTCACTATACACCATACAACAGGTTGGTTCAGTCAGGTCGATAGGTGATAAATGGTTTGTGACTGTTGGAATGATGACTGCAGAAGGAGAATATCAAGTCAACATAAAGTGCCAGATAGACACTGGTGCATCATGCAACATCATGACCTTCACTGACCTGTGTGAAGTGGCTCAACATGATCCAAAAATGAAGCCTTCAGAAGTAAGGTTGAGACTATATGATGGCACCATACTAGTGCCAAGAGGACAAGTTACTCTGAGAGTCTAATGCAATGACAAGAATGAAGATTTGGAGTTCCAGATCATAGACGGCAAGCAAAAGCCACTCATCTCAGCCAAAGGAAGTATAACGCTTGGACTGATAACCCTCAACGTGCAAAAAGAGCTTTGCAACGTGTCGCAGCACATGAAACCATTGACTGCGGAACAGATTCTAGAGGAGTAGAACAATGTATTTACAGGTTTAGGATGTCTTCCTGGAGAATATCATCTCAAAGTAGTTGACAGGGTAAGACCAGTTCTGCATCTGCCGAGGAAAGTTCCAGCTGCCCTCAAGGCCAGCCTGAAAGACAAGAGAGACGAGCTGGAAAAGAAGGGAGTAATCAAGAAAGTGACAATCCCTACAGAATGGATCAGCAGCAGGGTAGCAGTGAAACAACCTGGAAAGCTGAGAGTGTGCATTGACCCAAAGGATCGAATTAAAGCTCTGAAGAGATCTCACTACCCCACGCCAACCATCGAGGAAATTTTGCCACAACTTGCAAAGGCAAATATCTTCACTACTTAGATATGAAGGATGGTTACTGACAAGTGAAGCTTGATCAATGCTGTAGCTTTCTAACCACATTCTGGATGCCTTTCGGGAGATACAGGTGGTTGCGCATGCTGTTTTGGCATTTCCATGGCTCCAGAGGACTATCAACGCAGACAGTATGAGATAGTTAGTGATCTTCCTGGAGTGGAAGCTATAGAGGATGATCTGCTAGTTTATGGATGCAGAGACTTAATGGAAAAAGCCATTGCTGACCATGATTGAAATCTAATGCGACTGCTAGATAGAGCTCGCCAGATGAACCTGAAGCTGAACAAGAAAAAATTGCAATAAAGATGCCCAAAGTCAATTACATAGGTCATATACTGACAGCAAGAGGTCCTCGGCTGGATCCCGAAAAGGTGAGTGCAGTAGCAACGATGTGGCGAGCAACAGATGTAAAAGCAGTGCAACGATTTGTTGGATTCATAAACTATTTAGCAAAATTCTTGCCCAGTTTGTCGTCAGAGTGTGAACCATTATGCCAACTCACTGCCAAGGACGTGCAGTAATATTGGGGCACAGAACAAGAAGCAGCGTTAAGTAAAATCAAGCAACTAGTGACTGCTAACGCCAGTGCTGAAATATTATGACATAAATGATGAAGTTACCCTGCAGTGTGACGCCAGCGAGACAGGACTTGGAGCAACCCTAATGCAGCAAGAACAAACAGTTGCATTTGCATCCAGGGCGTGAACGCAAGTGGAACAACCCGACACTCAAATCAAGAAAGAGTGCTTGGCCATCGCTTGTGAACATTTTCATCAATACCTACTTAGAAGAGACTAAATGACAGTTGAGTCTGACCACAAGTCATTTCAAAGCATTTTCCTCAAGCCACTACTGTCTGCTCCAAAGTGTCTGCAAAGAATGTTGCTCCGGTTACAGAGATATCATCTGGATGTGACATATAAGAAAGGGAAACAGATGTACATTGCTGACATGCTGTCGAGAACAGCACTCCCCATGAAGAAAGTAGAGAATGCTACAACAGTGTGAAATCTTCCAGATACAATATGAAGCTGCAGTTCAACATGCTCTGGAAGACATCAACCCAGCAGAGACATTGAATCTGACAGACACGCGCCCTGCTCAAATTAAGCGAACTACCCAACAAGATGCAACTCTCCAAATGTTGTAAGAAGTAGTGATGGAAGGATGGCCTGAAAGCATCAAGGACAATCATGTGGTCACAAGAGAGTATTACGCTTAGAGAGATGAATTGACAGCCCAAGATGGCATCTTGTACTAAGGAAAGAGAGTCATTATCCCTAAAGAGTTGAGAGGAGAGATGCTAAAGCGTACCCATGCAGGCCACCAAAGAATTGAGTTGAATCTGAGGAAGGCAAGAGAAGTGCTCTACTGGCCAAATATGTGCAATGAAATCAAGGACCACATCAGCCAATACAGTATTTGTAATGAATACCAAGCTAAGCAAGTTAAAGAGCTGCTGATGACACATGACATCCCAGGGAGACCATGGATGAAGCTGGGAGTAGACCTCTTCACTCTCGCAGGAACTGATTATCTTCTCACTATAGACTACTATTCTGACTACTGGGAGGTAGACCAGCTGACTTCAATGACTACCGGTGAGATTGTAGAATGACTGAAAGCACATTTCAGTCGTTACGGCATTCCAGACATTGTGATGACCGACAATGGCCCTCAGTTCACCAGTGAAGAATTCAGCTGCTTCATAAAGGATTGGAAAACTCAACATCATACACCATCCCCACACTGTCCCCAGTCCAATTGAAAGGCTGAGGCAGCAGTGAAAATCGCCAAAGGAATCATAAAGAAATCGAACAAATCTGGCACAGATGTACACAAGGCAATCCTCGAGTGGAGAAATACACTACTGAAGGCATGGAAAGTAGTCCGGTAAAAAGACTAATGTTACACTGCACTCAAAATACTCTTCCAATCGCAAAAATGATACTGAAGCCAGAAGTAGTATCAGGTGCGAGAGACAAAAATCAAGGTGAAATGGTAGAAAGCCAAATTTCATTTTGACAAAACTGCCAAAGCATTGCCAGGATTGAGCACTGGAGAGCCAGTAATGGTACAAACCTTCAATGATCTCAACAAGAGTCAGCCAAAGTGGCAACATGGGACCTGCGTAGAGCAGTTGTCACCTTGATTATATGAGGTGGAAGTGAATGACCAGATATACCGTCACAACCACAGACACATACGCACAACTGGAGAAGCTGTTCCGTCACTGCAGGTGGCCGATCAAGAAGATGTGAACTCAACATCTGCACAGATCACAGATCAACCATCAGTCCCAGAGGCCCACAGCACCCCAGCAATGGAAATGGAACAACAACACGTGGTGGCAACAAGTGACATGGGAACGACACTCCACAGAGAAGAAAATCAACCAGATGAACAGCCAACGAAAACACACATGTGCACCATTAAAAGACCAGTACGATTTAAAAACTGTGTGTGCAATGCATGTGCACAGACTGACGAGAATAACAAACTCCTAATGTATGAGAACAGTCGTGTGTGAGTAGGGCAACTCACAGTGTAAATGATAATGCATGCAATATTTTTTGTATGAAAAGGGGGATGTTTGGGATAGAAATGCAATACTCGACTAATGTGCCTCCTGGCTTGCTGTTATCATGTGACCTCTACCATGAGGCACTCACTGCAGGCAGCCATCAGAGGCTCAATTTCAATAAAGACACAGTACAGGCAAGACTGTTCTCCTGTGAGTTTTTATCACTCTGTCTCCTTAAAGATGCTCTTTAAAACCCATCTGTTCATCCTCAGATCACCTGATGTGGATTTGTGTCAGATTGTGCTTTTTAATGCTTCTGTGAAGTGCCTGGTGACGTTTTATAACATTAAAGGAATTATATAAAGATAACTCATCACTTTCCCACCCTCTCTAGCAACACTTTTCAGTGTCTGTGTCTCTGTCTCTGTCTCTCTCTCTCATTGTCTGTCTTTCTGTGTCTCTGTCTCTCTCTCTCTCTCATTGTCTGTGTCACTGTGTCTTTGTCTCTCTCTCTCTCTCTCTCATTCTTGCTCTTGCGTTCACTTTCAGTCTGTTGCGATATTTTTCTGTCTCACTTTCTGTGTCTCCCTCTCTGTCTTTCTCTCTCTCTCCGTCGATGTCTTTTGATCTCATTTTCCCTTTCAGTCCCTCTCTTGCTCCAATCTCTCATTCCCCTCTGCCTCTCAGCTCCCTCTACTCCCAAACTTCTTTCCATCCCTCTCCCTCCGCCTCCCCATCTCTCACTTACACTCTTTCTCACTTGCACCTTCAGTCACCATCTTTCTCTCTGTTTGTCTCTCTCCCCATTCCACAGACTCTCTCTCACCCCCCCCCCCCATCCCTCTCCCACCCACACCGTCTCCTGTCTCCCCATCCCTCTCTTTCCTGTCTCCCTCCCCCTCTCTCCCATCTCCCTCACCCCTACATCCTCCCTCATCCAGGCCCTCTTCCCCTCCATCTCACCCTCTACATCCTCTCACTCTATCCAATGCATCTCTCATCCTCACTCACTCACCACCCTCCCTCACCTTCTCCCCATCCCAATCCCTGTCCTATTCACTGACTCACCCCCTCTCTCCGTTCCCCTCTCACCCCTTGCTCTTTCCCCATCCATCAAGACAGTGTACAGGGAGCTTGTCATAATATCTAACCCGTTTTTTTTATTTGTCAATAGGCTCTTTATTCCCCAGCCCCTTTTATGTGTATTTTAAATAAATAACTTTGTTAAAATAGGGAAATAAATCAAATCTAAAATGAAAACGTATTATCCACATTGATACTGCACTCCAGCCCCTGTGGTGCTCATTGTCACAGAAGGTCACAGTTGAACAGACGGACACCACATGCTCCCTCTCCAAGGACACCCGGGCACGAACGTAACCTCGGAATAGGGGCAGGCAATCTGGGTGGACGGACCCCCCGATGGCCCGCTGCTTGGACCCGTGAATCGCCATCTTGGCCAGGCCCAGTAGCAGACCGATGAGGAGATCCTCCTTCTGGCCCACCCCCTCCTCACTGGGTGCCCAAAGATCAGGAGCGTGAGGTTGAAGTGCAGCCAAACCTTGAGGAGCAGCCCCAATAAATATTCAAACAGGGGTTGCAATCTTGCACACGCCATATAAACATGGTGCATTGAATCATCCAGCCGCAGACATTACAGGCGGCCTGGGAGTCTGTGAACCTATTAAAAGCCTATTGTACATGATTGCCCTGTGCAGCACTCTCCACCCCAGGTCCCCAATGTAAAGGAGGAGGACTCCTGCACTGTGAGCTCTCCACCAGGGACCCCCTCACTGACAGTTGGCAAAATAACCGCCACGCTGTGTCCGGGTGGCAGACGAGGGTGAGGAAGTGGAGCAGCTCGGCAGGGCAGGTCACTGGATTTCACCAGGAACCAGGCCACGGAAACCAAGTTTGCAGACTCAGTCAGACATTTAGATGCTACTGTTGTCTTGGCAGCTACCAACCATCTAAATGCCCCCAATCCCTGAAGGATTGCAAGGCTGAAGTCAAGATCAAGGACAATGTACAGCCGACATTTTGCAACACTATGCCAGTGTCTGCCAGAGAATTTAGTGAAGAACCTCACAAGGATGTCTTGCTCTGTAAAGTGCTCAATTATGTCCTGAATGGCTGGTCCAAAGAGTGTGATGATGAGAAATTACAGGAAAATTTCCACGTGGGAAAGAGTATTTTGTTTTGATCAATAGCTATAGCAAGTGGATAAATGTTGACTCTATGCCCAATCCCACAAGTAACAAAACTATTGAGGTTTTGAGCAGTTGGTTTGCAATTTATGGGTTGCCAGAGGTGTTGGTGTCAGATAATGGTCCACAGTTTATGTCAGAAGAGTTTGAAATATTTCTGAGTAAGAATGGAGTCAAACGCACTCTAATACCACCATATCACCCAGCATGGAATGGTGCTGCAGAAAGAAGTGTACAAATTGTGAAGAGGTCTTTTCAGAAGTATTTGTGAGGTGACAAGCTAGGCAGTAATTTCCATGTTTCTCTTCGACACAGGCTAGACAATTTTTTGTTCTCTTACAGAATAATCCCACAGTGTACGACAGGTTATTCACCTTATGAGTTAGTGTTTAAACACATGCCAAGACAAGGTTTAGTTTGCTTAAGTCTGTCATCAATAGCAAAATAAGAGAACAGCAAGACAGAGTGAAGATGAGTCATGACACACGAGACATGAAACTTAGAGAGTTCTGGGCTGGTCAGGAGGTCACTGTGAAAAACCGCTGAGGTGGTAAGAAGAAGTATGTGTTTGGAGTTGTTGTAAAAAGACTAGGTGTATTCATATTTCTAGTGAAGATTGGAGAGAGACTCTGTCAGTGTCATGTTGATCTTTTGCTGAAAAGGGGAAATCTGACAAAGGGAGAGCATGAAAAACCTCCTATAGTCCAAATTCCTACAGTCCCAAGTGAAAGTCAGAATGAAAGTGAAAGTCACAAAGAAACTGAAAGTTTGCCCATATCACAGAATCCACCGGTAGATCAAAGTGAGTCAGGGTCATTGATTAAGATGAATCAATCAATTTCACATTCACAACCATTAAGTGGAGTTAGTAGTCAAAGTCAAAGTTCAGGTTGACACAGTCTGAGATGTTGGGAGAGCAGAGTCAAGCTAATGGAAATGGAAGAAGATACCTAGACAGAAAGAGAAAGAAAACAGATAGGTTAACTGAAAATATGTAGGAAGGAAGAAGAAAGAAGTTATTATTTTCATTACTTCTTGTCAATTATGATACATTTTTTAAAGACATACTGGTGTTAATGAAAAATAATTTATTATACATGTAAATTACTCTGGAAATATTGGTTTTATATGTTTCCATTGTGATGACAGGAATAACAAGCATGCAATCCAACCTGTTAAATTTCAGAGTATTGTTATAGAATTCTGGGAAATTATGTACAAGAAATTATATACTCTCAGCACTACATGAACTGCTATGCCTGTGCTGGGACGAGGGAGCAGTACCCCAGGACATGCGCGATGCCAACATCATCACCCTCTATAAAAACAAAGGTGACCGCGGTGACTGCAACAACTACCGTGGAATCTCCCTGCTCAGCATAGTGGGGAAAGTCTTTGCTCGAGTCGCTCTGAACAGGCTCCAGAAGCTGGCCGAGCGCGTCTACCCTGAGGCACAGTGTGGCTTTCGTGCAGAGAGATCGACTATTGACATGCTGTTCTCCCTTCGTCAGATACAGGAGAAATGCCGTGAACAACAGATGCCCCTCTACATTGCTTTCATTGATCTCACCAAAGCCTTTGACCTCGTCAGCAGACGTGGTCTCTTCAGACTACTAGAAAAGATCGGATGTCCACCAAAGCTACTAAGTATCATCACCTCATTCCATGACAATATGAAAGGCACAATTCAACATGGTGGCTCCTCATCAGAGCCCTTTCCTATCCTGAGTGGTGTGAAACAGGGCTGTGTTCTCGCACCCACACTTTTTGGGATTTTCTTCTCCCTGCTGCTTTCACATGCGTTCAAATCCTCTGAAGAAGGAATTTTCCTCCACACAAGATCAGGGGGCAGGTTGTTCAACCTTGCCCGTCTAAGAGCGAAGTCCAAAGTACGGAAAGTCCTCATCAGAGAACTCCTCTTTGCTGACGATGCTGCTTTAACATCTCACACTGAAGAATGCCTGCAGAGTCTCATCGACAGGTTTGCGTCTGCCTGCAATGAATTTGGCCTAACCATCAGCCTCAAGAAAACGAACATCATGGGGCAGGATGTCAGAAATGCTCCATCCATCAATATTGGCGACCACGCTCTGGAAGTGGTTCAAGAGTTCACCTACCTAGGCTCAACTATCACCAGTAACCTGTCTCTAGATGCAGAAATCAACAAGCGCATGGGTAAGGCTTCCACTGCTATGTCCAGACTGGCCAAGAGAGTGTGGGAAAATGGCGCACTGACACGGAACACAAAAGTCCGAGTGTATCAGGCCTGTGTCCTCAGTACCTTGCTCTACGGCAGCGAGGCCTGGACAACGTATGCCAGCCAAGAGCGACGTCTCAATTCATTCCATCTTCGCTGCCTTCGGAGAATACTTGGCATCAGGTGGCAGGACTATATCTCCAACACAGAAGTCCTTGAAGCGGCCAACACCCCCAGCTTATACACACTACTGAGTCAGCGGCGCTTGAGATGGCTTGGCCATGTGAGCCGCATGGAAGATGGCAGGATCCCCAAAGACACATTGTACAGCGAGCTCGCCACTGGTATCAGACCCACCGGCCGTCCATGTCTCCGTTATAAAGACGTCTGCAAACGCGACATGAAATCGTGTGACATTGATCACAAGTCGTGGGAGTCAGTTGCCAGCATTCGCCAGAGCTGGCGGGCAGCCATAAAGACAGGGCTAAATTGTGGCGAGTCGAAGAGACTTAGTAGTTGGCAGGAAAAAAGACAGAGGCGCAAGGGGAGAGCCTACTGTGCAACAGCCCCAACAAACAAATTTCTCTGCAGCACCTGTGGAAGAGCCTGTCACTCCAGAATTGGCCTTTATAGCCACTCCAGGCGCTGCTTCACAAACCACTGACCACCTCCAGGCGCGTATCCATTGTCTCTCGAGATAAGGAGGCCCAAAAGGAAAAGGATGTACAAGAACCATTTGACAGTTAATGTAAAAATTTTAAGTGGGTGTGAGTGTAGTATATTGTATTAAACTGGCTGATTGTATTGTGACAACTATCCTGCTATACTGCCTCTCTGCTGCCCTCTCTGTTGGGAGGTGATCCAATATGGCTGCTCCCAGTAAAGACCTCATGTTGTTTTAATCTGTGAATACACAACATTCTGAAAATCGTGTGGTGAACAATCAGGAAAGGGAGTTGTTTTCACTGCTTCCCTTTCATGGTTGAGTTTGAAAAGTGGTGAACTGGACTGGAAAGCAAGCCAGACTTATCCTGACAGTAGAGCACTCATTTTGCCTGTGAAAGGTAGCAGTATTGGTATCCACATTCTCCCTATACTTTAATTCCAGCTGGAATGAGGGTGTGTCTTTTTGGAGTAAGTGTGTAAAGCAGCAATTAGCTGAAGGCAGTGCTTTTAACTAGACAGGTAGATAATGATTAAACATGTTGCTGTCAAGATGCAGGAGCCCTCCTTTTCTGACTGAAAACAGCCTGCACATGGCTGTTTAACTTCTGCAGTTACATCTGCTGGCCAGCAGGGAGTTCCTTTCAGCAGCAACTCATCCAAATGCTCAACACTCACTTGAAAGCAAAAGAAGTCTCTGTCAGTCAGACAGGGCTCCAGACGGCTCTCTCACACTCAGGGCAGCTGCTAGCTTCCAGTCAACTCACTTCCCTTTCACAAGCTCGGGCTCTTCTCAGCTTCTTCCATCGTTATTGTGTTTTTCCGTCCAGCCGGTGCTCGCCTGCTGCTCCTCAGACCTATGTGTTTAGGTAGCGGGTCAACCCGAAGCAGAATTTCACTGCTGGTCACAGAGCAACATGGAGGTGGATGCTGAGGGGTTCCTGTGAAACAAGTTAGGGTGAGGTGCAGCAGAAAACAGGGAGTTAGCTCAAACAGTAGAGCACTTATTTTGCCTGTGAAAGGTAGCAGTATTGGTAGCCACATTCTCCCTACACTTTTACATAGAAACATAGAAAATAGGAGCAGAAGTAGGCCATTCGGCCCTTCGAGCCTGTTCCACCATTCATTATGATCATGGCTGATCATCCAACTCAGTAACCTGTTCCCGCTTTCGCCCCATATCCTTTGATCCCTTTCACCCCAAAAGCTATATCTAACTCCTTCTTGAAAACATACAACGTGTTGGCCTCAACTGCTTTCTGTGGTAGCGAACTCCACAGGCTCACCACTCTCTGGGTGAAGAAATTTCTCCTCATCTCAGTCCTGAAAGGTTTACCCCGTATCCTTAGACTATGACCCCTGGTTCTGGACTCCCCCACCATCGGGAACATCCTTCCTGCATCTACCCTGTCAAGTCCTGTTTGAATTTTATAGGTTTCTATGAGATCCCCCTCACTCTTCTGAACTCCAGCGAATATAATCCTAACCAACTCAATCTCTCCTCATATGTCATCCGCCATCGCACGAATCAGTCTGGTAAACCTTCGCTGTACTCCCTCGATAGCAAGAATATCCTTCCTCAGATAAAGACAACGAAACTGCATACAATATTCCAGGAGTGACCTCACCATGGCCCTGTATAACTGCAGCAAGACATCCCTGCTCCTGTACTCGAATCCTCTTGCTATGAAGGCCAACATACCATTTGCCTTTTTTTAACGCCTGTTACATCTGCATGCTTACCTTTAGTGACTGGTGTACGAGAACACCCAGGTCTCGTTGCATATTCTCCTCTCTCAATTTATAGCCATTCAGATAATAATCTTCCTTCCTGCTTTTGCTGCCAAAGTGGATAACCTCACATTTATCCAAATTATACTGCATCTGCCTTGCATGTCCAAATCACCCTGAAGTCTCTCTGCATCCTCCTCACAACTCCCACTCCCACCCAGTTTTGTGTCATCTTCAAATTTGGAGATATTACATTTAGTTCCCTCATCTAAATCATTAATATATATTGTGAATAGCCGGGGTCCTAGCACCGATCCCTGCGGTATCCCACTAGTCACTGCCTGCCATTCAGAAAAAGACCCGTTTATTCCAACTCTTTGTTTCCTGTCTGCCAACCAATTTTCTATCCATCGCTACACGCTACCCCAATCACATGCGCTTTAATTTTACATGCTAATCTCTTATGTGAGACTTTGTCGAAAGCCTTCTGAAAGACCAAACAAACCACATCCACTGGCTCCCCCTCATCAATTCTACTAGTTACCCCCTCGAAGAAGTCGAGTAGATTTGTCAAGCATGATTTCCCTTTTGTAAATCCATCCTATGTCTGATTCTACCACTATTCTCCAAGTGTTCTGCTGTAAAATCTTTGATAATGGACTCTAGAATTTTCCCCACTACTGACGTCAGGCTGACTGGTCTATAATTCCCTGTTTTCTCTCTACCTCCCTTTTTAAATAGTGTGGTTACATTAGCTACCCTCCAATCTATAGGAACTGTTCCACAGTCTATAGAATCTTGGAAGATGACCACCAATGCATCCACTATTTCTAGGGCCACTTCCTTAAGTACTCTGGGATGTAGATTATCAGACCCTGGGGATTTATCTGCCTTCAATCCCATCAATTTCCCCAACACCATTTCTCTCCGAATACTAATTTCTTTTAATTCCTCCCTCTCACTAAACCCTGCGTTCCTAACATTTCTGGTCTGAGATTTGTGTCCTCCTTTTTGAAGACAGAACCAAAGTATGCATTTAGTTGGTTAGCCATTTCTTTGTTCCCCATAATAAATTCCCCTGTTTCTGACTGTCAGGGACCTATATTTGTCTTCATCAATCCTTTTCTCTTCACATACCTATAGAAACATTTACAGTCAGTTTTTATGTTCCCCGCAAGCTTACTCTCGTACTCTATTTTCCCCTTCTTAATTAATCCCTTGGTCCTCCGTTGCTGAATTCTAAACTGCTCCCAATCCTCAAGTCTGTTTTTTCTGCAAAATTTATATGCCTCTTACTTGGATCTAATGTTATCTCTAATTTCCCTTGTAAGCCATGGTTTGGCTACCTTTCCCGTTTTACTTTTGCGCCAGACAGGAATAAACAATTGTTGCAGTTCATCCATGCGTTCTTTGAATGTTTGCCATTGCCTATCCACCGTCATTCCTTTAAGTAACGTTTCCCAATCCATCAGAGCCAACTCATGCCTCATACCTTCGCAGTTTCCTTTATTAAGATTCAGGACCCTAGTCTCAGAATCAACTATGCCATTCTCCGCCTTGATGAAGAATTCTATCACATTATGGTCGCTCATCCCCAAGGGATCTTGCACCACTAGATTGCCAATTATTTCTCTCTCATTACACAATACCCAGTCTAGGATGGCCTGTTCTCCAGTTAGTTAGCTCAGGACAAATGATCAGCCACAGCAGGGGTGTCACGTGTCAGTGAACGGTTGCGCACATACATTCTTCCACAGCGTTTCCACGTGCTGAGGTACAAAGAGGTTGAGAGGCATCAAATCCTTTGGTATGCTATAGTAGCAAGGCTTATTTCTTTTTATATGGAGCAATGATGGGGAGCTGAGGTGAGGGAAGGGAAAGAAAGCTTTTTATTTTATTCATTCATGGGGTCTGGCCATCGCTGGCTAAGCCAGCATTTATTGCCCATCTCTAATTGCCCTTGAGAAGGTTGTGGTGAGCTGCCCTCTTGAACCGCTCCAGTCCATGTGGGGTAGGTATACCCACAGTGCTGTTAGGAAGGGAGTTCCAGGATTTTGACCCGGCGACAGTGGAGGAATGGCGATATAGTTCCAAGTCAGGATGGTGTGTGACTTGGAGGGGAACGTGCAGGTGGTGGTGTTCCCATGCATCTGCTGCCCTTGTCCTTCTAGTTGATAGAGGTCACGAGTTTGGAAGGTACTGTCTAAGGAGCCTTGGTGCATTTCTGCAGTGCATCTTGTAGATGGTACACACTGCTGCCACTGTGCGTCGGTGGTGGAGGGAGTGAATGTTTGTAGATGGGGTGCCAATCAAGCGGGCTGCTTTGTCCTGGATGGTATCGAGCTTCTTGAGTGTTGTTGGAGCTGCACCCATCCAGGCAAGTGGAGAGTATTCCATCACACTCCTGACTTGTGCCTTGTAGATGGTGGACAGGCTTTGGGGAGTCAGGAGGTGAGTTACTCGCCTCAGGATTCCTAGCCTCTGACCTGGTCTTGTAGCCACGGTATTTGGATGGCTACTCCAGTTCAGTTTCTGGTCAATGTTAACCCCCAGGATGCAGATAGTGGGGGATTCAGCGATGATAATCGCATTGAATGTTAACACTGAAAACTTTACAACACTGGATACTTTACTGAGGATTTTATTCAGGACGTTCACATTTTGAAAATGAAACGTTGCCTTCAGCTCTAAGAAGACACTTGCCCTGCAAGTGATCAGGCAGCACGACCAGGTAGATTAGTTTGAAAACTGTGTGAAGTCAGAATGCAAAGCTTACAAAAATCATTGAGCCAGATAGGAGTCGAACATGCAATCTTCTGATCTGTCATCAGACACATTTTCCATTGCACCACTGGCCCAAGCAGTCAGTGGTAAACGGCTACTCAAATCCTGCACAGCTGTGGTGTTAGCAGGTACACAGAAAAAAACAGAAAACAAACTAAAGTTATCCTTAGGTCACTGGTTCAATTCCAGACATTACATAAAGAGCAAAACAGATCGGTTTCTTTCAATACAGTACATGAGGTGCCTCACTACACTTACCATTACAGTTTATATTTACAATGTGCATTTACCTTTCATGTCAAACATTCTCTGGTACATGCAGCCCGAGGGGTTTTACACAGGTTGCAGCCCCTCAGGTCACTATGGTGGGAGGACCTTACACAGTGGCATTTCCCCATTGAGCCTTTGCAGCAGCTGCCCCAATCTTTAGTCAGTCCCTCATCACCTAGTCCTGGACCTTGGAATGTGCTAGTCTGCAACACGCGGTCATTGACAGCTCTTTGCACTGGAAGACCAGCAGGTTTTGGACAGACCAAAGAGCGTCTTTCACTGAGTTGATGGTCCTGCAGCAGCAATTAATGTTTATCTCAGTGTGTCCCCCTGGGAACAGCTCGTAGATAACAGAACCCTGCCTTGCTGAGCTGCTCAGGATGAACCTTAACAAAAACCACTGCATCTCTTTCCAGACCTGCTTTGTGAAGGAACATTCCAGAATGAGGTTGGTGATGGTCTCTTCCCCACCTCAGCCACCTCGAGGACAGCATGTGGAGGCAGTGAGACTCTGGGCATGCAGGAAGGCTCTGACGGAGAGGACCTTTCTCACCACTAGGCAAGCAACAGCTTGGTGCTTGTTTCAAAGTTCTGGCAATCAGGCATTCTGCCAAATGAGTTTGACAGTCTGCTCGGGGCAGCATCCGACAGGATCCACTGTCTCATTTTCCCACCAGTCCTCGAGGAAGTCACATGCGGACCACAGCCATATGGATTTGTGGTGCAAGTTCATCTTCGGTTCAAACTCTTCCACAAGGGACAGGTGGTACGGTACGCTCCAACTGAATGGAGCGTTCCACAGCAACATAGCCAGACTAATTCTTCCCAACACCAAGGACAGATAGAACCTCAGCACGTAGTGAAACTTAGTGCTTACATTCTGAGGGTCTACACACAGCTTGATGCAGCCGCACAAAAAGGTGGTCATAAGGATGAGGGCGACGTTGAGTTGGTTTTTAATGTCACAGACATTATGAGGGTAATTTTAACATTGTTTAGGGTTTTGTACACACATTTCCTCCAATGCAAGGGCTGCCTTAACCTGGCCAAGCTCCTGTTACAATGAGTTTGAGGAAGGCTGCAGAGGTCTGTGTGTCAGAAGGACATGTGACCATAAGCTATTTTTCTGAAGTCCATATAGACAACATCCCCTGCCCTTCCTTCATCAATCATCTTTGTCACTTCCTCAAAAAACTCAATCAAGTTAGTGAGACACGACCTCCCCTTCACAAAACCATGCTGTCTCTCGCTAATAAGTTTGTTTGTTTCCAAACGGGAGTAAATCCTGTCCCGAGGAATCCTGTCTAACAATTTCCCTACCACTGATGTAAGGCTCACCGGCCTATAATTTCCTGGATTATCCTTGCTCCCCTTCTTAAACAAAGGAACAACATTGGCTATTCGCCAGTCCTCTGGGACCTCACCTGTAGCCAATTATGATACAAAGATTTCTGTCAAGGCCCCAGCAACTTTTTCCCTTGCCTCCCTCAGTATTCTGGGGTAGATCCCATCAGGCACTGGGGACTTAGCTACCTTAATGCTTTGCAAGACACCCAACACCTCCTCCTTTTTGATAATGACATGACCGAGACTATCTACACTCCCTTCCCTCGACTCATCATCCACCAAGTCCTTCTTTTTGGTGAATTCTGATGCATAGTACTCACTTCATACATCACCCATTTCCTCTGGCTCCACACATAGATCCTCTTCTCTGTCCAGGCAGGAAGATCTCTGATAGTCTCACGCTACTCAGAGATACGATCGTCTATGTACAGGACAGGAGGATGGACACCTGCCTCATCAGCTTGGACCAGGAGAAGGCTTTTGACAGGACATCGCACACCTACATGATGGATGTGCTCTCCAAAATGGGGTTTGGGGAGGGAATCTGCAATTGGATCAAACTGCTCCACACAAACATCAGTAGCGCAGTCTCAATGGGTGGGAATCAGAAAGTTTTTCGATCCAATCTGGAGTCAGACAGGGCTGTCCTCTCTCCCCGGTCTTGTTTGTTTGCTGTATTGAACCCTTTGCTGAGTCTATTAGGAGGGATGCAAGCATAAGAGGAGTGACAATCCCAGGCAGTGGAGGCACTCAGGTTAAAACCTCCCTGTACATGGACGACATCATCGTCTTCTGCTCGGACCCGCTGTCCGTTCGCAGACTGATGAGCATCTGCGACCAGTTCGAACTGACTTCGGGAGCTGCAGTCAACCACGGCAAGAGCGAGGCCATGTTCTTTGGGAACTGAGCTGACCGATCCTTTGTCCCCTTCACCGTCAGGTCAGACTACCTGAAGGTGCTGAGGATATGGTTTGGAAGGGCTGGGGCGTGCACCAAAACCTGGAAGGAGCGAGTAGCCAGGGTACACCATATACTGAGCATGTGGGAGCAGTGATCTCTCTCTCCACTGTGGGTAAGAACCTGGTCATCAGGTGCGAGGCACTCACGTTGTTGCTGTACATGGTGCAGGTCTGGCCCACACCCCACTCCTGCGCTGTGGCGGTCACCCGAGCCATTTTCCACTTCATCTGGGGATCCAAACTGGACCGGGTCTGGAGGAACACGATGTTCAAACCTCTGGGTAAGGGCGGGAAAAATGTACCCAACGTCGCCCTCATCCCGATGACCACCTTCGTGTGCGGCTGCATCAAGCTGTGCGTAGATCCCCAGTGCGCAAACTCCAAGTGTCACGACATGCTGAGTTTCTATCTGTCCCCAGTGTTGCGAAGGATGTACCTGGTCACATTGCCACGGAATGCTCCATCCAATTGGACCGTGCCGTACCACCTATCCTTCGTGGAAAAGTTTCTGCGGGAAAACACCTTTGACCACCAATCCATCAGGCAGTGGTCTGCACGGAATGTCCTCAAGGCCCTACAGGAAAAGGAGATGGTGGATCCGGTCGGATGGTTCCCTGAGCAGACTGCCAAAGTCATTTGGCACAGTGCCTCATCACCAGATCTTTCAAACAAGCACGTAGCTTGTCTGGTGGTGAGAAGGGCCCTCCCCGTCAGATCCTTCCTGCACGCCCGGATTCTCACCCCCTCCACACGCTGCCCTCGAGGTGGCTGTGGTGGGGAAGAGATTGTTGCCCATCTCCTTCTGGAATGTGTCTTTGCAAAGCAGATGTGGAAAGCGATATACTGGTTTTTGTCAAGATTCATCCCAAGCAGCTCTGTAACACAGGAGACTGTGCTCTATGGGCTGTTCCCCGCGACGCATACTAAGATAAACATCAACTGCTGCTGGAGAACTATCAATTCGGTGAAAGACGCTCTTTGGTCTGCCTTAAACTTGCTGGTCTTCCAGCGCAAAGAGTTGTCTGCGTCCGAGTGTTGCAGACTGGCACATTGCAATGTCTCGGACTACGTGCTGAGGGGCGCACTAAAGTTTGGGGCAGCCGCTGCAAAGGCTCAATGGGGAAAGAACACAGTGTAAGGTCCTCCCACCAAAGTGAACTGAGGGGTTAGACCCATGGGAAACCCATTGGGCTGTATACACCAAATATGGGTTTGCTGTAAAATGTACATAGCATGTCAAATGGAATGGAAGGGTTTCAAGGCAACTCACTCCTGTATCGAAGAAAACTGATTTCCTTTGCACTTTTTGGAATGTCAACTTGGTTGTGTTTGGACCTGTGTTATAATGCATTTTTACAGATTTTTATGAATAAAGTATGAACATAGTAGTCTCCAGTCATGGCTCTCTCCTGCCGTCGGAGGCCAGCTCTGGGGACGGACCTACAAGTGGAGGAGTAAACGAAGCTTCCGGGATGTCCCTCACTGCGGGTGTCGAAGGATTTCGAGAATGCTCCCAGCCAAGCTGATCCCCGTTCGACTGGAGCTGCTCATCGAACCCAGCCCCAGAGCTGCCTCTCGGAAATGCCCTCCATGCCATTCCACACGAAGCGGAGGGGTTTCCTGGACGGGCTACTCGTGCACACGCTACACTTTCTCGTCCTCGTCTGCCGCCCAGACACGCCGTGGCAGTCCATGTTGTCATCTGGCAGCAAGGGCAACCCGAGAGGTGGTCTCTCTATGCGGGAGTCCTCCCCCTTTACATCAGGGAACTGGGGTGGAGGGTGCTGCACAGGGCAGGTTGGTTCACTGACTCCCAGGCCGCCTGTAATTTCTGCAGCCTGGACGAGTCCGTGTTCCATGTATATATGGAGTTTGTGAGGTTGCAGCTCCTCTTTGAGTATTTAAGAGGGCTGCTTCTCAAGTTTTGGTTGCACTTCAGCCCCACACTCCTGATCTTTGAGCACCCGGTTCAGAGGGGGATAGGCCGGGAGGAGGATCTCCTTGTCAGTCTGCTCCTGGACTTGGCCAAGGTGACAGTTCACAGATCCAGGCTGCGGACTATCGGGGTGTCCATCCACCCTGATTTCCTGCCCCTCTTCTATGATTACATTCATGTCCGGGTGTCCTTGGAGAAGGAGCATGCTGTGTCCGGCAATTCGCTTGAGGCCTTCTGTCACCAGTGGGCACTGCAGGGGCTGAAGTGCATCATAGATGCTGAAAATTGCATTTTACTTGGAGTTTTGTTTTACTAATTTGTAAATTTTAACAAAAAAAAACATAGATACAGAGTAAAGCTCACACTAACTCTCCCCATCAAACACTCCCAGGAGAAGCACAGCACGCTGTTATTGTGACTCTCTCTCTGTCTTTCTCTCTCGCTATGTTCTGCCCCGGGTGATATTGAAAGGTTACAAGGTTTACCGTGGATAGTAATCTGTCCGGTGGGACTGTGACCATCAACATGAGGAAGTTATTCCTCATGGCGGGTGCTGCGGGTCTCACAGTTTGTCCAGTGGGCGTGTGGGTTCAGTGATTCTGAAAGTATTCACATTGGGAAACCCTCACTTTAATCTCCACCTCTGTCGATCTCAACGGATCCTTCAAGTGTGTCACTGGGAAGTGAGTCCTCTCCCAGTCACTGCCCTGGGTTTGTCACTCTGAACCCAGAGCTCTCTCTCACTCTGAAGAATTCACCCAAACACACACTCATACAGCACAGGAGGCCATTCAGCCCAGCGAGCTTGTGCTGGCTCTTTGAAAGAGCTATCCAGTTAGTCTCACACTACTGCTTCTTTTTCCCCGCACCACCCCCCACCCCCCACGCCCCCCGCCTGTCCTGTAAACTCATCCCTTTCAAGTATTTATCCAATTTCCCTTTTGAAAGTTTTGATTGAATCTGCTTCCATTGTCCTTTCAGGCAGCGCATTCCAGATCACAACGACCCACTGTGTAAAAACATTTCTCCTCATTGTCCCCTCTGCTTCTTTTACCGAATATCTTCAATCTGTGTCTCTCTGGTTACCGAGCCTTCTGAAGCAACAGTTTCTTCTTATTTACTCTATCAAAACCCTTTATGATTTTGAACATTTTGATTAAAACTTCAAACCTCTCTTAACCTTCTCTGCTCTGAGGAGAACAATCCCAGCTTCTCCAGTCTCTCCACATTAACTGAACTCCCTCATCCCTGGTCCCATTCTAGTAAATCTCCTCTGCACCTTCTCCAAGTCCCTGACATCCTTCCGAAAGTGTGGAGCTCACAATTGGACACAATGCTCCAGTTGGGGTCTAACCAGTGTTTTATTAAGGTTTTGTATAATTTCCATGTTTTTGTAGGATTCACCTCAATTCTTAAATCCCAGAATCCAGTGCACATTTCGAATCAGCCCTCTCGATCTGTCCTGCCACCTCCAAAGCATTGTGTCCAAACATTCTCGGTTTCAAATTTACTGACAGAGGGTCAGTACGGAGGGAGTGCTGCACTGTCGGTGGATTAGTACTGAGGGAGTGCTGCACTGTTGGAGGGTCAGTCCTGAGGTCGTGTGGCACTGTTTGAGGGACATTACTGAGGGTGAGTTGCAGTGTCGGAGGGTCTGACCTGAGGGAGCGCTGAACTGTCAGAGGGTCAGTACTGAGGGAGTGCTGCAGTGTCAGAGGGTCAGTACCGAGGGAGCGCTGCAATGTCAGAGGGTCAGTAATGAGGGAGTGCTGCAGTGTCAGAGGGTCAGTTCTGAGGGAGCGCTGCAATGTCAGAGGGTCAGTAATGAGGGAGTGCTGCAGTGTCAGAGGGTCAGTTCTGAGGGAGCGCTGCAATGTCAGAGGGTCAGTAATGAGGGAGTGCTGCACTGTCAGAGAGTCAGTACTGAGGGAGCGCTGCAATGTCAGAGGGTCAGTACTGAGGGAGTGCTGCACTGTCAGAGGGGTAGTAATGAAGGAGTTCTGCACTGTCAGAGGGTCAGTACTGAGGGAGTGCTGCACTGTCGGTGGGGCAGTAATGAGGGAGTGCTGCACTGTCAGAGGGTCAGTAATGAGGGAGTGCTGCACTGTCAGAGGGGTAGTAATGAAGGAGTGCTGCACTGTCAGAGGGTCAGTACTGAGGGAGTGCTGCACTGTCGGAGGGGCAGTGCTGAGGGATTGCAGCACTGTCAGAGGTGCCATTATTTGTAAGAGACACTTACTCTCTCAGATGGAGGGAAAAGATTCCATGACCCCGCCTCCCAGCTGACAGACCCTCTGTCAGTTTAAAACGCTCATCTATTCCCCAATTTCCAATAGGCACACCCACAACTTCCATCAAAAATCAAAACATGCTTGAGGGGCTGAATAGCCTCTTCCTGTTCCTGTATAACAGGCTCGAGGGGCTGAATGGTCTCCTTTTGTTCCTCTATTTACTCTAATTGATCAGACATGGTGTGCGGCAGTGAATCTCTCTCTCACATTAATCCTGTCCTTGTCCTGTGTCTCCTCCCCACTCTCCTCTCACCAGGAATAACTGAAGACTCTTGCCAGTGAGATGGTGAAGGACTCCCCAGAGTTTCACTGCCTGCAGTCCCAGTTCTCCGTGCTTTACAATGAGAGCCTGCAGCTCAAGGCCCAGATGGACGATGGCCACAATCTGCTCTTCACCACCCGAACCACAGTCGAGTGAAGGACATCACTGAAACAAACATAAGATCTAGAGATGGGACTGATGGTGTTTGAAAGAACAAGCTCATTGCTGGGAGAATACAGTTCCAAATTTCCATTAGTTAATTAATGTGATCAGAATTGTCCAGTCTTTGGAGTTTTCCAATTCAATCTCAGAAATAAATATATTCTATCACAACACGAACGAAACTTGATGTCGTAATCTGTTCAATTTAAAACAAACAGTTTGAACAATGTGTCAACCTCAATATCCCCGGGGAGATCCCACAGGGTATAAATTACAGGCTCTGGCAATGTGTCACCTCAGAGTTTAATACAGAGAGATTGTCTGCAGCACGAAGGGACACATCACTTCAAACAGAAAATGCATCGACCAATCAACAGTGTCTTGAAAATATATTACCCAATTCTTGCTGTCATTGGTGTTCCTGGTAAGTGACTATAACCATTGAAGTTGTGTAAATCTGTGTGTGAGCTGGTCTCTGGTTTTACTCTGTGACTGATAATGTTAAATGCTGATCTAGTTGTCACTGTTATCCAGACACCTGATCAGTGATATCATTTCCTTATGTCAAATATCCTGAATTATCTCTGTGGCTTTATTCGGTTGTCTCAGCTGATAATAAACCTCTGTTTGTAACTAACAGGCTCTCTGAATTATCATATTATTGTATTTAGTGGAATATTATGTTATGCTGAATTAGACCTCAGTGAAGGCAACTCTCTGAGTGAAGGTATTAGTGGGAGTATCAGTCAGTGTAAAATCAAATTGACTGTGGGTCACTAACTGGAGTGGAACACCTGATCCCAGTGACCATTCTTACGACCAGGCGAGAAAGGTGTCTGGGGGTCTGTTATTATCTTCACCTAGTCATATTGTAACACGGTTTAATTTTAAACAAACTGTGTTTTGAGCTCTCCCTTTGTGAATCCTTGTTCACAGCTTTCCAATTATAAGACAAAGAAATGAACATGAACCGACCTTCTTCCGTTTAAAGAAGAAAAATGAATTTTATTAAACCTTAAACTTAAACTCTAATACTGTTAACGCCTACAGATATAAGATGCACCCACTCTAGCATGCACTCACAATACACGCATGCAAATATGGAGATAGAAAAGAACAGAAGAAACAATAAAGTAAAATGTTTGAGGCAATCTCTGATGTGGGGTTTTTACTGTGCTTCAAGCTCACTGGAATGCTTGATTGTAGGTAGTCTTGCTTTTGGTTGGGGCCCAGTATTCTTCCATAAACGTGTTCACTGAGGAGACTTTTCTCTCTTAGAGTTCAGATGTCTTCAATGGCTTCCAATGCTGGTGCGAGCGCAATGAGAGCAGACAGGAGGAAGGTTTTATCAGTCCAGGAGAAAAGTGCGTCCTGATTTCAAGTACTGTTTTCTCAAATTTAAAACTCTCAATTCAAACCTCTGCAAGAACCAGTTAGTCATGTGACTATAACTGGTCTGACCACTTCTTCTATGTAGTGGGGAAGCAACAACTGGGTCCCCATTGTTCTAACACTGTCTGTTACTATGCAAATATATTTCCAGTAAGGGGCTTGCAATTATTAACTTTTAATGTTCATGTGGCAAAACAATATGCGCCTCAGTCTTGGCAGGTGGAGGGTTTGCCTGACATCTCCAGACCCAGGGAAATGAAATGCAATTTGAGGAAAACCAGTGCAATTCCTTCCAGGGTTTGGAGAAATATAAGATGCAGAAAGAAAAAACATGCATTTTTATCATTCATTTCCATTCATTCACCAATCTTAAAGCCTATTAAAAATGGTCTACTCTGGGTGCCAGGGCTGTTTTAATTTCCCCCTTTTTTCCCTCAGGAGAGTTGGTCATGGGTGGGTCAGTCCCGAACCCTCTGCGTCATGCAAAGACCTCTGAATTGTGGGGATGGGTGGTTCCCCTTTCTTCTGACTGTGGGGGAGGAGTCTTGTTACTCTCCCCTTTGTTCTCTGGGGCACTCCTACGTGTAGGTATTTGTGCAGACTTGGCTATACTATCCGGTGGCACTTCAACTAGGTGAGGCATCACACTCATGGTTTCTCTACCCCCTAGAGGTCTCTCCTTGTTTCTACAAGTTCCTGAAAATGCTGTTAGCAACTCTGGTGGGGTGCTTCTAGAGTCTGCATTTACATAGGAGGATGTGGGGTCTAACTTTTCACATTTTTAGGGGCTGGTTGAGCAGACAGTAGGGGTTTACATCTGGGATTCTTCCCGGACTTCCTCTAATGTGAGTTCTTGGTCACTTTTTCCCCTTCTCTTTCTAAACTTTTTCCAGCCATGTGCCTGCCTGTCCTCTTTGTTCTTGGCGGGGATCACTTACAGTTCAGCAACACTCTGCTGGAGGATCCTCCTAACCCCAGTACTGGACTTCGGGGTGCAGGTTTCACTGCAGGTTGCGGTTTCCCCTCAACGTGGCACACTTGGCAACTCTTGCAATATTCCACCACACTTTTGTGGAGTTTTGGTCAGTCAAACGGCTGTCTTATGTGGGCTTTGGTCTTCGTACACTGGCATATACAGCTATTATATTCTCGTGGCCCCTTCTTAATATTTCTTCTCAGTACCTCTGTGGCACCACTAACTGGTGAACTACTGTCCACTCCTTGCCCTCAGGTCTGTGAGGAGGACTCCATTTCCTCATCAATACCACATTCTTTAAATAGTAGCAATCAGGGACTCCCTCTGCTTCACTTTCAGACTGGGCAGCCTGTGCTAACTCTCGCAATACTGTGTCGACAAGTTGAGCCTCACCGAGGTAAAATCCATTAAATTAATTCCTTGGGTCTCCTAACTTTCCAAAGAAAGTCTTGGACAGGCAGACCTCATGGTTATTGGCCTGCAGTGCCAATGCAGTCTCCTCTGGGGGAGCTGGTTTGATCATGGCCAGATCCATGGGAATCCATTCAGGGACACATTCAGAGAAACTGCAGGGGACTGTCTCCTGCTACCGCCCTGTCCCTCTGACCTCCTGCAGTCTTTCTTTCACTACTGGGGGTCTACCATCTTCATCCCCACCAGATCATCACCTAGGAGCAGGTCAACCCCATCCACAGACAAACTAGGGACAATCCCTACCGTCACTGGTCCCAAAACTAGGTCGCAATCTAGGTGTGCCCGGTATACAGGGACAGGCATACACTGCCCTCCAATGCCTTTCATCACCATTTTGGTTTCACTGCACTCTCTGGGGCAAAGGTCAGGCCTTTTCCTAGTAAAAGGAATCTGGTGGCCCCTGTGTCCCTGAGAATTACTATGGGATTGCTTGCCCCACTCGAGGCATATGGGGTTACTTTCCCTTCAAATACAAAATGCTGATAACCTTCAGGAATCCTATTAATTTTTCCTGCACTGGCCGTAGTAAGCTTCCTGGGTTGAACTCTTATTGCAGTTAAAGCTGCAGCTTGTTCTGTGTGTTCCATCAGGGTCCCATCTGCACTGAGCGGGTGTGCCTTGATTAACCCTACCGGTTTTCCCTTTAGTTTCCAGCAGTCAGCTTTTAAATGCCCTGCCTTATTGCAATGGAAGAACACAGGTCTCTGGGTCTCACAATTGCTCACAGCACCTTCCTTTTTGGCTGGAGGAGGTATCCCTGTGTCTCCTGCTTTCCTTTCTCTTCCAGGCCTGCCTGGGCAGAGATCACCGTCCCACCCTTTGTCTTTTTTGTATTTGCGGGGGTGATTGGGAGAGGTTCTCTGCTGGGAAACTGACTCATAAACTAAAGCAAAGCCATCGGCCAGAACAGCCGCTTGCCGGGCTCCCTGAACCCACTGCTCCTCTCACATGGGTCTTTATTGAAAAAGGGAGAGAGTTTTTAAAGTCCTCTAACAGGATTACTTCTCTGAGAGTCTCATAGCTGAGCTGCATTTTAAAGCCCTCAGTCACTGGTCAAAAGCCAGCTGCTTACTTCTTTCTAACTCCAGATAGGTTTGATGGGCTTGCTTTTTGAGGGTTCTAAACTGTTAGTGATAGGCTTCGGGTACTAATTCATATGCCCTGAGGATAGCATTTTTGATCAGTTCATAATTTGATGAAGTCTCATCTGGCAACAGAGAATAAACCTCATGGGCTTTTCCGGTTTGTTTGCTTTGCAATAAGAGACACCATATTTCAGCTGGTCATTTTAGCTGCCTTGCCAGTTTCTCAAACGACACCAAAAAATGCTTCCACATCTTTCTCATTGAAGTTTGGAGTTAATTGAGATACTTTTAGCAAACTCGTTTCCAGCCCTGAATTGCACTCCTCAATATTGGCCATGCTTTCACTCTAGTCGCCCTCTAGTTAACTCAAGCCACCTCAGCTCTCTTTGGATACTTTCCGGAATATTCTTTCTCTCTCTCTCTCTCTCTCCTGCCTTTCTTTCTCTTCACGTTCCTTTTGGAAGGCTCTTTTTTTCTCCCTCTCCTGCCTCTCTCTGTTTCCTGACTCTCTCTTTTTCCTCTAATTCAAGTTTCCTTTGTTCCAATTGTAACTTTGGTAGCAGTACCCTGTCAGGGTCTACTTCCAACACTGCTTCTGCTGCTTCAGATTCAAGGGAAAAATGGTGGCCACTAGCTTTAGGAGTTCAGACTTCCTAGCTCACCTGCAGTGATCCCACGTTGCTCAGCCAGTTTCCTCAAGTCCTCCATAGACAGTGCTTTTATTTTATCCCAAGTTACTTCACCCTGGCTTGGAGAGCTGCTAGTTTCAGTTGCAGACATGTTAGTAATAAATCACACACAACCACAAGAAAACCTGTTTTAAAACCTAGCTCTTTTTGATTGGGTACGATTTGGCTTCCCACTTCCAATTTCACTTGTTTGTCTGTGGGTAAAATTCCAGATGCAAGCACCCAAATTTCTGTTATGTACAGGTGAGAAAGATGTCGAGGGGTCTTTTACTATCTTCATCTGGTCTTATTGTGACATGGTTTAATTTTAAACACACTGGGTTTTGAGCTCCCCCTTTGTGAATCCTTGTTCACAGCTTTCCAATTATAAGACAAAGAAATGAGCATAAAAAGGCTTTCTTCATGTAAAGAAGAAAAATGAAATTTAGTAAACCTTAAACTTAAACTCTAATACTGTTAACGCCTATGGATATATGATGTGCCCACACTAGCATGCACACACAATACATGCACGTAAATATGGAGACAAAAAAAAGCAGAAGAAAAAATAAAGTAAAAAGTTTGATGCTATCTCTGAAGAGGGGTTTTTACTGTGCTTCAAGTTCGCTGTAATACTTGATTCCAGGTAGTCTTGCTTTTGGTTGGGGCCCTGTATTCTTCTTAAACCATGTTCACTGAGGAGACTTTTCTCTCTTAGTGTTCGTATGTCTTCAATGGCTTCCGATGCCAGTGTGAGCGCGATGACAGCAGTCAGAAGGGAGGTCTTATCAGTCCAGGAGAAAAGTGCTTTCTGATTCCAAATACTGTTTTCTCAAATTTAAAACTCTCAATTCAAACCGCTTCAAGAACCAGTTAGTCGTGTGACTAAAACTGGTCTGACCACTTCTCCTGTGTACTGGGGAAGCAACAAAAGGGTCCCCATTGTTCCAACACTGTCTGTTACTATGCAAATGTTTCTCTGGTCAGGGGCTTGCAATTTTTAAGTTTTAATGTTCATGTGGCGAAATCATGCATGCCTCAGTCTTGCCGGGTGGAGGGTTTGCCTGACACCATGTATTAATGGGAGTATCTGTTACTGTGGAATTGTACTGAGTGTGGGTCACTAACCGAAGTGGAACACCTGATCCCAGTGACCATGTATTACAGGGAGGATCTGTTATTGTGGAATTATACTGAGTGTGGGGCACTAATCGGAGTGGAAGACCTGTTCCCAGTGACCATGTATTACTGGGAGTATCTGTCACTGTGGAATTGTATTGCATGCAATTGTACAACCCAGTTCTATTTTGAAATCACTGTTTCATGTATCTGATATCTCCATTGCATGAAGCTACCTCTGTGTTTTAACAATGTAATTGATTGCAAAGTGGTGTTTGCTGATGTTTGGTAATAAGTGTGTAAAGTGAAATGTATTGATATTGCTCTGTCTCCTATTGAACTGCTCCAACAGAAACAGATGTTAACAACTTACTGACAGTTAAACAGCAGGACAACACTGTTACAGCATCTTAATCCTCTGTATAATGACGTTTCTTACACTTAAAATCCTCAGAACATAATGTCTATCTCTTCCCTACGTTTTATAGTTTGTCTGGATGCAATGCATCCAAACCAGAGCGTTTACCATCTCTTTTATTATCAAATATCTCCCCACTTTCTCGCTTAAATGTCTGTTACTGACAGGATTGAGAAAAAACTGAAACCCCAGTTCCTTTCCCTTTACTTTCGTAATCAGTGTGTTTTTGACAAGAAAGTTGCTGTGCTTTTTAACCCTCCATTGTATGGCCAACTTGAATAATCAGTAGCACGCTTTTTGAAGGTTCAGATAAACAGGATTAATTTTATTCACATGTGCACCCAGAAACTCTAACGCAATGTCACTCACTCACCACACACACACCCGAGAAAGAAAGTCGTTAAAGAGGATAATGCACTTTTACAAATTGCCAACAAAGAAATAGTTTGTAAGTCATGTGATTTGTCTCATCTTGGGGAAAAGGGATGCGTTATGGTCCTGGTGATAAAGGTGTTGTTAATCCTGAAATGCAGTTATGTGGATTTGATAGCCGGAGTAGTAAATCAAAGTTATTGCCAGATTTTCTCGATGAGGTGGATTTTCAGCAGGTCATGAAGTTAGTTTCTTGTAGTCTCATCACTCAAGGTCAGTTTTCTGGACTGGTGAACTTGAAAAGGAACAGGCTTGGAGACCTTAGAATATTACAGCCTCTAGTTTTAAGGTATAGGTGCTCTGCCTCTGTTGTTGTCTCTCCAGCTGCTGTTTTCAGAATGACCAGTCTCTCCCTGCTGCTTGGAATAATAAGATTCATTATTTGTGATGAGTTTCAGTCAGGTGACCACCTGATCAATGCTTCTATTGTCCACCCAGAATGATTTAAAGGTCGAAGCCATTTCTACACAATGGGGATGGACGGTGACCATTCACAACTACTTATGATTTAACTGTTTTCTTATCGCTCTCTTTGTTAAGTTTCGAGCTCAGAGACAGTGAGTTCATAGATATTGAGTTTTGGGTCAGACCACAAACAATCGGAGGTGTGAATTCCACAAATAGTTTTGTCTTTGTTATGTCCATTAAAGGGAGGCACTCCACCCGTGGCCATTCAATTAGGAACTTTCCGGAGGATGGAGATAACTCCGAGTCTGGGCTGAAATTGCAAAAGTCACCTGACCTTTGGCAGCCATCTTGTGTAGCCTTGTTATGTCCATTGTGGTTCATTAGAAGGAAAATTAAGTTCCAGAAGGTTCTATGCAGAATCCAGTTCATGTTTAAAGTTGTGAATAGGCCATACCTTTACTGGACATGACACACCTCCACCACATAGAAAAGCAATGGAATATCTTTTTCTTTTACATTGCTTTCCCGGTAAAGCAAGAAAAATACAAACACACTTTCTGTACACACATTACAAAATCCACACCAGGAACTGTCAGTGAGGAACATCCCGGTTGGTCACTGGACACTTCTTTAAACTCCCTGTGCAGGCTGGTTATGTCTTTCTTCTGGTCGTCAGATAAATAGGTCACCATGGTGTTTAAACGCTCCAACATATTGTCTTTTCCAGTCTTACCGTCGGGACCTCAACCTGTGAGTTTTCTAGTCCTTTTTCCTCGTCTATCCCGCCCTTGCTGACACTGCTGTCCTCTTCTACCTTCTGACAAACACTGACTGGTTGGCTGGGTTCTTGGCTATAATATCTTTATAACATGTACAGGTGGTTCAACGAGTGTTTCTATCTCCAGTCTGGGGTATGAATCAGATAATTTACCTCATTGATCCTTTTGATCACACTGTACGGGACACTAAACTTTGCACCAAGACCTGATCTCCTGGCTGGAGAGTTTCAGTCTCAGTCTGTCTGTTTACCTGCTTCTTCATGATTTGCTGTGAATCTTTTAAATGCTCTTTGGCCACAGACAGGCGTTAAAGAACCATTATAGAAACGTGGACAGGTATCTAATAGTGAGACCTCCTCTCGTAGCTCCAGAAATGTATCTTTTACTGCCTTCAGAAGGCCTCGCACCTCATGTCCATAAATTAATTGGAATGGGCTGAAGCCTGTGGATTCATTAAGTGAATCTCTTGTGGTGAACATCAAGGATCCTAATCCCTTATCCCAATCATGAGGGTATTCAAGGCAGTATGTTCAGATCATGGTTCTGAGGGTCTGATGATACCGTTCTAACACTCCTTAGGTCTATGGTTGGGAGGCTGAGGATTTTAACTGTATTATACCTCGGTAGTGGACAACCTCTTGGAACACACGGGACATGAAATTCATTCCCTGATCCGATTGGATCTCTCTTGGCAGGCCATACAGGGTAAAGAACTGGATCAGACCCTCAATCACATCTTTGGTTGTGATTTAGTTGAGGGCGGGGGGTGGCCTCAGGGTATCAGGTGACCAGGTCCATTATAGTGAGTAGGGACTGATACCCTGACCTGGTTCTGGGTGAGGATCCTGCACAGTCTATCAGGATTCTGTTAAAGGGTTCACTAAACACTAGTATGGGTTTTATTGGGGCAGGTTTCATTGTGGACTGTGGCTTTCCCACAGACTAATAAGTGTGACAGGTCTTGCAGAATTCGGCCACATCAGACCGGAGCTGAGGCCAGTAAAAATGGCTGCTTATTCGGGCTGGGGTCTTGTGCCCCCGTCGCCCACCCCCTCCTTGTCCAGCCATTCGAAGGACACGGACAATTTGTTAGATTTCCTTACAGTACTCTGGAGGCACTACAATCTGGTGGAGCACTGTCCACTCCTCTTCTACCAGTCTCCGAGGGAATCTCCACATTGGCATTACTATCCCGTCTCTCAGGTAATAGCATTCTGGGACCTGGATGGATTCTTGCCTCAGAGCAGGCAGTCTGTGCTTATCGACTTTAGGGTAGGGTCTGCCAGCTGAGTCTTAGCTAAGGAGGCCCGGCTGAGCACCTCCCCACCTTCATTCAGGTTCCCAAAGAAGCTCTCAGACAGCCAGACCTCTGGCTGATCTAACCGAGTTCCTGGCTTCTCATTATTTAAACTTGCCTGCCTGGTTTGGGATTGGCTCAGTACACAGTCTGGGAAGATCCCCAGAACTTCCTCCTGTAACTGCTCTGTTTCTCTCTTCTCACTGGTCTTGGATTATGGGGTATGTTACCACCTTACTGCCAGTCTAATTATTACGCAGCAGGAACTTTATCTCAGCCACCCACAGCTCAGGGACAATCCCTAAAGTGACTGGTCCAGAGACTAGGTCACATTGTAAATGAACCCAAAAGAGGGGAATGGACATGTATCCTCCTCCAATCCCATTGATTAGGGTCTTGACATTCGTGGAGCTTTCTGGGAGAAGTGTCAAGTCTTTTTCCAACAGCAGGGAATGAGTGGCCCTGATATCCCTGAGCAGTAAGATGGACTTGCTCATTTCCATAGGGGGATATGGGGATACTGTTCCCTGGAGGACCAAACTTCAGTAACTTTCAGGGATTTTGTCCAGTTCTACCATGCACAGAGCAGTACTGATAGAGGGGTCAATTTTGGGAGTTAGGGCCACAATCTGATCTGCTACACCACCCACAGGTGTATCCTTCTCATGACTGCTTTTGTGGATCCCTATTAAGCTGACGGGCTTCCCCTTGAGTTTCCAGCAGTCTGAGCCTGTGTATCCTGTTTTACTGCAATGGGAACACACAGGTCCTCAGGTGCCAGTCCTGCTCCCTGTGCCTTCTCTTCTAGCTTGGGGGGGGAACATCTCACACCCTCATTCCTAGTTTCTTTCTCCTGGCTACCCCATCTCCTATCGTATTCCTCTTTTCTGTCTTTTCTGAATTTCTGGGGGTTATTAGGTAAAGGTTTGCCTGTGCTCCTGGGTCTATGCGGAAGCTCGTAATCAGCAGTGAGGGTTGTAGTATTCCTGGCTGTTCGAACCCTCTGCTCTTCCACATGAGTCTTCAGGTTGTGCGGAAGACAGATTTTGAAATCCGAACAGGATTTTTTTTTATTTGTTCATGGATGTGGGTGTCGCTGGCGAGGCCAGCATTTATTGCCCATCCCTAATTACCCTTGAACTGAGTGTCTTGCGACACCATCTCAGAGGGCATTTAAGAGTCAACCACATTACTGTGGATCTACAGTGATGTGTAGGCCAGACCAGGTTACCTCTCTTAATCCCTAGTGGTTAATTTTGAACTCTCGCGCCCACTGATAACTTTTGATGATATGCTTCTGGTGTTAATTCATAAACTCTCAGGATAGTATTTTTCATTTGCAGCTGATCAAATCTTCTATTGTCCACCCAGAATGATTTGAAGGTTGAAGCCATTTCTACACAATGAGGATGGATGGTAACCATTCACATCTACTTGTGATTTAACTGTTTTCTTACAGCTCTCTTTGTTACATATCGAGCTCGGAGACAGTGGGAGACAGTGGGCTGCATTTTACCAGCTCACCGCCGGTCTTGAGTGCAGCGGTTCATTAACATACTCGTGATGCGCAGACCCATGATGTGCCGCCCACCCCACCAAAAGATGTGGAGGGGGTGGGATTTCCAGTACTGTGATTGGCATTGGGTTATATGATAAACAGATGCTGGGGCCTATTTAAAAGGCAGCCAGTCCCGCATTAATTTTAAAACCTAAAAAAAAACAACTTGCAGCCGGAAGTTCGAGCAGTTACATTGCGGAACAACCTGTGCATTTAAAGGACCAGACAAAAATACAAAACTGGCAGAGGGGCGCTCCAGGGTGGCCCCACAGTTCAGCGAAGCCTCCGTACTCACTCTCTTCCAGGCTGTGCGGGCAAGGTGGGAGGTCCTTTTCCCCAGCGATGGTAAGAAGAGGCCCTCCCGCCCGAACAAGGCAGCCTGGCTGGAGGCGGCAGAAGAGGTCAGTAGCCATGAGGTCATCCGGTGTGACTGGTTTCAGCATGGATAGAGGATGAATGAACTTCTCCACTCCGCAAAAGTAAGTGGCACCTTGTATCGTGGCTCCACTGAGCCTGGCTGTCCCCACACAAAGTGACACATGTGTACCACTGCCATGACAAAGACAGTGAGTTTGGGCAGGGAGGAATGACGTGATATAAATGGATGAATGTATTGTCATGCCCGGCCCCCACCTGCCAAGAAAGGGGCACATTGATTTTCTCATGAACATTGATTTTAAACTGTTACTGGAGTTTAAAGAGGACTTGTTGAACAGATCAGTCAAAGAACAAAGAACAAAGAACAGTACAGCACAGGAACAGGCCATTCGGCCCTCCAAGCCTGCGCCGATCTTGATGCCTGCCTAAATTAACACCTTCTGCACTTCCGGGGACCGTATCCCTCTATTCCCTTGCTATTCATACATTTGTCAAGATGTCCCTTAAACGTCGCTATCGTATCTGCTTCCACCACCTCCCCTGGCAGCAAGTTCCAGGCACTCACCACACTGTGTAAAAAACTTGCTTCGCACATCCACTCTAAACTTTGCCCCTCGCACCTTAAACCTATGTCCCCTAGTAACTGACTCTTCCACCCTGGGAAAAAGCTTCTGACTATCCACTCTGTCCATGCCGCTCATAACTTTGTAAACCTCTATCATGTCGCCTCTCCACCTCTGTCGTTCCAGTGACAACAATCCGAGTTTTTCCAACCTCTCCTCATAGCTAATGCCCTCCAGACCAGGCAACATCCTGGTAAACCTCCTCTGTACCCTCTGCAAAGCCTCCACGTCCTTCTGGTAGTGTGGCGACCAGAATTTCACGCAATATTCTAAGTGTGGCCTAACTAAGGTTCTGTACAGCTGCAGCATGACTTGACAATTTTTATACTCTATGCCCCGACTGATGAAGGCAAGCATGCCTTATGCCTTCTTAACTACCTTATCCACCTGCATTGCCACTTTCAGTGACCTGTGGACCTGTACACCCAGATCTCTCTGCCTGTCAATACTCCTAAGGGATCTGCCAGTTCCTGTAAACTTCCCACCTGCATTAGACCTTCCAAAATGCATTACCTCACATTTGTCCGGATTAAACTCCATCTGCCATTTCTCCGCCCAAGTCTCCAACCGATCTACATCCTGCTGTATCCTCTGACAATCCTCATCATTATCCGCAACTCCACCAAACTTTGTGTCGTCCGCAAACTTACTAATCAGACCAGCTACATTTTCCTCCAAATCATTTATATATACTACAAACAGCAAAGGTCCCAGCACTGATCCCTGCGGAACAGCACTAGTCACATCCCTCCATTCAGAAAAACACCCATCCACTGCTACCCTCTATCTTCTATGACCGAGTCAGTTCTGTATCCATCTTGCCAGCTCACCTCTGCTCCCGTGTGCCTTCACCTTTTGTACCAGTCTGCCATGCGGGACCTTGTCAAAGGCTTTCTAAAGTCCATATAGATAACATCCACTGCCCTTCCTTCATCAATGATCTTCGTCACTTCCTCAAAAAACTCTATTAAATTAGTAAGACACGACCTTCCCTTCACAAAACCATGCTGTCTCTCGCTAATACGTTCGTTTGTTTCCAAATGGGAGTAAATCCCGTCCCGAATAATCCTCTCTAATAGTTTCCCTACCACTGACGTAAGGCTCACCGGCCTATAATTTCCTGGATTATCCTTGCCACCCTTCTTAAACAATGGCACAACATTGGCTATTCTCCAGTCCTCTGGGACCTCACCTGTAGCCAATGAGGATGTAAAGATTTCTGTCAAGGCCCCAGCAATTTCTTCCCTTGCCTCCCTCAGTATTCTAGGATAGATCCCATCAGGCCCTGGGGACTTATCTACCTTAATGCTTTGCAAGACACCCAACACCTCCTCCTTTTTGATAATGAGATGACTGAGACTATCTGCACTCCCTTCCCTCGGCTCATCATCCACCAAGTCCTTCTCTTTGGTGAATACTGATGCAAAGTACTCATTTAGCACCTCGCCCATTTCCTCTGGCTCCACACATAGACTCCCATCTCTGTCCTTGAGTGGGCCAACCCTTTCCCTGGTTACCCTCTTGCTCTTTATATACGTATAAAAAGCCTTGGGATTTTCCTTAATCCAGTTTGCCAATGACTTTTCATGACCCATTTTAGCCCTCCTAATTCCTTGCTTAAGTCGTGGCTGGAAAATACTAACAGACAGTGTTTGGAAGGACAAAGCTGTCATTTTCTGACATTCAACCCACAATGGACTTTTGATCACCAGACGTTGAAGGTGGGGGAGCTCGCATTCCAGGTTGACTAAGATGACCGAATACACAAACGAACACGGTCAAACCAGCTCGTCATATGACTAACCAGCTGGGCAACCTGAGTTTTTAAAATTTTTACAAATGGTTTGGACAGAAAGCTGTTTGCTCCTGGACTGGGAGATCTCTCTCCTGTTTGCTTCCATCTCTTTCTCACAAGCCTCTGAATCCACTGACAACACATGAACCCCAAGAGAGAAAAGCCTCCTATGGAGAACAAGGTTTAAGGAGAATACTGGACCCCAATGAAAAGCCAGATCTACCTACATTCAAGGACTCTAGAGTGAGCTTGAAGAACCGCAACAACTCTTCAGATATCGCATCAAACTTTTCCAGTTTAATTTTCTTCTCTTTTCTGCCCCTAATTGCATGTGTGTATTGCGTATGCATGCTAGTGTGGTGCGTGGCATGTATCCATAGGTGTTAACCGAATTAGAGTTTATGTTTAATAAATTTCAACTTTTCTTCTTTAAACCTATGAAAGCCTCTTTGCGCTGGTTTCTTTGCCTTATAATTGGAAAGCGGTGAACAAGGATTCACCAAGGGGGAGCTAAAAACATGGTGTGTTTTAAATTAAACCCTTTTACATTAAGACCAGGTGAAGGCTGAAAGGGAACCCTAGACCTCTTTCTCACCTGATCGTAACAGAAATTTGGGTGCCATTGTCCGGAATTGACCCACAGGCAAGCCAGTGAAATTGGAAGTGGGAAGTCAAATTGTTCCCAATCAAAAAAGAGCATGATTTTAGTAGTGGTTTTCTCGTGGTTGTGTGTGCTTGAATACTAACATGTCTGCGACTGAAGCTAGTAGCTCTCCAAGCCAGGGTGAAGTAACTTGGGATAAGTTAAAAACACTGTCGATGGATGAGTTAAGGAAAATGGCTGAGCAGTGTGGGATCACTGTACATGGCAAGGAGAGGAAGTCTGAAATCCTAAGGCTAGTGGTAAACTATTTCTCCCTTGAATCTGAAGAAACTGAAACAGGGTTAGAAGCAGACCCAGACAGGGTACTGCCAGGAAAGATAAAACTGGAACAAAATAAATTTGAATTAGAAGACAGGGAAAGAGAAAGAGAGAGACAGGAAAGGGAGAAAGAGAGACCTTTCCAGAAGGAACGTGAAGAAAAAGAGAGGAAAGAAAGAAAAACAGGAGAAGGAACGAGAGAGAGAGGAGAGAGAGAGTGAAAGAATATTCCAGAAAGAATGTGAAGAAAGAGAGCTGAAGTGGCTTGAGTTAACTCAGGGACGAAAGAGTAACCCCAGTGAAAGCATGGCCAAGATGGTGGAGTGCAATTCAGAGAGGGTCCAGAATTGTTAAAACTAGCTCAATTAATTCCAAAATTCAATGAGGAAGATGTCGAAGTATTTTTGGGTCCTTTGAGAAACTGGCAAGGCAATTAAAATGACCAGCTGAGACCTGGCCTCTTTTATTGCAAAGCAAGCTAACTGAAAAAGTCCATGAGGTTTATTCCCTGTTGCTAGATGAGAGTTCATCAAATTATGAACTGACAAAAAAAGTACCCGAAGCCTATCGCCAAAAGCAAACTAATCAAACTTATCTGGAGTTTGAAAGAAGTAAGCAGCTGGCTACTGACCAGTGGCTGATCGCTCTTAAAATACAGCTCAGCTACGAGAATCTCAGAGAATTAATTCTGTTAGAGGAATTTAAACACTCTTGCACTCTCGATAAAGACCTATGTAGAGGAACGGCGGGTTCAGAGAGCCCGGCAAGTGGCTGTTCTGGCTGTTGAATTTGCTATAATTTATAAGTTCTTTTCACCCCCACAAATCCGAAAAGGACAAAGGGTGGGAAGATGATATCTGTCCAAGCAGTCCTGGGAGAGAAAGGAAAGCAGGAGACACAGGGGCCACTCCTGTAGCCAAAAAGGAAGTGCTGTAAGCAAGAGTGAGACCCGGAGACCTGTGTGCTTCCATTGTAATAAAGCAGGGCATTTAAAAGCTGACTGCTGGAAACTAAAGGGAAAACCTGTAGGATTAATCAGGGCACACCCACTCAGTGAAGAAGGAACCCCGATGGAAAGCACAGCAGAACAAGCTGTGGCTTTAACTACAGTAAGAGTGAGTTACAGGAAGGTTAGGGCTGCAAGTGCAGGAAAATGTAATAGGATTCCTGAAGATTATCAAGGGTTTGTGTCCGAAGGGAAAGTAACCCCATATCCCTCGAGTAGGGCAAGCAAGCCCATAATGATTCTCAGGGACACAGGGGTCACTAGATCCCTTTTACTGGGAAAAGGACTGACCTCTCCCCCAGAGACTGCAGTGGACACTAAAATGGTGGTGAATGGTATTGGAGGGCATTGTATGCCTGTACCAGTACACTGTGTACACCTGGAGTGCGACCTAGTTTTGGGACCAGTGACCGTAGAGATTGCCCTTAGTTTGCCTGTGGATGGGGTTGACTTGCTCCTAAGTAATGATCTGGCGGGTGTGGAGGTGGTAGCCCACCCCCCTCCCCCCACCAGTAGTGAAGAAAAGAACACAGCACGTCAGAGAGACAGGGCAGTGGCAGGAGACGGAACCCTGCAGTTTCCCTGAATGTGTAGTGAATCTGGCCATGAGCAAACCAGCTCCCCCAGAGGAGACTGAATTAGCACTGTCGACTGATGACCATGAGGTCTGTCTGTCTGAGACTTTCTTTGGAAAGTTAGGAGTCCCAGGGAATGAATTAAATGGATTTTCCCTAGTTGAGGCTCAGCGAGCTGACCCAGTATCGCAAGAGTTAGCACAGGCTGCCCAGTCTGAAAATGAAGCAGAGGGAGTTCCTGATTGATACTATTTAAAGAATAAGGTACTGATGAGGAAATGGAGTTCTCCTCACAGATCTGAGAGCAAGGAATGGGCAGTAGTTCACCAGTAAGTGGTAACGGAGAGAAATATTAAGAAGGGCTCATGAGACTACAGAGGCTGCACATGCCGGTATATTAAAGACCAAATCCTGCATAAGACAACAGCTGGACTGGCCAAAACTCCACAAAGATGTGGTGAAGCACTGCAGGAGTTGGCAGATGTGCCAAGTTGAGGGAAAATGCCAACCTTAAGTGAAACCTGCACCCCTAAGTTCTGATGAAGAGTCACTGACCTGAAACGTTAACTCTACTTTTCTCTCCACAAATGCTGCCTGACCTGCTGAGTATTTCCAGCATTTCTTGTTTCTTTAACCCCTAAATCCTGTACTAGTGTTAGGAGGACACTCCAGCAGAGGGCTGGTGAACTGTAAGGGACCCCAGCAGAGAACAAAAATGAACAGGCAGGCACAAGGCTGGCAAGAGGTTAGACAGAGGAGGGGGAAAAAGTGACCAAGAGGAAATCCGGGAGGAATCCCAGATGAAAACCCCTTCTGTCTGGTCAGCCAAATCCGGAAAATGTGGAAAATTAGACCTCAAATCCTCCTAAGTAAATGCAGACACTAGAAGCACCCCACCAGAGTTGCTAACAGCATTTACAGGGTGCTGCAGAGACAAAGAAAGACCTCTGGGGGGGTGGGGGGCACAGAGAAACAATGTGGATGATGCCTCGCCTAGTCCAAGTGCCACAAATACCTGCAGGCAGGAGTGTCCTCTGGGACAAAGGGGAGATTAACAAAGAATCCTCCCCCAAAGTCAGAAAAAAAGCCAACCACTCATCTCCTGAAGTCAAAAGCCTTTGCATGACTCAGCAAAGCACTGAAAGAGAGTTCAGGATAGACCCACCCACTACTGACTCTTTCAAAATAAAATTACCTCAGCAGGAACAAAGACACTACGCAGCCATGGAAATGGGCAAACGGAAGAGAAACCTCCCAAAAATAAAAGAGCCACATGTTTATTGGGATGCCAAAAAGGGGGCAATAGCACTGGCACCACGAGAAGACAGTTTTAATAAGTTTTGGGATTTATGAATGAATGGGAATGAATGAGAGAAATGTGTGGGTTTTTCTGTATCTTACATTTCTCGACCCTTTTAACGAAATGTGCTTTTCTCAAATTGCATTTCATTCCACTGGGTGTGGAGTTGTTGTGCTCAGCCCCCACCTGCCAAGAACAGGGCACATTGATTTTGTTATGAACATTGATTTTAAACTGTTACTGGAGTTAAGCAGTACTTATTGAACAGATCAGCCATGGCTGGAAAAGACATTTGCATATTAACAAATGGTGTCTGGAAGGACAAAGCAGCCATTCCCTGACATTCAACCCACAATGGACTTTTGATCACCAGACGTTGAAGGTGGGGAAGCTCGCATTCCAAGTTGACTGCTAAGATGGCAGAATACACAAACAGACATGGTCAAACCAGCTAGTCACATGACTAACCTGCTGGGCAACCTGAGTTTTTGGAATTTGTAAAATGGTTTGGGAAGAAAGCTGATTGTTCTCGGACTGAGAGGTCTCTCTCCTGTCTGCTCCCATCTCTTTCTCACAAGCCTCTGAATCCACTGAAGACACATGATCCCCAAGAGAGAAAAGTCTCCGACAGCAAACAAGGTTTAAGAAGAATACTGGGCCCCAACGAAAAGCCAGATCTACCTACAATCAAGGACTCTAAAGTGAACTCGAAGAACCGTAACAACAACTCTTCAGATATTGCCTCAAACCTTTCCACTATTTTACTTCTGTTCTCTTCTGTCTCTATTTGCATGTCTGATCACGTATGCATGCTCGTGTGGGGTGCGGTGTGTATCCATACGTGTTAACCGAATTATAGTTTAAGTTTATGTTTAATAAATTTCAACTTTTGGCTTGAAACCTAAGAAAGCCTGTTTGTGCTGGTTTCTTTGCCTTATAATTGGAAAGCGGTGAACAGGGAGTCACCAAGGGGGAGCTAAAAACATGGTGTGTTTAAAATTGAACCCTGATACCATAAGACCAGGTGAAAGCTGAAAGGGAAACCTAGACCTCTTTTTCACCTGGTCATAACAGAATGAAAGAACTCACCCTTGTCTGCTGCTCAGAGCATGCCATCTACATGGGTGGCTCACTCAGTAGTGCACACCGAGCATCAGCCATGTGACATGTGTCATCTTGTTGAGCTATCGTTCTTAATATCTACCTCCTTGCTCCATCATCCAGGGAGCAGAGTCCAATAGATGGCAGGGGTATGATTGAGGGGTGGTGGGGTCCTGCTTGGGGGTGGTGAGGTCTGATGCTTGGCAATGCAGTTTGATCCTCGGGCATGGTGGTGTGAGATCCCGGGGAGTGGTGGTGTGAGATCCCGGGGAGTGGTGGTGTGAGATCCCGGGTAGTAGTGGTGTGAGATCCCGGGTAGTAGTGGTGTGTGATCCCGGGGAGTGGTGGTGTGAGAACCCGGGGAGTAGTGGTGTGTGATCCCGGGGAGTGGTGGGGTGAGATCCCGGGGAGAGGTGGTGTGAGATCCCGGGGAGTAGTGGTGTGACATCCCACGGAGTGGTGGAGTGAGATCCCGGGGAGAGGTGGTGTGAGATCCCGGGGAGTAGTGGTGTGAGATCCCGGGAAGTGGTGGAGTGAGATCCCGGGGAGTAGTGGGGTGAGATCCCGGGGAGTAGTGGTGTGAGATCCCAGGGAGTAGTGGTGTGTCATCCTGGGGAGTGGTGGGGTGAGATCCCAGGGAGAGGAGGTGTGAGATCCCGGGGAGTGGTGGAGTGAGATCCCGGGAAGTCGTGGGGTGAGATCCCGGGGAGTAGTGGTGTGTGATCCCGGGGAATAGTGGTGTGAGATCCCGGGGAGTGGTGGTGTGTGATCCCGGGAAGTGGTGGGGTGAGATCCCGGGGAGTAGTGGTGTGAGATTCCGGGGTGTAGTGGTGTGAGATCCCGGGGAGTGGTGGAGTGAGATCCCGGGAAGTGGTGGGGTGAGATCCCGGGGAGTGGTGGAGTGAGATCCCGGGAAGTGGTGATGTGAGATACCGGAGAGTGGCGGGGTGAGATCCCGGGGAGTAGTGGTGTGTGATCCTGGGAAGTGGTGGGGTGAGATCCCGGGGAGTGGTGGAGTGAGATCCCGGGAAGTGGTGATGTGAGATACCGGAGAGTGGCGGGGTGAGATCCCGGGGAGTAGTGGTGTGAGATCCCGGGAAGTGGTGATGTGAGATACCGGAGAGTGGCGGGGTGAGATCCCGGGGAGTAGTGGTGTGAGATACCAGGGTGGGGAGAGTCCAATGCTGGGGGTGCAGTTTGATCCCGGGCAGTGATGGGGTCCTATGGTGCGGAATGTAGGGTGTGGTTCCAGGGTGGGGGGAATGATCCCAATGTAGCAGTCCGTCCCAGACGTGGGGCTGTTCCAATCGCCAATCCCAGGAGTCTTTGTATGTGATTTGGGGTGCAACAGGGAAACACAGCCGGACAGAGTAAAACCTGTAAAACAGATTAAATCAGAGACTTTCAGCCGATTCAAATATTTAAATTACCAACCCGCCTCCTGGGAGCGGTTGTCGGTCCGTCCCCTTTCCCAGCTCAATTGAATCCGGAAGTGAGTGGGTCAGAGGTCGTTTGGGGTCGGGGTTGAGATTTTAAAATTTTAACCTCTGACCTGCCGCCTGTTTTTGTTGCTAAAATCCTGCCCTTACTGTCTGGGTCAGACATGGAGAATGTTTGATCAGTAATTTTCATTCTCTTTTCCCTTCTCTCTCTTGCAGTTAATTTACTGGCGATTGTGATCCTGTCCCGGGGAAAGTGCGGCCTCTCCAACTGCACCACTTGCTAACTGGTGGCCATGGCAACGGCGGATCTACTGGTCATTATCATTGATGTCATATTGTTCAATTTCAAATATTTTTTCCCGGTGGACTTCCTGGACATCACCCCTGTGTGTCGTGTTCACAATGTACTGATTCAGATATCCAGAGATTGTTCTGTCTGGTTCACAATCATTTTCACCTTTGATCGATTTGTGGCCATTTGTTGCCAGAAGCTGAAAACAAAATATTGCACCGAGAAAATTGCGGCTGTGGTTCTAGCAACAACCTGCATTCTGCTCTGTTCAAAAAACATCCCCATCTACTTTACATACGAACCTGGAGAGATAATCGACAATGTACCGTGGTTCTGTGTTACAAAGCCAGGCTATTATACAGAGCCCGGATGGATGGGTTTCGACAGGTTCGATACAGTTTTAACCCCGTTGCTCCCATTTGCTTTAATTCTGTTGCTCAATGCTCTGACAGTCAGACACATTTTAGTGGCCAGTCGAGTCCGTAAGGGACTGAGGGGTCAGAGCAAGGGAGAGAATCGCAGTGACCCAGAGATGGAGAGCAGAAGGAATTCTGTGATTTTACTCTTTACCATATCCGGCAACTTCATACTTCTGTGGTTGGTGTATGTTTTATATTACTTGAGAGTCGCATATCACTTCGATTCTGATTCTAATTATACATTTAAAGAAGTCGGATGGATGCTTTCGAATTTAAGTTGCTGCACAAACACATTTATTTATGTGGTGACTCAGTCCAAGTTCAGAGAGCAGGTCAAGATCGTGGTGAAATATCCAGTTGCATCAATTATTCAATTAATGAACAAACAAAACATCTGAGAGCAGCCCAGAGGCAGGTCCCAGTGTTTCCAGTCCATGAATGGAATATTTATCCCCAGACTTCCATCAACTGAATGACAGCAGGAATCGCTGGGAATGTGAAAATACCCCCAGCGGCGGAGTGGGGGCCAGAAGAGACTAACACCACCCCTTGCAGGACAGGAGGGGAAACAGCAGCCACAGTCTCTCCATTGGTTCAATTCTCAGCTCCTCACATTTTCAAAAGCAAAATGCAACAGATGGTGGAAATCTTCTCGTTTGAATTGATTTTATTCTGGAGACACTTTATTGAGTCCGTCTCCTTTCTATTCCCCCCACCTGGTCCTACCATCTCCCCTTCTCCCTCACTTTCTGTGTTGTGTTGTGGGGGGTTTGCATCAGGAAAAGCTCTGCCGAGGGACTAGGATAGGAAGTCAGGACCCAGGGCAAGGGAGTGGGGTCGGGCTCGGCACATGGGCCTCAGCTCCACGATGCTCGGCTGAACAAGGCCGAGACCCTTCCTGGCTCTCACGTTAGCTAATATTATTAACAGTTTCCTCTCCTCAGGTTCTGTCCCTATTTTTAGTTCATTCATGGGATGTGGGCATCACTGGCAAGGCCAGTATTTATTGCCCATCCCTAATTGCCCTGGAGAAGGTGGTGGTGAGCTGCCTTCTTGAACTGCTACAGTCCTTGGGGTGTTTGTACAACCACAGTGCAATTAGGAAGGGAGTTACAAGATTTTGACCCAGTGACAGTGAAGGAACGGCGATATAGTTCTAAGTCAGGATGGTGTGAGGCTTGTGGAGGTTCTTGCAGGTGGTGGTATTCCCATGCATTTACAAATTGGACGGTCTACACCTGGGCCGGACTGGAACCGATGTCCTTGGGGGTGCTTTTGCGAACGCTGTTGGGGAGGGTTTAAACTAATGTGGCAGGGGGATGGGGACCAAATGAGGTCAGTGGAGAGTAAGGATGGAGTAACTAAAGCCTGTAAGGAACTAGATAATGAATTCAGCGTGACTAAGGGAAAGAGTAGGCAGGGAGCAGATGATGAAAGCAAAGGGACTGGTGGTCTGAGGTGTATTTGTTTTAATGCAAGAAGTGTAGTAGGTAAGGCAGATGAACTTAAGGCTTGGATTAGTACCTGGGAGTATGATGTTATTGCTATTACTGAGACTTGGTTAAGGGAAGGGCATGATTGGCAACTAAATATCCCAGGATACCGATGCTTCAGGTGGGATAGAGAGGGAGGTAAAAGGGGTGGAGGAGTTGCATTACTGGTCAAAGAGGATATCACAGCTGTGCTGAAGGAAGGCACTATGGAGGACTCGAGCTGTGAGGCAATATGGGCAGAACTCAGAAATAGGAAGAGTGCGGTAACAATGTTGGGGCTGTACTACAGGTCTCCCAACAGCGAGCGTGAGATAGAGGTACAAATATGTAAACAGATTATGGAAAGATGTAGGAGCAACAGGGTGGTGGTGATAGGAGATTTTAATTTTCCCAACATTGACTGGGATTCACTTAATGTTAGAGGTCTAGATGGAGCAGAATTTGTAAGGAGCATCCAGGAGGGTTTTCTAGAGCAGTATGTAAATAGTCCAACTCGGGAAGGGGCCATACTGGACCTGGTGTTGGGAAATGAGCCAGGCCAGGTGGTTGACGTTTCAGTAGGGGACTACTTTGGGAATAGTGATCACAATTCTGTAAGTTTTAGATTACTCATGGACAAAGACGAGAGTGGTCCGAAAGGAAGAGTGCTAAATTGGGGGAAGGCCAACTATACCAAAATTCGGCAGGAGCTGGGGAATGTAGATTGGGAGCAGCTGTTTGAAGGTAAATCCACTTTTGATATGTGGGAGGCTTTTAAAGAGAGGTTGATTAGCGTGCAGGAGAGACATGTTCCTGTGAAAATGAGGGGTAGAAATGGCAAGATTAGGGAACCATGGATGACAGGTGAAATTGTGAGACTAGCCAAGAGGAAAAAGGAAGCACACATAAGGTCTAGGCGGCTGAAGAAAGACGAAGCTTTGAAAGAATATCGGGATTGTAGGCGCAATCTGAAACGAGGAATTAAGAGGGCTAAAAGGGGTCATGAAATATCTTTAGCAAACAGGGTTAAGGAAAATCCCAAAGACTTTTATTCATATATCAGGAGCAAGAGGGTAACTAGAGAAAGGATTGGCCCACTCAAGGACAAAGGAGGAAAGTTATGCGTGGAGTCAGAGAAAATGGGTGAGATTCTAAACGAGTACTTTGCATCAGTATTCACCGAGGAGAGGGACATGACGGATGTTGAGGTTAGGGACAGATGTTTGATTACTCTAGGTCAAGTCGGCATAAGGAGGGAGGAAGTGTTGGGTATTCTAAAAGGCATTAAGGTGGACAAGTCCCCAGGTCCGGATGGGATCTATCCCAGGTTACTGTGGGAAGCGAGAGAGGAAATAGTTGGGGCCTTAACATATATCTTTGCAACATCCTTAAACACAGGTGAGGTCCCTGAGGACTGGAGAATTGCTAATGTTGTCCCCTTGCTTAAGAAGGGTAGCAGGGAAAATCCAGGTAATTATAGACCGGTGAGCCTGACGTCAGTGGTAGGGAAGCTGCTGGAGAAGATACTGAGGGATAGGACCTATTCCCATCTGGAAGAAAATGGGCTTATCAGTGATAGGCAACATGGTTTTGTGCAGGGAAGGTCATGTCTTACCAACTTAATAGAATTCTTTGAGGAAGTGACAAAGTTGATTGATGAGGGAAGGGCTGTAGATGTCATATACATGGACTTCAGTAAGGCGTTTGATAAGGTTCCCCATGGTAGGCTGATGGAGAAAGTGAAGGCGCATGGGGTCCAAGGTGTACTAGCTAGATGGATAAAGAACTGGCTGGGCAACAGGAGACAGAGAGTAGCAGTGGAAGGGAGTTTCTCAAAATGGAGACGTGTGACCAGTGGTGTTCCACAGGGATCCGTGCTGGGACCACTGTTGTTTGTGATATACATAAATGATTTGGAGGAAAGTATAGGTGGTCTGATTAGCAAGTTTGCAGACGACACTAAGATTGGTGGAGTAGCAGATACTGAAGGGGACTGTCAGAGAATACAGCAGAATATAGATAGACTGGAGAGTTGGTCAGAGAAATGGCAGATGGAGTTCAATCAGGGCAAATGCGAGGTGATGCATTTTGGAAGATCCAATTCAAGAGTGAACCATACAGTAAATGGAAAAGTCCTGGGGAAAATTGATGTACAGAGAGATTTGGGTTTTCAGGTCCATTGTTCCCTGAAGGTGGCAACGCAAATCAATAGAGTGGTCAAGAAGGCATACGGCATGCTTTCCTTCATCGGACGGGGTATTGAGTACAAGAGTTGGCAGGTCATGTTACAGTTGTATAGGACTTTGGTTCGGCCACATTTGGAATACTGCGTGCAGTTCTGGTCGCCACATTACCAAAAGGATGTGGATGCTTTGGAGAGGGTGCAGAGGAGGTTCACCAGGATGTTGCCTGGTATGGAGGGCGCTAGCTATGAAGAGAGGTTGAGTAGATTAGGATTATTTTCATTAGAAAGACGGAGGTTGAGGGGGGACCTGATTGAGGTGCACAAAATCATGAGAGGTATAGACAGGGTGGATAGCAAGAAGCTTTTTCCCAGCGTGGGGGATTCAATTACAAGGGGACACGAGTTCAAAGTGAAAGGGGAAAAGTTTAGGGGGGATATGCGTGGAAGGTTCTTTACGCAGAGGGTGGTGGGTGCATGGAACGCATTACCAGCGGAGGTGGTAGACGCGGGCACGATAGCGTCTTTTAAGATGTATCTGGACAGATACATGAATGGGCAGGAAGTAAAGAGATACAGACCCTTAGAAAATAGGCGACAGGTTTAGATAGAGGATTTGGATCGGCGTAGGCTTGGAGGGCCGAAGGGCCTGTTCCTGTGCTGTAATTTTCTTTGTTCTTGGTTCTTTATTTGCCGCCCTTGTCCTTCTAGGTGGTAGAGGTTGTGTGTTTGGAAGGTGCTGTCGAAGGAGCCTTGGTGCATTGCTGCAATGCATCTTGTATATGGTACACAGTGCTGCCACTGTGTGTCAGTGGTGGAGGGAGTGAATGTTTGTAGATGGGGTGCCAATCAAGTGAGATGCTTTGTCCTGGATGGTTTCGAGCTTCTTGAGTGTTGTTGGAGCTGCAGCCATCCAGCCAAGTGGAGAGTATTCCATCACACTCCTGACTTGTGCCTTGTAGATGGTGGACAGGCATTGTGGAGACAGGAGGTGAGTTGCTCACTGCCGAATTCCCAGCCTCTGACCTGCTCTTGTAACCACAGCACAGAGCTGGCTTGTCCAGTTCAGTTTCTGGTCAATGGTGATACCTAGGATGTTGATACTGAGGGATTCAGCAATGTTAATGTCATTGAACTTAAAGGGGAGATGATTAGATTTTCTCTTATTGAGATGACCATTGCCTGGCACTTGCATGGCTTGAATGTTACTTGCCACTTATGAGCCCAAGCCTGGATATTGTCCAGATCTTGCTGCATATAGACATGGGCTGCTTCAGTACCTGAAGAGTCACAAATGTTGCTGAATATTGTGCAATCAGTGAGCATCTCCATTTCTGACCTTATGATGGAGGGAAGGTCAATGACGAAGCAGCTGAAATGGTTAGGCCGAGGACACTATCCTAAGGAACTCCTGCGGTGATGTCCTGGGACTGAGATGATTGACCTCCAACAACCACAGCCATCTCTCTTTGTGCTAGGTATGACTCCAAGCAGTGGAGAGTTTTCCCCCAGATTCCAACTGACTCCAGTTTTGCTCGTACTCCTTGATGCCAAACTCGGTCAAATACTGCTTTGATGTGAAGGGCAATCACTCTAGCCTCACCTCTGGAGTTCAGCTCTTTTGTCCAAGTTTGGATCAAGGATATCATGAGGTCAGGAGCTGAGTGGCCCTTGTGGAACCCAAACTGAGCATCAATGAGCAGGTTATTGCTGAGCAAATGTCTCTTTATAGCACTGTTAATGACCCCTTTCATCACTTTACTGATGATCGGGAGCAGACTGATGAGGCGGTAATTGGCTGGATTGGATTTGTCCTGCTTGTTGTGTACAGGATATACCTGGGAAATTTTCCACATTGCTGGGCAGATGTCAGTGTTGCCGCTGAACTGGAATAGATTGGCTAGGGGCGTAGCTAGTTCTGGAGCACAAGTCTTTCGTACTATTGCTGGAATGCTGTCAGCGCCCAACTCCATTGCAGTATCCTGTACCTTCAGCCATTTCTTGATATCATGTAGAGTGAATCAGATTGACTGAAGACTGGCATCTGTGATGCTGGGGAACTCAGGAGGAGGCCGAGTTGGATCATCCACCCTGCATTTCTAGCTGAAGAATGATGCAAATGCTTCAGCCTTGTCTTTTGTACCAGAGAGCCGGGGATGTTTGTGGAGCCTCCTCCTGCTGTCAGTTGTTTAATTATCCACCACTATTCCCGAATGGATGCGACAGGACTGCAGAGCTTAACTCTGTCTATCACATGCTGCTTCTGCTGTTTGGCATGCAAGTAGTCCTGTGTTGTAAGTTCACCAGGCCGACACCTCATTTTTAGGTATTGCTAGTGCTGCCTCTGGTATGCCCTCCTGCACTCTTCATTGACCCAGGGTTGATCCCCCAGTTTGATGGTAATGGTAGAGTGGGGGATATGCTGGGCCATGAGGTTGCAGATTGTGGTTGAGTACAATTCTGCTGCTGCTGCTGATGTTCCACAGTGGCTCATGGATGCCCAGTTTTGCATTGCCAGATCTGTTCGAAATTTGTCCCATTTAGCACAGTGGTAGTGCCACACAACATGTTGGAAGGTATCCTCAATGTGAAGAGGGGACTTCCCTCACCACCTGCTGCAGATCCAGTCTAACAGCCATGTCCTTTAGGACTCAGCCAGCTTGGTCAGTAGTGGTGCTAGAGAACCACTGTTGGTTATGGGTATTGAAGGCCCCCACCCAGAGTACATTCTATGCCCTTGTCACCCTCAGTACTTCCTCCAAGTGGTGTTCAACATGGAGAAGCGCTGATTCATCAGCTGGGGTGGGGTGGGGCAGAGTCGTAGGTGGGAATCAGCAGGAGGTTTCCTTGTCCATGTTTGACCAGCTGTCATTAGACTTCACAGGGACCAGAGTCAATGTTGAGGACTCCGAGGGTAACTCCCTCCTGACTGTATACCAGTGTGCTGCCACTTCTGGTGGTTCTGTCCTGCCCATGGGACAGCACATACCCAGAGATGGTGATAGTTATTTCTGGGATATTGTCTGCAAGGTATTATTCTGTGAGTATAACTATACCAGGCTGTTGCCTGACTAGTCTGTGGGACAGTTCTCCCAACTTTGGTCGAAGCCCCCAAATGTTTGTAAGGAGGACTTTGCAGGGTCAACAGGGCTGGGTTTGCCATTCTCGGTGCCTAGGGCCAATGGCGGGTTGTCCATCCGGTTTCATTATTTTCTGAGTCTTTGCACCAGTTTGATACAACTGAGTGGCTTACTAGATCATTGTAGAGGGCATTTAAGAGTCAACCACATTGCTGTGGGTCTGGAGTCACATGTAGGCCAGAGCAGGTAAGGACAGCAGATTTCCTTCCCGAAAGGACATTATTGAAGCAGATGCTGATGGGTTTTTACAACAATCAATAATGGTTTCATGATCACCATGAGACTATATTTTTAATTCCAGATTATTATTAATTGAATTCAAATTCTACCATCTGCTGTGGTAGGATTTGAACACATGTCCCCAGAGCATTAGCCTGGGGCTCTGGGTTACTAGTCCAGTAACATCACCACTATACCACCACCTCCCCAAATCCATGGTTATCACCCTTCTCCTAAAAAACAGACAACCCTTGGCCCACTCTGTCCTTACACACCAACGCGTCATCTCCAAACTCCCTTTCCTCTCCAAAGTCCTTGAACATGTTGTCACCTCCCAAATCCATGACCATCTTTCCTGGAACACCATGTTTGAATCCTCCCATCAGGTTTCTACCCCTGTCACCGTACTGAAACAGCTCTTATCAAAGTCACAAATGACATCCTAAGTGACTGTGACAAAGGTAAACTTTCCCTCCTCATCCTTCTCGACCTGTCTGCAGCCTTTGACACAGTTGACCACACCATCCTCCTCCAACGCCTCTGCACTGTCGTCCAGCTGGGTGGGACTGCTCTCACCTGGCTCCATGCTTATCTATTGAATTGTAGTTCGAGAATCACTTGCAATGGTTTCTCTTCCTGGTCCCACACCGTTACCTCTGGTGTCCCCCAATGATCTATCCTTGGCCCCCTCCTATTTCTCATCTATCTGCTGCCCCTCAACCACACCAAAAAACACATTCTATCCCCAACACCCCTCCCTATCTCTGTAACTTCCTTCAGTCCCTACACCCGTCGGCAACTCTGTAACCTCCAGATTTACACCCCTCACTATCTCTGTCACGTCCTTTAACTCTACAGCTTTCCTTATCTCTAACATCCTTCATCCCCGACAACCCTCCCTTTCACCGTAACCTCCTCCAGCCGCTACACCTCTCCCTATCACTATCATCCTCCAGCCCCTGCACCTCTCACTATCTCTGTAACCTCCTCTGGACCCTACACCCCTCCCTTTCTCTGTAACCTCTGCCAGCCCCTACACCCCTCCCTAGCACTGTAACCTCCACCAGCCTATACACCTCCCTATCTCTGTAACCTCCTCCAGCCCTACACCCTCCCCATCTCTAACCTCCACCAGCCCTGTACACCTCCCTGTCTCTGTAACCTCCTCCAGCCCCTACATCTCTCCCCATCTCTAACCTCCTCCAGCCCTACACCCCTCCTATCTCTGTAACCTCCTCCAACCCTACACCCTCCCTATCTCTGTAACCTCCACCAGCCCTGTACACCTCCCTGTCTCTGTAACCTCCTCCAGGCCCTACACCCCTCCCTATCTCTGTAACCTCCTCCAGACCTACACCCCTCCCTATCTCTAACCTCCTCCAGACCTACACCCCTCCCTATCTCTGTAACCTCCACCAGCCCTGTACACCTCCCTGTCTCTAACCTCCACCAGCCCTACACCCTCCCTATCTCTGAAACCTCCTCCAGGCCCTACACCCCTCCCTATCTCTAAACCCCCTCCAGACCTACACCCCTCCCTATCCCTGTAACCTCCTCCAGTCCCAACACCCCCCCTATCTCTGTAAGCTCCTCTAGCTGTACCAATTTCTGAGATCTCTGCTCTCCTCTAATTCTGTGTAGTTAATCTTCCCTGATTTTAATCGCTGAGGCATTAGCAGTTGCGGTTTTAGTTGGTGGGCCCTAAGCTCTGGAATTCGCTCCCTAAATCTCTCCACCTCTCTCTCTGTCTCCTTAAGGACACCACTTAACACCCGTCTGTTCATCCGAATATCACTTTATGTGGCTTTGCGTAAAATGTTGCTTTATGATGCTTCTGGGAAGCACCTTTGGATGTTCTAGAACATTAAACGAGTTATATAAAAGATAACCTGTCACCCCACTGCCCCTCACACCCACACCCTCTCCCTGTCTCCCCTTTCCCTCCTCCTTCTCCTCTCTCGACTTCCTTACCGCTATATCCTCCCTCACCCTGTCCCACTCCCCTTCTCTCATCCTCAACCTACTCTCACTCTACCCAATCTGTCTCTCCTCACACCACCCTCCCTCACCATTTCCCCATCCCAACCCCTGTCCCACACACTGACTGTCCCCCTCCCATTCCCTGCGTCCCTCCCTCTTTCACTCCTCCCTCTCTATCCAGTCCTCTGCACTGCGTTTGTTATGAAAGTGTACAGAGAGCTTGACTGTGTATCTAACCTTTATTTCTTCTCCAAGCTCCTTTTACGTGTATTTTCACTAAATGAAGAATTAGTGAAGAACCTCACAAGGATGTGGTGCTCAGTAAAATGCTCAATTATGTCAGGAATGGCTGGTCTAAATATCACTTTATGTGGCTTTGTGCAAAATGTTGCTTTATGATGCTTCTGGGAAGCACCTTTGGATGTTTTTTGAACATTAAACGAGTGATGATGAGAAATTGCAGGAGTATTTCACATGTAGAAGTGAACTGAGTGTAGATCAAGGCTGTCTCCTATGGGGTTTAACAGTCATTATTCTGCCCATGTTTAGAGAGAGATTGTTAGAGGAACTTCATCAAGAGCACACAGGGATAGTCTGTTTGAAAGCAGTAGCAAGAAGCTATTATTGGTCTCCAAAGATAGATAGAGATATTGAAGAATTGGTGAAAAATTGTGGTGTGTCTCAGAATGAGAAATGATCCAACCAGAGTCCTTTCATTCCATGGTCAAACACAAGAAAACCGTGGAAATGAGTACATGTCGATTTCTTTGAAGTGGAAGGGAAAGAGTATTTTGTTGTCGTCGATAGCTATAACAAGTGGATTAATGTCGAATGAAGCAGAGTTAGCGTTTCGGGTCAGTGACCCTTCATCGGAACTGACAAATATTAGAAAAGTCACAGGTTATAAGCAAGTGAGGTGGGGGTGGGGCAAGAGATAACAAAGGAGGTCTAGATTGGACCAGGCCACATAGCTGACCAAAAGGTCACGGAGCAAAGGCAAACAATATGTTAATGGTGTGTTGAAAGACAAAGCATTAGTACAGATTAGCTGTTAATATACTGAATATTGAACAGCAGCAAGTGCAAACCTGAAAAAAAAACAGTGGGTAAGCAAACTGAACAAACTAAGATGAAACGAAAAAAAATGCAAAAAAAAAAGATTGTAAAAAATGTAAAAAAGAATGTAAAAAAAAAGGGAAGAAAAAAATAACTAAAAATGAAAGTAAAATGGGGGGCTGTCATGTTCTGAAATTATTGAACTCAATGTTCAGTCCGGCAGGCTGTAGTGTGCCTAATTGGGAGATGAGATGCTGTTCCTCGAGCTTGCGTTGATGTTCACTGGAACACTGCAGCAAGCCCAGGACAGAGATGTGAGCACGAGAGCAGGGGGAAGTGTTGAAATGGCAAGGAACCGGAAGCTCAGGGTCCTGCTTGCGGACCGAGCAGAGGTGTTCTGCAAACGGTCACCCAGTCTGTGCTTGGTCTCCCCAATGTAGAGGAGACCACATTGTGAGCAGCGAATACAGTATACTACATTGAAAGAAGTACACGTAAATCGCTGCTTCACCTGAAAGGAGTGTTTGGGGCCTGGGATAGTAATCTGTAACCTCATGGCCTGGCATATCCCCCACTCTCCCATTACCATCAAGTCAGGAGACCAACCCTGGTTCAATGAAGAGTGCAGGAGGGCATGCCAGGAGCAGCACCAGGCATACCTCAAATGAGGTGTCAACCTGGTGAAGCTACAACCCAGGACTACTTGCATGCCAAACTGCATCAGCAGCATGCAATAGACAGAGCTAAGCGATCCCATAACCAACGGATCAGATCTAAGCTCTGCAGTCCTGCCACACCCAGTAGTGAATGGTGGTGGACAATTAAACAACTAACTGGAGGAGGTGGCTCCACAAATATCCCCATCCTCAATGATGGGGGAGCCCAGCAAATCAGTGCAAAAGATAAGGCAGAAGTATTTGCAATAATCTTCAACCAGAAGTGCTGAGTTGATGATCCATCTCAGCCCCTCCTCAAGTCCCCAGCATTACAGATGCCAGACTTCAGCCAATTCAATTCACTCTGCGTGATATCAACAAACGACTGAAGACACTGGATACTGCAAAGGCTATAGGTCCTGACAATATTCCGGCAATAGTACTGAAAACCTGTGCTCCAGAACTTGCCGCACCCCTAGCCAAGCTGTTCCAGTACAGCCACAACACTGGCATCTACCCAACAATGTGGAAAATTGCCCGGGTATGTCCTGTACATAAAAAGCAGGACAAATCCAACCCGGCCAATTACTGCCCCATCAGTCTACTCTCAATCACTAAAGTGATGGAAGGTGTCATCAACAGTGCCATCAAGGAGCACTTGCTTAGCTATAACCTGCTCAGTTTGGGCCTCTCAGCTCCTGACCTCACTACAGCCTTGGTTCAAACATGGACAAAAAAAGAGGTGAACTCAAGAGGTGAGGTGAGGGAGTGACTGCCCTTGACATCAAGGCAGCATTTGACCGAGTTTGGCGTCAAGGAGCAAAACTGGAGTCAATAGCAACCAGGGGGAAAACACTCTGCCGGTTGGAGTCATACCTAGCACAAAGGAAGATGGCTGTGGTTGTTGGAGATCAATCATCTGAGCTCCAGGACATCACTGCAGGAGTTCCTCAGGGTGGTGTCCGAGGCCAAACCATCTTCAGCTGCTTCATCAATGACCTTCCTTCAATCATAAGGTCAGAAATGGGATGTTCGCTGATGCTTGCACAATCTTCAGCACCACTCGTGACTCCTCAGATACTGAAACAGTCCGTGTAGAAATGCAGCAAGACCTGGACAATATTCAAGCTTGGGCTGATAAGTGGCAACATTCACGCTACACAAGTGCCAGGCAATGACCATCTCCAACAAGAGAGAAACTAACCATCTCCCCTTGACATTCAATGGCATTACCATCACTGAATCTGCCACTATCAACATCCTAGGGGTTACCATTGACCAGAAACTGAACTGGAGTAGCAGGTCAGAGGCTAGGAATGCTGCAGCGAGTAACTCGCCTCTTGACTCCCCAAGGCCTGTCCTCTACCTACAAGGCACAAGTCAGGAGGTGTGATGGAATACTCTCCACTTGCCTGGATGGGTGCAGCTCCATCAACGCTCAAGAAGCTCGACACCATCAAGAACAAAGCAGACTGCTTGATTGTTTGTGGATGGTGTGCTATTCACCCCCTTCACCACTGATGCACAGTGGCAGCAGTGTGTACCATCGACAAGACGCACTGCAGCAACGCACCAAGGCAACTTAGACAACACCTTCCAAACCCGCGACCTCTACCAACTAGAAGGACAAGAGCAGCAGATGCATAGAACATCACCACCTGCGAGTTCCTGTCCTAGTTACACACCATCCTGACTTGGAACTGTATCGCCATTCCTTCACCGTCGCTGGGTCAAAATTCTGGAACTATCTTCCTAACAGCAATGTGAGTGTACCGACCTCACATGGACTGCAGCAGTTCAAGAAGGCAGCTCACCACCACCTTCTTAAGGGCAACTAGGGATGGGCAGAAAATGCTGGCCTGGCCAGCGATGCCCACATCCCATGAAGGAAGAAAAATACAGGTTACCGTCAGCCCAGCTGATCCATATTGGTATTTACCCTCCTGTCCTCCCTCCATGAGGGAATAGTCCTAATCACACATCCCTTCATCCACCTCACCAACCTAACCTCGAATGTCGACAGTTTCTGTGTCAAACCATTAACATTGTAAGTGAATTCTACAGACACAACTTGGGAAAGAATCATTCACAATTGAACACAGGCTGGGAGTTCCATCACCCCTGTTGACCTGGATACAGGATTACTGATGGAGGCAATGTCATTCATTCATTTACCTTGATGGATGATTTCCTTCATTTCTCTCCATCGTTTATACTGTAAAGGACCTTTGTATGTCCCCAGGCACACATGCCCAGACATAGCAGTGGGCGTCTCCTCAGAAAACCTGCCAATAGCATTAATATCTGTCAGAGAACACAAGGACAGAAGAACATCAAGAACTAGGAGCAGGAGGAGGCTATACACCCCCTTGAGCTTGCACCACCATTCAACAAGACCAGGGCTGATCCTCAACCTCAACTCCACTTCTCCACCCCATCCCCATATCCCTCGATCCCTTAAAGTCCCAAAATCTATTGATCTCAGCCTTGAATATTATCAGTGACTGAACATCCACAGTCCTCAGAGAGGTAGAAAATTCCAAAGATTTACAACCTTTGAAGAAATTTCTCATCTCAGTCCTAAGTGGCCACTCCTTTACCCCCTCGTTTGAGACTCTTCAGCCAGGGGGAAAACAGCTTCTTCACATCCACCCTGTCACACCCCCTCATTGAAACAGAAGATTGAGATCAGCTCTAAATCCTGTGAACTTTTGTTCTACTTTGTCTGTGGCATGTAGGTCTGGAGACCAAAACTGGACACAGGGCAGCACAGTGGCACAGTGGTTAGCACAGCAGCCTCACAGCTCCAGCGACTCGCGTTCAATTCTGGGTACTGCCTGTGTGGAGTTTGCAAATTCTCCCTGTGTCTGCGTGGGTTTTCTCCGGGTGCTACGGTTTCCTCCCACAGCCAAAGGACTTGCAGGTTGCTAGGTTAATTGGCCATTATAAATTGCCCCTAGTATAGGTAGGTGGTAGGGAAATAGAGGGACAGGTGGGGATGTGGTAGCAATATGGGATTAGTGTAGGATTAGTATAAATGGGTGGTTGATGGTCGGCACAGACTCAGTGGGCCGAAGGGCCTGTTTCAGTGCTGTATCTCTATACTAAACTAAACACTCTCGGTGTGGCCAAAGCCCTGTACAATTGCAGCAAGACTTCCTTCCTCTTGTACTCCAAGCCCCTGCAATAAAGGCCAATTTTATATGAAGTGAGTTAACACTACAGGATTCAGACTAGAGAACACAGTGGGATGTGGAACTGCTACATCAGCAATAGTTCATTATTGACAATACATATCTGTCCCTCCAAGAACTAACCTCCTTGAAGATAAAACAGAAACAATGTTAGTTTGTTGTTGCAGCTTCATGGAATACAAAAGCACGTTGAAGTGAATTAAAAGCAAAATGCTGCGGATGCTGGAAATCTGAAATAAAAACAAGAAATGCTGGAAATACGCAGCAGGTCTGGCAGTATCTGTGGAGAGAGAAGCAGAGTTAAAGTTTCAGATCTGACCTGCTGCGTATTTCCAGCATTTCTTGTTTTTATTACTGAAGTGAATTAAACTGGGTGAGGTGAAAACCAACTTGGGACAGTGCATTCTCATCAATTCCACACTCAATGTACCCTGGACATACATTCCCAATAGATTTCATCACTTCATTGAAGCTTCACTTTGTTTTTACACTTTACAACAAGTCCTCTGAGCAATTAGAGTTATTAATTAATATCGGCACGTGAGAAAGAATCAATCTGGATTTTTTATAATCCGTTCATATGATGTGAGCATTATTGGTAAGGCCAGCATTTATTGCCCATCCCCAATTGCCCTTGAGAAGTTGGGGTGAGCTGCTTTCTTGAACCGCTGCAGTCTGCATGGTGTAGGTGCACTGACAGTGCTGTCAGGGAAGGAGTTTCAGGATTTTGACCCATGACAGTGCAGGAATGGTGATATAGTTCCAAGTCAGGATGGTGTGGGGCATGAAGGGGAACTTGCAGGTGGTGGTGTTCCCATGTGTCTTCTGCCGTTGTCCTTCTAGTTGGAAGAGTTCACAGGATCTGGTTAGAATTCCAGGACCAACATAAAGCTGGTTTGTGCTCAGGAATGTCAGGTTAGCAGCTCAGCTCCAAGTCAGAAATATGTGGGGCTCGAGATGGGAAATCAGGATAAGAAGCACTGCAGCCCAGTGCTGAGGAGCTGCTTTGCTGCCAGAGGTGCTGTCCTCATCCAGCAGTGCTAAGCCAAGGCCCCTCTCCCCTCATTCTCCCCATTCCAGTAATTAATATCAGGATGTTAAAGATTCTATCACACCATTCCCTCCTGAAGTGATGCTAAGCCTTTATAAAATACTAGTTTGGCCCCAGCTGGAGAATTGTGACCAATTCTGGGCCCCACACTTTATGAAGGATTTGGTGAATGTACAGAAGAGATTTACTAGAATGGTTCCAGGAATGAGGTTATTACAGTTACACAGATAGACTGGAGAAGCTTGGGTTGTTCTCCTTAGAGCAGAGAAACCTAAAAGGAGATTTAATCGAGGTGTTTAAAATCATGAAAAAGGTAAATCAGGAGAAACTGTTTCCAATGGCTGAAGGATCGATAAGCAGAGGGCACAGATTTAAAGTGATTGGCTGAAGAACCAGAGACGACATGACGAAAACATTTTACACAATGAGTGCTCAGGATTTGAAATGTACTGCCTGATACCCCCTTTTAAACCCATTTAATGCTTCAAAAAATAAATAAATTAGAATTCAGCAAAGTTGAGCCAGAGGAAGGGAAACTACGAGTCACTGTTCAGACTTCTAAGGAGCGAGCAGGTGAGAGTTGAGAAGTTATGTGATATAATGGGTGACATTAAGAGATGAATGAAGATGAATTCAAGGTAAATGATGACAGGTGGATAAAGGGACACATATTAAACAGGGGGAAGTTAAATTTAGGATGGTCAGGAAGTTCTTCACTCAATGAGGACACATGGGATGGATTTCCAGATAGAGGGTGGAGTGAAGAATCCAGGAACCATTGCACAGACAGATCAGTGTGATCATTGAGCAAAGTGAAGAAGAACTGGAGATTCTGGAGCTGGGATGGGGAAAATGGCTCCCCCTCCCCCACCCATCAGCTCAGAGGGTTCAGATGGATTTACTCTGCTGTTATTATGTAATTATTTTTGTTTTAAAGAGTAAAGTATAAGTTTGGAATGTAATAAACAGCTAATATACTGGTAACAAAATTAAACCCCATGGGATTAATAGGGATATTGGGTGCATGGATATAAAATTAACAAAAAGACAGAAAGCAGAGAGTAATGGTGAACGGTTGTTTTTCAGTCTGGAGGGAGGTTATACAGTGGTGTCCCCCAGGAGTCAGTATTAGGAAACTGCTCTTTTTGATAGATTAATGACTTGGAGTTGGGTTGACAGGGCATCATTTCAGTTTATAAAGGACATAAAATTCAAATGTAGTAAACAGTGAGGGGATTAGTAACAGGACATGGACTGGTAAAATGGGCAGAAACATGGCTGGAGAAATGTAAAAAATTGCATTTTGGGAGGAAGAATGAAGTGAGACAGTATAAACAGATTGAAACCAATGGATGTCAGCAGCAGAAACCTGGCTTAGGTTCCCCTTTGTTGCTGAGCAACCTGGAAGCCAAGTTACAGATATCCACCATTGCCATGGCAATGAATCATTGGGAGGGGACAGATACCTTCAACCAGAATCAAGGGGAGGTGGGGAGGGAGAGGAGAAGAGCACAGTGCGGACCTTCAGAACGGTCAAGTCACTTTGATCCAGTTTGACCTCAATGTTAGTGATGTCCAGCTCACTGGAGAAGTGTGCATTTCTGTCAGGTGTCTTTCCATTCCGGTCAAGTTACTTTCCACCTGAGCTTCCAGCTTTTCCATCAACCATTGCTCTTGGTCATTGAGGAACTGGTGCAGGTCAGCAAACTGCTGTGTAACATGGAAGATCAGATTACACCCCATTTCCTTAATGAAAGAGGAAGAAATATACACAGGTACTTTAGAATTAAGCAGAATTGACAGAGAGATCACTTGTTTCCAGTCAAGAAGAAAATAAGACAAGTCCTACAATATCCTCAACATTCTCCAAACTAAACAATTGTGAAACCCACACTTGCAGCCTTGGCCCAATTGGCAGCCTCTCTGACAAAAGTTCATGGTTTCATGACCCACTCAAGAGACTGGAGCACATGATCTTGGCTGAAACCTTCAGTTCAGTACCGAGGGAGAGCTGCACTATCAGAGCTACCAACCTTTGGATAAAATATTAACCTGAGGCCCTTTCTGCTCTCCCAGGCAGATGTTAAAGATCCCTTGGTACTATTGAAAAGAGCAAGGAGTCCTCCCAATGCCCCAACTGACATCCCTCCTTCAAAACTGTATCAGAAACAGATTAACTACTCGGTCATTTATTTCACTAGCATATGCAAAATGGCTGCCTCATTGAAGGAAAACTTGCATTAATATTACACCTTTTACAACCTTGAAACTTCCCAAAGCACCAAGTGTAGTCACTGTTGTCATGTAGACATTAGCCTGTGTAACAGCCACAACACACACACAGTGACTGCAGATTGTAAACAGGTAGGTCAGACCAACTTACTTCAGTTTGTAGAATCTCAAGTCCTTGTTTCTGCAGCACAACTTTCAAAGAAACCACCTTCTGGTTTAGTGAGTTTAAGAAAGCAACTCCTTTATTCTGCAGTGGAGACAGGAATGACATGTCATGAACTGTGATACCTGGATACCAGACTAGTTCTGTAAAGTTACTAAGTGGAAGAGAAGCCAGAATTACCCCATGATAAAGTATACAGGAGACCCCAGTCCACCTTCATGTACTGACTGAGTTGTACATTTCCACCATTCCCCCATCACCATTCTCACCTTTGAGAAGGGATCCCATACCTTACATGTTGCGATGAATTCAATTCTCTCTCTAAATTTGTGCTGCTTGTGAAGTTTCGAGTCCCTGCACACCGGGCAGATGAACATCCCGTCCGTCTCACAGATCAGGGTCAGTTTCTCTTGGTGTTCCCGGCACAGACGCCTCTCCTCCTCAGTCACCTCCTGCGGAACGGTCAGCCTGTGAATCTTGTCCACCACATTCCTCAACACACGGTTGGGCTGCAGGGTCAACTCTGCAGCATCCTCACTGCAATGGGAGCAACAGACAGACCCTCCCTGCACCTTCCTGTCGGACACAATATCGGAGCAGCAGAAATTACACTCACAGACCACTAGGACAGGATCAACAAATAACCCGAAGCAAAGGGGACAGATGAGGACTTCTCCATAACTCCTATTCTCTGCACTACAATCCATGAAACAATCAATCCTGAACCTAGACAGTTACTCATATTAACCCAACAGCTCTTCCCCTCCTTTTAACAAACTGTGCACTCACAGCAGAGGAATAAATCAGATACATTCCTTCCACATGAATGTGTTTTATTAGATCCCTTTCCATCTAATTGAATTTAATTCATTCCCCAATGCTGCAAAGTTGGGTTGCCTGGTAAAGTGGATCTCAGAACTCAGCTCCAATGATGATTGACAGATGTAGCAACTTCCCCATTAACCCTGTCAGTACCTTTGACTGGAACCTGTTGAAGGGGCCAATTGTCCCAATCTCTCCAGCACAGAAGCAATACATTCTACAAGTGCCCTTCCTGAGATACAATTGGACCTGACAAACTAAAATGATATTGTGATGTTAAATGAGGATTTGATTCTGCCGCTCAATGACATCGCCTGTATCCAGCGGAGCTCACTGGTCATGGAGTCTCTTGGATTGGGGAATGAAGCTGCTGACATTGGTGCCAACAAGCTGGATCGCCTGCAGTTACAAAGTGGTGAAGTGTCTGTGTTCCCAGTTAATAGTCTGCAGGACTGTAATAACAGGGTGATAATCACTGTGGAGGATGTTTAAATCCTTTCCTCAGCTGTCGGTGTATCTCAATCTGAAATGTGATGCTCTGATACCTATTAAATGTTATATATTGAATTTTCACTGAATGAATGTGGCCCCTGTATGATTTGATACTGATGTGACCCTGAATGATTGTGTTCCATACATACATGGCTCTACAACATTCCCATAGTGTGATGTGCCAGGATATCTCTTCAAGGCAATTAATGAAAACGGGGAGATTCATAGAAGGAGGCCATTCGGCCCATCGTACATTTTAAAGAGCTATCCAATTATTCCCACTCCCTTGTTCTTTTCCCAGAGCCTTGAAAATGTTCCCTTTTCATTTATCCAATTCCCTTTGGAAAGTTACTATTGAATCTACTTCCACTGCCCTTTGAGGCCATACATTCCACATCAAAACAAACTCAATCCAGTCCGGATGGGATGCATCCTCAGTCACTGAGGGAAGTAAGCATGGAAATTGTGGAGGCTCTGGCCACAATCTTCCAATCCTCCATGGATATGGGGGTGGTCCAGAGGACTGGACGATTGCAACTGTTACACCCTGTTAAAAAAGGGGAGATGGAGAAATCTGTCAAATACAGGTCAGTCAGTTTAACGTCAATGATGGGGAAACCTTTAGAGGCAATTGTCTGGGACAAAATTATTGCCATTTGATAAAATATGAAATGAAAGCCAGCATGGATCTGTTAAAGACAAATTGTGTTTGACTAACTTGATTGAGTTCTCTGATTCAGTGAGGGAGAGGGTTGATGAGCCTAGTCCGGTTGATGGGTGGTACAGTGGCGCAGTGGTTAGCACTGCAGCCTCACAGCTCCAGCGACCTGGGTTCAATTCTGGGTACTCCCTGTGTCTGCGTAGGTTTTCGCCGGCTACTCTGGTTTCCTCCCACCACCAAAAGACTTGCAGGTTGTTAGGTAAATTGACCGTTATAAATTGCCCCTCGTATAGGTAGGTAGTATAGGTAGGTGGGAGGGGAATAGAGGGACAGGTGGGGATATGGTATGAATATGGGATTTGTGTAGGACTAGTATACATGGGTGGTTGATGGTCGGCACAGACTCGGTGGGCCGAAGGGCCTGTTTCAGTGCTGTATCTCTAAATAAAAAAAATGGTGTGTCGATGGACTTTGAAAACACGTTTGACAAGTTCCACATGATAAATTTGTTTGCAAAATTAAAGCCCATGGTATTAAAGAAACAGCATGGATACAAACTTGTCTAAGGAACAGAAAGCAGAGAATAGTGGTGAGTGGTTGTTTTTCAGATTGGAGAGAAGTATACAGTGGTGTTCCCCAGGGGGGTGGTATTAGGATCACTGCTCTTTTTGATATTTATTAATCACCTGGGCTTGGGTTTACAGGGAATAGTTTTAAAGTTTACAACTGATACAAAACTCTGAAATGTAGTAAACAATGAGGCAGATAATCACAACGTCAGGAGGACAGAGATAAACTGATGAAATAACAGATGAAATTTAACACAGAGAAGTGTGAAGTGATACATTTTGGTCGGAAGAATAAGGAGAGACAATATGAACGAAATGGTACAATTTTAAAAGGGAGGCAGGAACAGAGAGAGTGGGTGTTTGTACACAAATCTCTGAAGGTGAGAGGACAAGTTGAAAAGGCTGTTAAAAGATCCTCAGCTTTATGAATAGAGGTGTTGAGTACAAAAGTAAGTTGTTGTTGATATGCGAAAGTTCTGCTAAATCTTTATAAAACACTGGTTAGGCCTCAGCTGGAATATTGCATTCAATTCAATTCAATTGAGGGCACCTCACTTTATAAAGGATGTCAAGACCCTGAGGAGAGTGAAGAAGAGTCAGAGAGGCATAACAGCACAGAAGGAGGCCATTCAGCCCATCGAGTACATGCTGGCTGTCAATAGAGCAATCCAGTCAGTCCCATCACCCGCTCTAGCCCCATAGCCCTGTAAACGTATTTCCGTCAAATGCCCATAAAATATTCTTTTGAAATCATTCATCATCTCCATTTCCACCAACCTCATAGGCAGTGAGTTCCAGGTCATTACCACTCGCTATGGAGGAAATGTTCTTCCTCATATTCCCCCTGCACAAAACCTTAAATCTGTGTCCTTTATGTTTGATCAGCGAATGGGAACAGATTTTCTTTGTCTACCTTATCTGCAGTTATATGGAGACAGTGGAGAAGCTGGGATTGTTCTCCTTAGAGCAGAGAAGGTTAAGGGGATATTTAATAGAGATGTTTAAAATTATAAATGATTTTGATGGAGTATATAAGGAAAAGCTGTTTCCACTGGTAGGAAGGTCAAAAACAGAGGACACAGATTGAATATGAATGAGAGAGGAGGAAGAGAGAGAGTGAGAGAGAGAGTGAGAGAGAGAGGGACAGAGAGAGAGCGACAGAGAGAGAGGGTCAAAGAGATGTGGGAACAGAGAGCCAGGGGGGACAGAAAGAGAAGAGACAGAGAGAGGGAGGGATCTGGGGACAGAAAGAGTGTGATGTGGGAACAGAGAGAGAGAGATAGATGTGGGGACAGAGATGGGGTGATGGTGGTGGTGGACAGAGAGAAACAGGGAGACAGAGACAGGGATCAAGATAATTCCTGACAGATGGACATCTATCTGGAATACTCTGTATCGTTACATCAAGCATGCAGGCAGACATTGTCTACTTCTGCAAGCAGAAACAATGCGAAGTCTTCCACTACATCAATGTTAAACATAGTGATGAGAAAGTTAATAAATTAGTCTTCTCATTTAAACCTTGTTCACAAAATAGCACATTTTTTGTGATTTTGATGAATAGTAAAATACATTTCTAATGCCTTTATCTTTCCGAAACTTGCTCACGGACCCCCTGTGTAGAACAACAATTATTACGCGGCCCCTCATGCAAAAACGTTGGACACCACTGGGTTAGAGTCACACCTAATAGTAAGGAGGATGGTTATGGTTGTTGGAGGCCAATCATCTCAGCTCCAGGCAATCATTGCAGGTGTTCCTCAGTCCAGGGTTCTCGGCCAAACCATCTTCAGCAGCTTCCTTAATGACCTTTGTCCGTCATAAGGTCAGAAATGGGGATGTTCACTGATGATTGCACAATGTTCAACAACAATCGCAATTGTTCAGACACTGAAGCAATTCATATCTATATGCCGTTAGACATGGACAACATTCATGACTGGGCTGATAAATGGCAAGCCGCATTTGCACCACACAAGTGCCAGGCAATGACCATCTCCAAAAAGAGAGAATCTAAACATCTCCCCTCAATGTTCAATGGCATTAACATCACCGAATCCCCCATTATCAACATCCTGAGTGTTATTATTGACTGAAGCTTAACTGTACCAGCCCAAATAAATACTGAGGTCAAAGAGCAGGTCAGAGACTGGGAATTCTGCAATGAGTAACTCACATCCTGACTCCCCAGTGCCTGTCTATCATCTCCAAGGCACAAGTCAGGAATCTGATGGAATAATCTCCACTTGCCTGGATGGGCACAGCTCCAACAACACTCAAGAAGCTTGACACCGTCCAGGACAAAACAGCCCACTCGATTGGCACTCCATTCATCCCCTCCATCACCAACGCACAGTGTAGCAGTGTGTACCATCTACAAGATGCACTGCAACAACGCACCAAGGCTCCTTCGACAGCATCTTCCAAACTCGCAACCTCTACCACCGAGAAGGACAAGAGCGGCAGACACATGGGAACACCACCACCTGCACATTCCCCTCCAAGTCACACACCATCCTGACCTGGAAATATAACGCCGTTCCTTCACTATCACTGGATCAAAATCCTGGAACTCTCTTCCTAACAACACTTTGAGGGTACCTACACCACATGGACTCTTGTGGTTCTAGAAGGCAGCTCACCACCACCTTCTCAAGGGCAATTAGGAATGTGCAATAAATGCTGACCTTGCCAGTGATGCCCACAAACCATGATTGAAAGAAATAACCTTTCCGCCTCTCTATTTTCCTTTGAGGCCCTCCTTAAAACCAACCTTTTTGACTCAGCTTTTGGTCATCTGCCCTCCTATCTGCTGTTGTAGCTTGGTGTAAAAGTTTGTTTGATAGTCACTCCTGTGAATCATCTCTGGAGGTTTTACTATGTTAGTGATGCCCTATAAATACAAGTTGTTGTTGTTGATTAGAATGATTAAAATTTACTTGGGAGGGTGGGGAATTGGGACAGCTGGAAGTCAGGGGGATTCCTATAAAATTAAAGACCAATCATATCTCAGGATTTGGTGTGTTAGTGCTGTATAATCTCCCAAATTAAAGCCTGGCTTTCCCTCTGACTGATGCTGATGGGGAAGGGGCCTGTGGGCTCAGTGTCCACTGCCGGAAGTGACCTCACTGCATAGACACCATGGTCAATATGATCACTGCTGCCTCTTCCCCTCTTCAGTCACCATCTTGTCAACACCCGGAAGTTATTTCACCATGCAGACATTACTTTTTTCCAAAAATATAGTTTATTCATAAAATTTGTAAAATTATATTACTTAGCAGTTCAAACTTACATTACATAAAAGTGCAATACAATTGAATTTCTTTCAATACAGTATGTGTCAATCTGAGGTGCTACACCACACTGACATATATCATGTGTACAAGGTGTGTGATGATAATAAAAATTACTGACAAAATCTGAAGAGTTATCAAAAACTGACTTGGTCTTTTAAAAAATGGACCTTTCTTTAAAAACTGAGCAATGCTCCAAAATGGCCACCAAAGGCCAACTTGGCCTTTGGACATTTAAACTGTCTGACAGGGCCAAATGAAAATGTTCAAAGCTCAGGGGTGTCAATCGCATCTATCCTACACCCATTCTAAAATATTTCAGAATTGAATGGGTTCTTCATAAACAAAGAAGGTGTGAAGTAGCCACATCCTGCGCCATTGTGCGATCACCATGGGTAGAGACCAATGCATCTCCCACCCAGAGGTGAGATGTAACACATCTTTACTTTGGAAAAAGCAGCCTAGAGAGAGAGAGGATGAGAGACACCCAGAACGCAGCATCCAAGAAGCTTGTTACCAGCAAACCAGAAGGCATGTAGAATTCTACATCTGCACCTATACAACAGTGAATTATAAGTAATCCACTGACTTTACCTGAACTTTCAACCAAGAGAGAAATCTACAATCACGTCAGGCCTGCAACCAATGAGAACTTGACTTCCAAAAGAATTCAACAGGTTATCATGAGTCACCCAAAACCTACCCCCCACCTGGCCACTTATAATTGCTCACCCCTTTTTTCTTCTCCATCAGCGTCTTCGTGTCTGTGTGTGTTTGTGAGCATGCACAAGCGAATGCAAGAGTGGATGTGGATGCAAACATTTCAGATTAAGGTGTATTCTTCTGTTTGTTCTCTACAGTGTTAGAAACTAAAGAGATGCACCAGATAGGCTAATAACTACACTTCTTAAAGAAGCAACATGATAAAAACATAAATGGGTGTGAATCTAAACCAAAGACCTTTTGATGGCCACATTTAATGCTCAGAGGTTTGTAAATCAGGAAGAGATATCCCATGACAAGTTAAACAAATTAAGTATTGAAGATTTAAAAAACATAGCTACAGATATGGGAATCACTTTCAAAAAAAAGGAAAGGAACTTGAACTGGTGAAAAGTTTAGCTAACCATTTTAAACTTACCACTGAACCAGAAGAAGAAAGCCTGGAATCAGAGTGCAAAAAAAATAATTCTAGCTGGAATTCAGTTGCAGATGAAAAGGGAGGAGATGCAGTTTCAAAAGGAAAAGGAACAGATAGAGTTTCAGCTTCAGAAGGAAAGTGAATAAAGGGAGTTTCAGCTTCAAAAGGAATGAGGAAAAAAGAGAGTTTCAGAGGGAGAAAAAGGAAAGAGAGGCAAAACAGTTTGAGTCAGCAAAGCTGCAAATCCAAAATGAGAATGCTACCAGCCACTCAAAACTTATCCTCAATTCAGAGCAAAACTTTGATGTATTGAGAAATAAGTTCCAACATTTAATGAGGAGGAGGTGGAGTCATATTTTATTTCATTTGAGAAAATAGCTACCAGGCTAAAATGGCCAAATGAATTTTGGACTCTCCTCTTACAAGGTAGGTTCATGGGTAGGGCTCGTCAAACTTTTTCTCTGTTATCAGATGAAAGTTCTTCTGATTATGAACAAACTAAAACTGCAATTCTATATCCATATGAGCTCGTACTGGAAGCAGATAGATAGAAATTCAGATACACCTGGAAAAGACTCACAAAGACTTACATTGAATTCGAAAGAATTAAACACATGGCTTTTAATCACTGGATACGATCTCTCAAGCTAGAACCCTCATATGAGAATTTGAGAGAAGTGATGTTGCTGGGCCTTCCAGCCACGGACTTAATTTGGGTGGAGGTGGGAAGGTGGCGGGGTCCCCATGTTCTTCCTACCTCCAAACTCACTGCGGGGGAGAGAATAAAATTCCCAAAACTGAACCAATCAACTGGTAAGACTCGATAAAATACCAAATAAATCAGATCTCCTACTGAGGTCCCTGGCATCACAGATGCCAGTTTTCAGTCAATTCGATTCACTCCATGTGATATTGTTAGAATTTGCTTGCATCCTATCAAAGTTAATCACATCTCAATGTGATTGTCAGGTAAGGATTTGTGTTAACATTGGAGATTAGTCAGAATAATGGAAGTAGCAACTAGCAGACACATTGTCTACATCCCATGTGAGGTGGGAGTGTGAGGTATTGGCCAGAACACTGGAACATCACAAGAAGTATTGCATTAACTATCTGCTATTGTCTAGGTCGTCCTGTTCAGGTCAGGTTGAACTGCTTCACAGTTAAACTATCAAGATGGCAATGATCTCAAGTCTGGCGTTTCGCCGAGAAGGAACCTAGTTTCAATATGCATTCTGGGCATCGTGTGATATGACTCACAAAAAAGGGGTTACAATGATCAGGGAACAGCCTTCTAGAGAGGGAGAGCTCTCAGGACGATCAGAACTTCAACCCGTACGGAGGTCAAGCTTGATCATCTCGGGTCTTCAGGAAACCAGGTTGCATGAGTCCATTGGACAACTGTAATAGTTATTGTACTATTAGTGTCTGAGTAATAAACTTGCATTTGAACAATGTGCTCAAGCCTAAATCACGGAAATCATTTAATTGAGTTTAAGAGATTTCCTAACATACTGGCATCCCCGGGTGGGCCTTGAGTAAAAGTGTTGAAAGAAACACAAGGTGTTTTGCTAGCCATGGTTCCGAAGAAAGGGGTATGGGCCGTTACCAAGTGAAATAAATGAGTGGACGGTCTCTCAGTCTCAGTTACCAGTTGAGTACAGGAGGTAGGTGTCATGGTAGAAGAGTTAGTCATTACTATTCAGAAATATGTGGACAAGAAGCTAGGAGCAGGTAAATCATCAGTGCCTGAGGTAAACAGTCTGGGACAGGGGTCAGAACTACATCAAAGGTTACAGAAGGAAAAGAAAATTAACGAGCATGATTGAAACACCATGATTATTCTGTGGCAAATGCAGAAAATAACCAAATTAAAAGATGAATTAAAAGGACAAAAGGGAGTGTTGGAGATGAACCAGAGTCAGGTTGAGTGAGGTTAAGAAGCAGTTAGAAGATAAAAAGCAGCGATGTGAGTCTCTGTCCAGATCACTTTCTTATTTAAAGATTGAGATTGGTGATAAGATCAGAAAATTGATGCAGTGTGAGGCAGAGCTGGGAGAAAAGAGAGGGCTGGTAGAACAATACCAAAGGAAAACCCATGAGCTTAGTCCTGTCCTAAGGGGTGTTCTTAGGCAACGTGTGGAGGAGCAGAAAATTACTGGAAAGGGAGACAATCATGTTGTTTGTCAAAAACAGATTTGGGAGTTGAAGGATAATTTGGAGCAACAGCGGGGTCTAATGTTCACTGTATCGGGGCGACAGGTTGGGAAGCAGGAAGGTTTCATGGGAGGAATAGAGTGCAATGATCTCACATGGTCTACATGGGAATATGAATGTAGAAGGGAAGAACAGAGTGATCTGAATGTGAGTTATGATAACAGTGGCTTAGAGGGAAAAGGGGTGATGATGTCCCTTGAGGTAACAAAGAGGGGAGGATGTGGGAACCACCACAGTACTGTTTGATGCTCTGCAGTTAAAAGAGAGAGCTCAGAATATCCCACAGATTAGACATAGGGAGGATCTGAGTCCCAGTATAACAGCAATAGAGCAAGTAGCTGACTTATATAATTGTGATGAGGGAGAGAGGGTGAAATTGGTACTGCATGTGTGCCATCCAGATGTGTATAAGTCTCTTCCTACCTCCATTAAGAAAGGCACTGGGACCTGGAGAGGGGTGAAAGAGACAGTGTGGAAAGTCACAGGTCATGGGTCAGCATCTGATCACAGCTCCCTAAAGGGCCTGCTGGAATGCAAGCAGGAGGCTCGCGAGTCCCCGAATGTGTTTACAGACTGATTATGGAATCACTATCAGGCAGCCTTTCCTGGGCACGATCGTGATAGTGATGACCCTTTCAAAGTGAGAGGGGAAAAGTTTAGGGGGGATATGCGTGGAAAGTTCTTTACGCAGAGGGTGGTGGGTGCCTGGAACGCGTTGCCAGCGGATGTGGTAGACGTGGGCACGATAGCGTCTTTTAAGATGTATCTAGACAGATACATGAATGGGCAGGAAGCAAAGAGATACAGACCCTTAGAAAATAGGCAACATGTTTAGATAGAGGATCTGGATCGGCGTAGGCTTGGAGGGCCGAAGGGCCTGTTCCTGTGCTGTAATTTTCTTTGTTCTTTGTTCTTTTTTTAAAACAGTGGATTCAATACCTGATTGGGGCTGTGTATGAAAGATATAATGTGATTAATGATGGTTATGATCCCTCTAATAAAAACCACAATGAGGAGTGGGTAAAGGGGTGGATAAACCAGAAGTGGGAACAAGTAAAATCCCAAAAGGCAAAGATCCATGTGATCCAGCCCCCAGGTGTACGTCCCACAGAGCCCCCATGGAGAAACGAGGGGAGCCCACAGTATGGGCCTCCTGCCCGGCACTCCCCTAAAACCCAGACTCGGTTATCTCCAGGGTGTTGGAACTGTGGCCAAAGGGGCCATTTTTCCAGGCAATGTCCAAATGGGGGATCTAGCAGGCCTCATGGGAAGGCCTGGATAGGAAGAAGGACCGATGAGGTGGAATATTTATGGAAAGAAATTGAGGAATTAAAACGATATGTGAGCGAATCCAGGAAGGTGGGAGACCAGGTGATGGCCCAGGTCGATTGTCAAGAGGGGAAATGGAACCCAAAGTTCCAGCGTCCTTACCCGATTATTGACAAATTAAATCCACAAGTATATAAAATACACTGTCCAGGGTCCAAACGGAAAAATGCAGACTGGTGGATCCATGTTAACCAGCTGAAACTGTATAAAGGTCCTGTACCTAAGGGGAAAGTAGACAGTTTAAAAATGATCATGCTGGATAATGCTGATGAATGGTGACCACATGATGAACCAATGGCCATTACTGACAGGGAGCTGTGGCCCCGTCCAACTACCCAGCCCGTGTGGGTACGGTCCGGTGACTATACGGCCCCGGGACCCTCTCCTTCACCCCAGTTACCCTCACACCAACCAAAACAGGGCCAGAGGCGAGGCCAGAAGAAACAGTAAACAGACTGATCAGTAACCAGATACTGTGTTTGATCACTTCCCAGGTATGGTGAGAATCATTGGGTGTATGTGTGTGATAATCGAATTGAGCCTGATTCATATGTGCCACTCAGCAGTGATTAAGGGTTAGGGCCGGAGTGACCCTCAAGATGAGCGATATAAATACAATCCGACCAGAGAAGAAGAAAGGGTGAGAGAAATTGAGGAACGACTGAGTCGACAGTGGAACTGCCGCTGGGAGGTGGCAAGTCCTGGTTACATGGAGGAACTCTTGGATGGGAATCGAACTATTGGTGCACGTGTGGAGGAAGGGAATGGGGTTCGGGTAAAATGTATTTGTAATGGTAATGGAACAGCAGTGGGGATCCGGTGGCGGTGGTTTCAAACCAATTCAGCATGTTTGCTCCTCCTGTAGGGGATGTCGGGGTGCCCTATAAGGGGAAAATATCCAGACAATCTGATGGAAAGAGTGGCCTGCTACTAATTCAAACACTAAACTGGTCTCAGTTCTGGAATAGACACAGTGGTAACATCCGTTGTGAACCGGGTGATGACAGTGTCTATGTCAGCTCTCGGGTGAGGTTAGAGACCATTGGGAAACCAGGTCAAATCATGGCCGGAAGTCCAGCTCCACCTTGTCCCATGTTACTCCATAATCCACAAACAAATGAATTAGAAGTGATGGAATCAGGTGATTTGCTCTATAATGATGTGCGCTTTGAAATTGTTCTGGTTGTTTTTAATTTAACCTCTCTGCCTGTGCCTGACGGATTGTGTCACAGTAACTACCTGAACTTGTTTCACCTCATGTTAAATGAAGTGTTCGGGGAGGTGCAGGTGAGGAACCACAGGACAGATTGGAGGAGCCCTGACTCAGACATGGGTGAAGGGCTGAAGACCCAACACAAACGAGGTTTAGCCGAATGGGTAGGGATAGGAGTCACCGCCGGTGTGGCCGGCCTGAATTGTATAGATGTCGAGTCTATGTGGGAACATGATGAAGTCATGTAGAGGCAACTGAAGGGGCTTTTAACCAAATTAAATGACCAAAGTGGGATCTAATCCATGAACAAGGTAAAACCCTGTTATCCACCCGAGAGATAGTAGCGGCCATGCAGTCCCTCTCGGATAAGTTCAATGAGATTATTGGTTCTGATGCAACATGAATGAGATGCATGGAGTCCATTTGGTTTAAGATCTCTAACAGCTTTATTACAGTTAATCTGTTAGCTACAGTACAGAGCAATCTATTTCCAGAACCTTCATTTGGGTATTACATTTGCAGAGTGACGCTGGCTTTGAGTCACATGACTGCATCCTGGTACTTAACTCATTTTCATACTGAGATCTGAAAGGGACATCACTCTTCAGGCGTTCACACAACATTCCATTTATTTCCAAATATAAGTCTTGCATGCTAAAAGTAAAATCACACAATATTACATCACATCAAAATTAGTTATACGGGATATAGATTATAACATTTACAGGTATAAGGATAGGAATTGTGAAATTTACAAGTGCAGAGGCTTAACGATCCATATATCCTTTCAGTGGTTTGACAACACTTGCTTGGGGAATTTGCATCTCAGCTGTTGCTGTTTTTTTGAGGTTTCTCTCTTTCTGCATTCAGTTTCTGTTGTTCTGCCTTCAGCCTGCTGACATACTCTGTTGCTTTTCTCAAGGTGACCATTTCTGAGGCCTTGTCATTCTTGGAAAGTTCCGGCACCTCATCTTGAAGAGCCAGGAGACAATGCTTCAACTCATTCCTCCTCTGCTTCTTCAGGGCATTGTGTGTCCTTTGCCTCTCCTCATCCACCACGACAGAAGGCCTGCGGCTCAAGGTTGAGGACTTATCGAGGGAGCAGCCCTTGGCCTCGTGGAGGTACCTGTCAATTCTGGTTTGTTGTGGTGCTGGCAGTTCTCTAGAGAGCAGAAGTGAAGGCGCAGTACAGTTGTGCTGTCGTTGCATTTGCAGACTGCACCGTTTGATGCTGATGAGAGTCTGCGAGCAGGATCTGGTCCTTGGAGATTTCCCCTTGGCAAAGCTCCCCACTACCAGCCTCTGCTTCTCAGTAGTGACAATGTCAATCTCTTCTTCTGAGTCGCTGGAGGAAACACTGCCTGTTGACAAAGAACTTTCACCATCTGAGTTTGGATCTTCATTCTCTTGGTGTGGCGTCTCTGAGATGAAGCTGATACATTCCAAACCAGAAGCACTGAGATCCTGGAGGAACTGGGACTCAATGCAGACACCATTGGTCTCTTCTGCTATAATTGGTACCTTCATGACCTCGTGGATGGTTATAATGTTGAGGTCCTTACATGCTGGTAGTCCTGTCACTGCTGGTTCGCTCATGTCAACCAGGTAACATATTAGTGATTTCCATGCTGACTTGCCATAGCAGCATTTCATTGTCAGTGTGTCACTGCAAGGGATGGGTGACCCATTGTATGTAGATAACTTGGCAGTTGCCGGTTGTATTATTAATTTCCAACGACTCTGGTACATATCCTTCAGGATTTGGACTGGTAGGATATTTGCACGAGCCTGGGTGTCATTCTCAACCCTGAGTCTTATCGAGTCATAGAGTTATACAGCACAGAAACAGGCCCTTTGGCCTATCGTTTCTGTGCCGGCCATCAAGCACTTAACTATTCTAATCCTATTTTCCATGGGTTTGGATATGCGGCACTGGTGGATCAGGAGGGGTGCTAGGTTATGTCAAAGCAGGTCATGTGCCTTCTCTCGCAGCTGGCCTGTTATTTGAGACGGCGGTAGGGTTTGGTGCCTACCGAATCACACAAGAACATATGGTTGTTTCTGATTGCTTCAGGAGCACTGACTGGAATAATAGGATTGAGATTATACAATTGAGGAAATTTTGTGTTGTCATGGAACTGTATTTAATTTCTCCTTGGATTATAACAGTGTGCCTTTAAGAATCTGTTAAAAACAGTGCACCTTTAAGAGAGAGAGAAGTGTGCCACAGCTGCATTTTTTACCTAGGCAACAGCAGGAGAGTGAGGAGATCACATGGTATAATGTTTCAATTTAACTGTGCAAAAACCAGCAAAAACCAGTTTTGAAAGACACCAGTGAAGCATGCTTACTGAAAAAAGAGCTGTCTATTTCTCTCAGCAGAAATTCTACAAGGAGCTACAGGCCTAGTTACCTGCCTAAGGAGGGAAAATCCCTTTGAAGAGACCATTTGTATTCCTGAGGCAAAGTTTCGACTGAGAGACTGTTGATTTTAAAATTCAAGTAGACCTATTGCTGTGCTCATCATTGAAAGAACTGTTTGATGTCTGCTGCAGCTGAAGTGTTTTGAATGCCTATCTATTGAAGGACTATTTCATCAAATCTGCATGGAGACTTCAACTGGCACCCGATTATTTTTACAGTAAGATACCTTACCCATCAGGAATCTAACCCACAAAGACTGATAACCCAGTTATTAATTTATTCTTAAGAAACAGCTCTTTTTGAAAAAATTGTTCCTTTTTAAAACCGGTTAACTGTAGATTTTTGAGTGTATGTGTGTGAATAGGGGAAGTTAGGTTAAAATAAGAAGTTATAAGGTCTTTAGACATAGGTTAATCTTAATAGTGTTTAAAATTTAGTTTCATAAATAGTTAACTCTTTGTTGTCGAAGGATAGCTGGTTTGATCTATTTTATTCCAGGGGTTACAATAGTGTTTAATTTGGCTGTTTTCTGGTTGGGTGGGAAAATTTCAATATGCTGCGACATGTGGAGTGACGGGACTGAATTGACAGTGTGTTGCTCCCATCTCAGTCGTAACAGTGTGTTTGCCAGCTTTCTTTGGGCACATGGTGTTAATAACGGCAAAAAGTTCCAGTTGTTTGACTTCATCAACGTTATGTATCAGGTTCACAAAGCGAAATCCCTGTTTGCCCTCGGGCTGAAAATTGTTCCATTCTATGTCTTGTCTCAGGTCTGTTGCACTGTGGACTTAATGTATCAGCTTGCATTTTTGTCGGTCTTTGGAGCTCTCCTTGCTGCTGTTGCCCTGTTTCTGCACCTGCCCTCTGTTTGTCTGTGGTCTACTGTGAATTCTGGCAGCGTCTTTGGAGACAGATTTATTGCATAGGCAGGCCAGTGTCCTTTTGCACTGTATGCCTTGCACAGGTCTTGAAATGCAGGACAACTTTGCTGTGAGTGGGACCAAGTACACTTACCACACAGCTTGCTTGCTCTTTTCGACCTGGTCATGGTCCCAATACTGTTAGCTTCACCGAATGCTTGCAGGTGCTGTTGTCCAGCTACAATGGCTCCATATTTCCTGCCATCTTCTAGCAGTGCATGAATGCTGTGATATTTCTTTTTCCACAAGAGGTCTTTATGAAATATTTCAATGGGTATTGATGCAATAAACAGCTCTATTATTCGGTCAGGCAGCTCACTTCCTGAAAAATCACATTTGTTGCCATTAATACTGGTCTGTTGATTCCTGGGGCTGTTGCCTGTAGGACATAAATTCCAGGCAGTGAATTCTAAAATTCACTCATTACCTCTTCCAGCCCTACATCCCTCCCTAGCTCTGTAGCCTTCTCCAGTCCTTCAAGCCATCTGTAACATTTTGCTTTTGTAAGAATAAATTTGTTTTCTGAGCAGATGTGAGGAGCTGAGAATCGAACCAGTGGAGGTGGAGGACAGACTTCTGCTGCAGTTTCCGTACCTGTCCTGCAGGGGGCACTCTGACTCTCCTCCAGCCCCCTTTCTGTCATCTCCTCTCAAGGTCACCTCTTACATGCAGCCTCAATGCTGTTTGCTGTGTGTAAGCCACACCACTGGCCCCTTCCTGCCAGTGTACTTTGGGTTGTCCAGTTGACAGTCGCCTCTTGCCGGCTGCCCTGCTGCTCTTCGCCATGTGTGACCCACCCCACCCCCGTCACCCCATTCCCCACCCCCACGGGCCTGCCGCGTCAGTGTTTAGTTTAGTTTAATTTAGTTTAGAGATACAGCACTGAAACAGGCCCTTCGGCCCACCGAGTCTGTGCCGACCATCAACCACCCATTTATACTAATCCTACACTAATTCCATATTCCTACCACATCCCCACCTGTCCCTATATTTCCCTACCACCTACCAATACTAGGGGCAATTTATAATGGCCAATTTACCTATCAGCTTATGTGGGACCTTATCAAAAACCTTCTGAAAATCCAAATACACCACATCCACTGGTTCTCCCTTATCTATTTTACTGGTTACATCCTCAAAAACTCCAGTAGATTTGTGAAGCATGATTTCCCCTTCGTTAAACCATGCTGACTTTGTCCAATCCTGTTTATGTTTTCCAGGTGTTCTGCTATCACATCTTTTATAATAGACTCTCGCATTTTCCCCACTGCTGATGTAAGACTAACTGGTCTGTAATTCCCCGTGTTTTCTCTCCCTCCTCTTTTAAATAGTAGGCTTACATTTGCCACACTCCAGTCTGTAGGAACTGCTCCAGAGTTTGTAGAATTTTGGAAGATGACCACCAATTGATTCACTATTTCCAGGGCCACTTCCTTTACTACTCTGGGATGTAGATTATCAGGCCCTGGGGATTTGTCAGCCTTCAACCCCATTAATCAACCAGCAAGTCTTTGGCATGTGGGAGGAAACCGGAGCACTCGGAGGAAACCCACGCAGACACAGGGAGAATTTGCAAACTCCACACAGGCAGTACCCAGAATTGAACCCGGGTCGCTGGAGCTGTGAGGCTGCGGTGCTAACCACTGTGCCGCCTCACGTTCGACTCCTCACACAGCCTCCACTCCCAATGCTGGGGGTATTTTCACATCCCAGCGATTCCTGCTGTCATTCTGTTGATGGAAGTCTGGGGATAAAATATGCCATTCATGGACTGGAAACACTGGGACCTGCCTCTGGGCTGTTCTCAGTTGTTTTGTTCATTCATTAATTGAATAATTGATGTAACTGGATATTTCACCGCACTCTTGACCTGCTCTCTGAACTTGGACTGAGTCGCCCCGTAAATAAATGTGTTTGTGCAGCAACTTAAAGTCAGCAGCATCCATCCGACTTGTTGAAATATAGATTCCGAATCGGTGTAATCCATGTGTTCTGTTCCTGTAATGTGATAATATAAGAATTCGATAACATTTACCAACCACAGAAGTGTGAAGTTGCCGGATATGGTGAAGAGTAAAATCACAGACTTCCTTCTGCTCTCCATCTCTGGGTCACTGTGATTCTCTCCCTTGCTCTGACCCCTCAGTTCCTTACGGACTCGACTGGCCACTAAAATGTATCTGACTGTCAGAGCGTTGAACAACAGGATTAAAGCGAATGGGATCAATGGGGTTAAAACCTTATCAAACCAGTCAAATCCCACCCATTCGGGCTCTGAAAAATAGCTTTGCTTGACAACACAGAACCACGGTACATTGTCAATTATCTTTCCAGGTTCATATGTAAAGTAGAAAGTGACATTTTTTGAACAGAGCAGAATGCAGGTTGTTGCCAGAACCACAGCCGCAGTTTTCTCGGTGCAATATTTTGTTTTCAGCTTCTGGCAACAAATGGCCACAAATCGATCAAAGGTGAAAGTGATGGTGAACCAGACAGAACAGTCTATGGCTGCAAAGAGTAGGACAGCGTTAACACTACACACAGGGGTGATGTCCAAGAAAGATCCTGGGAAATAATAATAACTGATTTGCCACAGTATGACCTCAGTGATGATGACCAGTAGATCCGCCATTGCCATGGCCACCAGGTAGCGAGTGGTGCAGGTGGAGAGGCCGCACTTTCCCCGGGACAGGATCACAATCGCCAGTAAATTAACTGTAAGAGAGAGAAGGGAAAAGAGTCTGGAAATTACTGATCAAACATTCTCCGTGTCTGACCCAGACAGTAAGGGCAGGATTTTAGCACCAAAAACAGGGGGGAATTGGGGGTGGTTCAGAGGTTAAAATTTTAAAATCTCAATTCCGACCGCAAGCAACCTCCAGCGCGCCTACTTCCGGGTTTAATGGAGTCGGGAATGAGGATCATTCCCCCATCGTGTCTTGCATCAGACACTACGCCCGCCTGCTTCACTAACCAGATTGCGACCACTCTCCAGAATAGGAGACGCCTCCCCGGGGTTGAGGATCGACAGACCAGTGATTGGAGATGTCACCACTCTCAACCCCTCTGGAGATACTGACTGGACACCCCCCGATATCAGGCATTTCCCCAAAACACTGGGGTCAGCATTTGGACCGCCCTGGTCCTGAGGCCTGCTCCAGAGACTGCCCGGCCCAACTGAAAGCCAAGCCTGTCAATCAGGCTGACTTCAGGGCGGGGAACCTGTCAAGGATAAAAGAGGCAGTCTGTGGAGTTAAAACTCTGAAACTCCGCTCCCCACCTATGTCACTCACCCCTGTTAATAACCAGGCCAAAACATTGGAGTAAAAACAAAATACTGAAACTGCTGTAAATCTGATAAAAATAGGAGAATGTTGAAAACACTCAGCAGGTCAGGCAGCATCTGTGGAGAGAGAAACAGAGGTAATGTTTCAGGATGATAGACTTTCATCAGAACTGGAAGATATCAGAGATTAACAGTTTTAAAGCAATCATGTAGTCAGTGAAAAGTGGGGTAGAGGGGAAGGAAAGAACAAAAGGGAAGGTCTGTGATCGGGTGGAGGGCAGGAGTGATTCAATGAGAAAAGGGATGATGGTGCAAGGTGAATGGGACAATTAAAGAAACAGAGGATGGGTCCAGAGGAGGTGTAAATGGTTACAGCAGAATAACAGAGGGAGAGGGGAGCATGGAAAATCTGGCAAAGAGGAGAAGGCTCCAGTGGCCTGGAAAAGTGATGGAGAATGGTGGGTAGACCCCAGGGGTGTGGAGCAGCCTGCCAGCTGTGTACCAATAGGGGGATCCCCACCCCAAGCACCAGCCCACACCCCCTCCACTCCCAGTGACTCTGGTGTCGCCATCCTCCATTACCAGCACAGGCCGTCCCAGAAAGTGGGAGTAGTGGTTACAATCTGAAGTTTTTAATCTCAGTGTTGAGTCTGAGAGGCAATAAAATGGTGAATTAAAAAAATACAATACTGCTCCTCGTTAAACTTCAGTGGAAGAGTGTAGGAGGTCGGAGATAGAGAGGTCAGAGTGGGAGTGGGATGTAGAATTAAAATGGCAAGTGACCAGAAGCTCAGGGTCACACTTACAGACTGAACGGAGGAGTTCAGCAAAGTAATCACTCAATCTGTGTTTGCTCCTCTCCCAATGTCCAGGAGATTCCATCTTCCATCAGGAGATTCGTGAGCAGTGAATACTGTAAATAAATTGAAAGAAATCCAAGTAAATCACTGTTTCACCTGGAAGGAGTATTTGGGACCTTGGACAGTGGGAAGGGAGAAGGTAAAAGAGCAGGTGTTTACATCTCCTGTGCTTGCACGGGGAGCTTCCTGGGGAAAAGGAGCTGATGTTGAGGGTGATTGAGGAGTGGATCAGGGTGTCACAATGAGTGCGGGGGAAGGGAGGGGATCAGAATATATGTTTGGTGTTGGACTTAGCTGGATGTGGCAGAAATGTTGGAGGATGATGTGTTGAACGTGGAGGCTGGTGGGGTGGAAGGTGAGGACAAGGGGAACCTTATCATGGTTCTGGCAGGGAGGGAAGGGGTGAAGGCAGTAACATGGGAAATAGGATGGACATGGTCGAGGGCCCTGTTAACCACAGTGGAGGGGAATCCTCAGCTGAGGAATAATGAAGACATTTCAGAAGCACTGGTGTGGAAGGTATCATTGTCAGAACAGATGGAACGAAGGAGGAGAAACTGGGAGAATGGAACAGAGTCTTTACAGGAGGCCAGGTGGGTGGAAATATAACCAAGGTAGCTGTGGGAGTCGGTGGGATTATAGTAGATATTGGTGGACAGCCAATCCCCTGAAATGGAGATAGAGAAGTCGGGCAAAGGAAGGGAAGTGTCAGAGACGGACCATGTGAAGACGAGGGAGGGCTGGAAATTAGAAACAAGGTTGATGAAATTTTCCTATTCAAGGCAAAATAAGGAAATGACACCAGCACAGTTATCAAAGTATCAGAAAAATTTGTGAAGGAGGGGAGCTGAGTAGAATTGGAACAAAGAATGGTTCACGTATCCTTCACAAAAGGCAGCATAGCTAGGACCCACACTGCTCCCATAGTGACAACATTAGAGTGTGGAATATCCCAGTGTTTACACCCAAGGTCCACACACCTATACTTTACAACAGGGTCCAAGCACATGGATCACGATCAGGAACCTGTGAGGGTTTTCATTCCCAGACTAGAGCCGGTGAGGAAGAGAGGAATTCCAGTGGGAAAGGTGAGTGAATTAAACAAAATGAATCAATTCCAAATGGGGCTCTCGGAATGTCCCAGCTGGAGATGGTGGAGGGAAACTGGCCGGGAAACGGCCTCATGGTGTCTGTCAGGCAAGATCCCATCCACTGTGAGTTTAAGGAGAGCTCGGGTTTACTGGACTTTGGAGCAGAGAGGGGCTGATTGACAGGGAGAGAAATGTAAATGGAATTCTGCAGCACAAAATACAAAAAAAGAAAAAAAGAGGTAAAGATAGCAGATGCATGAATACCTATTCATTAATCATCATCAGAACATAGAACAATTCCAAAAAACTACAGACCAGTTAGCATAATGTCAGTGATAGGAAAAATAATGGAATCCTTATTCAAAGATGTAACAGAAAAACATCTAGAAACACATAATATAATAAATAGTAGTCAGCACATATTCCAAAAGGAAGGTCATACTTGATCAACCTTATTCAATTCTTTGAATTTCAGAAAGAGTGGATAAGACTAATACAGATGTCATATACATTGATTTTCTAAAGGTCATTGATAAGGGTCCACACAGCAGACTCACGACTAATCTCAGAGTAAGTGTCTGGGACCAATGTCCCAGACACTGCCATCACAATGCCCGGGTATGTCCTGTTCCACTGGCAGGAGAGACCAGCAGAGGTGGCGGCACAGTGGGATACAGTCGGGAGGGAGTCACCCTGGGAGTCATCAACATCAACTGCGGACCCCATGAAGTATCATGGCATCAGGTCAAACATGGACAAGGAAACCTCCTGATACCCACCTACTGCCCTCCTCAGCTGAGTCAGTACTCCATGTTGAACACCACTTGGAGGAAGGGTGGCAAGAGCACAAAATGTACTCTGGGTGGGGGACTTCAATGTCCATTACCAAGAATGGCTCGGTAGCACCATGACTGACGGAGCTGGCCAAGTCTGAAAGGACATAGCTGCTTGACTGGGTCTGTGGCAGGCTGTGAGGGAACCAACGCAAGTGAAAAACACACTTAATATCGTGCTCAATCTGCCTGCCACAGTTGCATCTGTCCATGACAGTACTGGTAGGAGTGACCACCGCACTGTCTTTGTGGAGACAAAGACCCGCCGTCACATTGAGGATACCCTCCTTAGTGTTGTGTGGCACTCCCACCATGCTAAATAGGATAGATTTCAGCCAAATCTAGCAATGCAAAACTGGGCATCCATGAGGTGCTGTGGGCCATCAGCAGCAGCAGAATTGTACTCAACCACATTCGGTAACCTCCTTGCCAGGCATATTCCCCACTCTACCATTACCATCAAGCTGGGAGACAAATCCTGGTTCAATGAAGAGTGCAGGAAGGCATGCCAGGAGCAGCACCAGGCATACCTCAAAATGGTGTCAACCTGGTAGAGCTACAAGCTAGGAATAATTGCGTGCCAAACTGCGTCCCTATCTAACATGGACTGCAGTGGTTCAAGAAGGCAGCTCACCACCACCTTCAAGGACAATTAGAGATGGGCAACAAATGCTGGCCTTGCCAGATATGCACACATCCCATGAATGAATAAGAAAAAAAGTGGAGTTAGGGGACAAGCAGCAGAATGGACAGTGAGTTGGCTACAGAAACAGAAAACGGAGTAGGTGCAAAAGGTATTTCTTCAGATTAGCGGAAGTTGGGAAGTGGTGTTCCACAAGGATCAACGCTGGGAACATTGTCGTTCACCATTTACATAAACAATATGGACTCGGGAAACAGAAGCACGATGTCAAAATTTGCAGAGGAATCCGAGTTGTGAGTGCAGTTAATACTGAGAAAGAAAGCTTCAAAATAGCTGAAGACATTATTAATAATCATTCATAAACTGTGCAACGGACATTTAAATGAAAACATGAATTTCAGTCAAGAGAAGTGAGGTGCTGAATATTGGTCAGAAGAATAAGGCTCTGCTTGGAAAATAAGCAGCTGAATGGTGTCAAGGGGAAAAAGGGGTTCAGGGGGACAGATTCACAAATCATTTAAAGTAGCAACACAGGTTAACAGGGCTATAAAAATACCAACAAAGCACTGGAGTTCATTTCTAGAGGAATGGAATTGAAAAAGAAAGGAGCTGATATTAAACTAATATCGAACCTTGGTTATACAACACTAAGTGTGCTGTGTAAAGTTCTGGTCTCCATATTACAAAAAGGATATTAATGCACTGGAGAAGGTGCAATTATTTTAACCAGAATGATACTAGAACTGAGAGAAGTGTATAATTTATATCATTAACAGTTTATTAATATTATTTACAGATCTCTGTCTGATCTCTATTCTGAAAACTCGATATGTCTGTTCCTCAGTTATAGGTGTCTCTCCTCACAGGAAGACACCTCACTGAGTTAAGAGTGGGGATTGGTACAGGTTACATGTGTCGAGACTTTGAATGATATTTAAGAACTGATCCGTCACACCATAATCAGTTACAGAAGTGGATGATTCAATAAACACAGCCCAATATTCATCCTGTGTAATAGGCAGATAATAAAATTCACCACTCATGACCCACAGATTCTCAGGACCAAGTTGGGGGAAGGGAATTAATCATCACTAAAATACCTAAAGTGTTTACAGTAACTATACTCAGAAAGAAATGTCATTATCCAGAGGATTAGAATGCAGTAACAGTGCTGCCCTGCTGTTTCACTGTCAGTAAGTAGTTAACATCTGTTTCTGTTGGAGCAGTTCAATCGGAGACAGAGCAATATCAATACATTTCACTTTATACACTTATTACCAAACATCAGCAAAAGCCACTTTGCAATCAATTACATTGTTAAAACAGAGGTAGCTTCATGGAATGGCAAGATCAGATACCTGAAACTACGATTTCAAAATAGAACCAAGTTGTACAATTGTGCTCAGTACAATTCCACAGTGACAGATACTCCCAGTAATACACGGTCACTGGGATCAGGTATTCCACTCTGGTTAGTGACCCACACATTTTAATTTTGCACTGACTGAAACTCGCACTAATACCTTCACTCAGAGTTGCCTTCACTGAGGTCTATTTCAGCATTAGACAATATTCTACTAAATGCAATAACTTGGTAATTCAGAGAGCCTGTCAGTTACAAACAGAGGTTTATTATCAGCTGAGACAATGGAATAAAACTGCAGAGATAATTCAGGATATTTGACGTATGAAACTGATATCACTGATCGGGTGTCTGTATAACGGTGACCACTAGATCAGCATTTAACATTTATCAGTCACAGTAAACCAGATACCAGCTCACACACAGATTTGCACAACTTCAATGGTTATAGTCACTTACCAACAACACCAACGACAGCAAGAAACGGGTAATATATTTTCAAGATACTGTCAATTGGAAGATACATTTTCTGTGTGAAGTGTTGTGTCCCTTCGTGCTGCAGACAATCTCTCCGTAGTAAACTGAGGCAATACATTGCCAGAGCCTGTAATTTATACCCTATGGGATCTCCCCAGGGATATTGAGGTTGCAACATTTTTCAAACTGTTATTTTTTTTTAAATTGAACAAACAGATTACGACATCGAGTTCAGTCCGTGTTGTGATATATATTTATTTCGGAGATTGATTTGGAAATCTCCAAAGACTGGACAATTCTGATCACATTAATTAACCAATGAAAATTCAAAACTGTATTCTCCCAGCAATGAGGTTGTTCCTTCAAACACCATCAGTCCCATCTCTAGATCTCATGTTGTTTCAGTGATGTCCTTCACTCGACTGTGGTTTGGCTGGTGAAGAGCAGATTGTGGCCATCGTCCATCTGAGCCTTGAGCTACAGGCTCTCATTGTAAAGCACAGAGAACTGGGACTGCAGGCAGTGAAACTCTGGGGAGTCCTTCACCATCTCACTGGCAAGAGTCTTCAGCTGTTCCTGGGGAGGGGAGAGTGGGGAGGAGACACAGGACAAGGACAAGGTTAACCAGAGAGAGATTCACTGCCTCACACCACGTCTGTCCAATCAGAGTAAGTAATGGAACAGGAGGAGGCCATACAGCCCCAAGAGACTGTTACACAGGAACAGGAAGAGGCTATTCAGCTCCTTGAGTCTGTTCTGTCTTTTGAAGGAAGTTGCAGGGAAGTCGTGGGGGAGGTAATTGGGGAATAAATGAAGAGTGTTAAAGCTACAGAGGATCTCTTGACAGGGAGGATGGGCTGTGGAATATTCTAATTTCACCTCAGAGGACAAACAGGACCTCGGTATGCAGGAGTGAGGTGATTTTATCATAGGAATGTTTGAACTTAGTTGTTATATCCTTAAGTATGATGGTTAAAATTGTTTTCTCTATTTAACAACCACAGAGCATGATGTTAGCTAAAGTTCTGTACAAGCCGCGACATCTCAGAAACGATGGAAAGAGTTAATTCAAACTATCCAAAGACACTTTGTTTCAAGCTGCGTTTGCTGAAAACACAGCCACTAGGTGGCGCAGTACTGGCACATGTGCAAATGCAGCCTCTTCCACTGAAAAGTCACCGTCTGCGACATCTCAGTCAGCTGCCAGGAATAAAGATGGTGCTGCTCAATTTATCACAAAAAAAGACATGAAACACAAACCCCCTCAGTGACTGCGATCACCACCTCCATCGCACCTCCAGTCTCTCGCTCCCTCACAATCACGCTTCTCTTTCCTACTCCCTCCCGCACCAATCTGCTTGCCGCTTGCTCCCCCAGGCCATTCCCTCCCTGCGTCATCGTTGCCTCACCATAGCCACACCCTCCCTGTCTTGCTGCCACCTCCCCTCAGCCACTCCCTCACAGAATCACAGAATAATACAGCGCAGAAGAGGCCCTTTGGCCCATCGAGCCTGCACCGATACATTAAAACACATGACTTGTCTACCTAATCCCATTTTCCAGCACTTGGCCCATAGCCTTGAATCTTATGACGTGCCAAGTGTTCATCCAGATACTTTTTAAAAGGATGTGAGGCAACCTGCCTCTACCAGCCTCTCAGGCAGTGCATTCCAGACCGTCACCACCCTCTGGGTAAAAAAGTTCTTCCTCAAATCCCCCTTGAACCTCCCGCCCTCACCTTAAACTTGTGACCCCTCGTAACTGACCCTGCAACTAAGGGGAACAGCTGTTCCCTATCCATCCTGTTCATGCCCCTCAATCTTGTACACCTTGATCAGATCACCCCTCATTCTTCTCTGCTCCAGTGAGAACAACCCAAGCCTATCCAACCTCTTTTCACAGCTTAAATGTTCCATCCCAGGCACCATCCTGGTGAATCGCCTCTGCACCCCCTCCAATGCAATCACATCCTTCCTATAATGTGGTGACCAGAATTGTACACAGTACTCTAGCTGTGGCTTTACCAAAGTTCTATACAACTCCAACATGACCTCCCTGCTTTTGTAATCTATGCCTCGATTAATAAAGGCAAGTGTCCCATATGCCTTTTTCACCACCCTATTAACCTGCCCTTCTGCCTTCAGAGATCTATGGACAAACACACCAAGGTCTCTTTGTTCCTCGGAACATCCCAGTGTCAGGCTATTCATTGAATACTTCCATGTCACATTACTCCTTCCAAAGTGCATCACCTCACACTTTTCAGCGTTAAATTCCATCTGTCATTTTTCTGCCCATTTGACCATCCCATCGATATCTTCGTGTAACCTAAGACACTCCACTTCACTGTTAACCACTCGGCCAATCTTTGTGTCATCCGCGAACTTACTGATCCTACCCCCCACATAGTCATCTACGTCGTTTATGTAAATGACAAACAATAGGGGACCCAGCACAGATCCCTGTGGTACGCCACTGGACACTGGCTTCCAGTCACTAAAACAGCCATCTGTTATCACTCTGTCTCCTACAGCTAAGCCAATTTTGAATCCACCTTATCAAGTTACCCTGTATCCCATGTGCATTCGCTTTCTTGATAAGTCTCCCATGTGAGACCTTGTCAAAGGCTTTGCTGAAATCCATGTAAACTACATCAACTGCATTACCCTCATCTACACACCTGGTCACATGCTCAAAAAATTCAGTCAAATTTGTTAGGCATGACCTCCCTCTGACAAAGCCATGCTGACTATTCCTAATCAAACTTTGCCTCTCCAAGTGGTGATAGATTCTCTCCTTCAGAATTTTCTCCAATAGTTTCCCTACCACTGACGTGAGACTCACTGGTCTGTCGTTCCCTGGTGTGAGAACAGAATTTTTGAGAACAATTTTAAATTTCTAAATTGACAGATATAACTGGACAAATTAACCCATTGGGCTCAGGGGCAGAGCCACGATGGATTCTTTGTGGGTTTTTTTAAGCAGGTGACGGCAGTTTCCAAGGCCACATGAGAACTGATGCCACAGCAAGAGATCCAGCAGCTTTGAGAATTTAAGAACTGAATTGGAGACATCAAATGTCACAGCATCTTTATCAATGAGACAAAGTGCTTGAGAAGGAGAGATAGTTGCAAGCACTTCTGTCTTTAACGCACAAAAAAATACCACCAAGTCTGGGCATAGGAAATTGGAATCAATAAACAAAATTTAACTGATATGAGTGGTTATTTAAAGCACTCAAAGGGAAATTTATCTGATATTTAAGAGGACAATCAAAGTTTTAGAAAATAACAAAACAGTGGTTTACTGTGTTGGATATTAGCAATGGGTTCTGGTCCATACTGTTGGCACAAGAGTGTCTATATAAATTTGCGTTTACGTTCAAGGGACAACAGTACATCTGGACATGTCTCCCCCAGGGATTTTATAATAATCCATCGATATTCCACCTTCCTTCAGAAGGTCAGAGTGAAAGTTAAGCTGAAAATGACACAGATAATGAAGGAAAAGGTTTCTTATTTGGGAATAGTAATAACACAGGGAAAACATGAGATAGAGCAAAAGTGAGTGCAGACAATCCTCGAACTCCCCCAGCGCAAGATATTAAAGCTCTAAGATAAAAAAGGACAGTTCCTATTCCAGGTTGTGAGATTAAACAGACAAGAAGCACCAAACCCTACGGTTACCCCCACATCCGAATCACCGACGAGTAAGGTTACGACCCAGCAGCCACAAGTGACTGATCTCCCTTGCCCTACCTTAACTGCAGGACCAGAAAATGGACTTGCGATAATAAAAACTAATAAAATTGTATATGATAATATAAAGCTTGAGTTGGTACCAGTAATATTGAATATCTCAGATATCCAGCTACCTGGCTGATGCCCTGAGAAGACCCGAAAGTTGTACAAGGTATTACTGTAACAACTGCTAAGACAAGAATTTGGTGATGAAGGAATAATAAAGGGAAAGAGACGTAAACGTAGTTTAGTGATTAATACGGGATCCTCAATTGTCAATACTATAGATTTGGAAAAGGTGGACCAGAAGGTTAGAACTCTTAGTCAGCCAGTAAAGGATATTTTGAAAAAGCATCAAAAGGGACAGAGTGGTGTAGCTAAAGTAGGAAAGGACTTGATGAATACGGTGACAGGAAGGGTGATGAGACTGCCAAGGTATGTCATAGCAGGTAGTAAGGAAGTAGGACCCATGAGAGGAAGGGTGATTTGTGAAGGAGCTGTGCAGGCAACTGTATGAGCTGAGGCAGGAGATTCTATAGAAACAGACATGAAAGAGGAACAGACAAAAGTGCCTGTTGTGGGAGACAAAGTAATGGTAAAAGGGAAGGGCCGATGGAAACACTGGTCCCAAATGAAGGTATATAAAGTCTACAGCAAATGACAGACTCCAAAATAAAAACCACTTGGTATGCAAAGAGATACCGGGAATGGAAGAAAATGTGATTTATTACATGCAGAGCAACTGAACTAATTACAGGACTGATGGGAGTACCAGAAGGTCATGCTCATACTATTAATGATATCATGTCAAATAATGAAAGTGTTTGTAATACATACAGTTCGTGAATGTTAGAACAAATAAAGGAAAATTTGAGGCAAATTGATGCGGGACAGGTGCCAGTTTGGATCAATGACACCCAGTTGGAGGACTTAGCTAGTTCCACAAATGATAAAATTACCAGGTGCCAAATCAGAAAATTTAAGTTATGGAAAGGTCAGGAATGTGTAAATACAGGATCTATGAGTATTGGAGTAGTGTTGGAAATACTTGTAATTCTGAGAGATAAGTTAGGGATGCAATTATACAAAGTAGAAAATATAGGGGTGATAAGGGGAAAAGATTACATAAAATACGATGATATATTACCCTATGTTATGGAAATGTTGTGGAAATTGGAAAAGAGGTAATTGGAACAACATTGTCCATTGTCTGAGTGGAGTCTGGAAAACCAGGTGGTCATATGTCCTCATCCTATAAATAAAATGGCAGAATCAAAATGTGGATTTAATGCCACTGTAAATTGCACCATGAAGACTAGGAAAGCATTGTCAGGACTAACCCATGTGGCCTATATGGGAAAGGGGAGATATTGCTTAACCACCACAGCGAAGGAGTACCAGTATGGACATAAACAGACTTGTCCGGTGAGCAACAGTACATTTTGGTTCAACCCACAAATACCAACCCAAGTAGGGAAGATGGAGTTGGTAGAGATACATAAACAAAAGACAGAAACGATAACTGTGACAGAAAGTATTAAGGAGGATTTGACAAATTACCTCCGGGAATATAAATATACTATCCAGCCATTGCCCACACGCTTGGGTAAAGAGAAGTCATTGCTGTAGTGTACTACAATCTGGAACAACAGTCCAAGATGCTACAAGATAAGATTGACGAGATAAATGATTCTACCTGGCAGGAGGACTTATGGAACTGGGGGTCAGACGTGCAGATACACCCCTGGTTTAGAATTATCTCCCATGTCCTGATAGTGGTTTTGGGTATCATGGTGTTATATGTGATCTACTTAATTTGGCAACTTAAGAAATTAATTAGGCGATGTAAGAGGATGTATGAACACAGGTTGGACAGCTACCTGAAAAGCAATTAGTGTTCGAACTTGCTCTATAAAAGGAGAGACAATTAGTGATGCCATAAAAGGGTAATTGTATAACCTTTTCATATATACTTAAAATGAATTAATGAATGATCAATGTACTCTAAGAATGGAATTGTATTATGTTTGTACAATCGATAATGTAATAGTGATGCTTAAATGAAATTGTAATTGTACAAGTGTACTACCTTTTATGTTGTAAACAAGTAATTGAAGCCCCTGCAAAACTTATGCCTTTACAGAGTTCCCATGGGCCCCTCCTGTGGCACAAGCAGGCAACGTATTGAGTGTGACTCCTCCGGGTGTTGAAAGCTGTTTCTAAACAAGTAGAGACCATTAAAGGCACCGAGGTGGGATCAAGGGAATAATTCTTAAAAGTGTTTTGAAGAATCAAAGGGGGGGACTGTGAGAACAGAATTTTCGAGAACAAAATAATATGGGGACATTTAAGATGAAATATTTAATCAATCATGTATTACTAACAAAATAACCTCGGAGCTGCAGAGACAGCTTATCAGAAATGACTTCATAACTTCAGGGCTGCAGAGGCAGCTTATCAGCAGAAACTAACAGGACAGCTGCAGACTGCTTAATAATAACCCTTTGTATAACAGTCAGCCTAACGGTTCACAAGGAGATAAGGGGATGGGAGACTGAAGTAAGAAATTAAAAACAAATTGACAAGGCAGTACCCCAATCAGGCCCTGACACCAAGAAACTGCAGAAGTTTGTCGACCAATTGGGAACAAAGAGTAGGTGTTACTGATTTGTATGAATAATGTAATAAGGCTTGATTTGGCGTGAAGAGTGAGTTCAGTTCAGTGGGGGGGGGGGGTGGTTAGTTCGGGGGTTAGTTTAGTGTGTGTGTTGCTTTTAGTTTTAGTTCAGTTCATTGTTAAGTTTTCTGAAGATGTAACAATTAAGTACTGCAATAAAGTTTCTTAAAGCTATAGTCGGACTTCGTCTCTTTTCGTGTAACCCATGAGATCATAAAAAACTGAGCTCCAACACCTGGCTTATCTCTACAACCTTTCTTAAATAGTGGGACCACATTAGCTATTCTCCAGTCCTCTGGCACCTCCTCCGTGGCCAGAGAGGAATTAAAAATTTGGGTCAGAGCCCCTGCAATCCCCACCCTCGCCTCCCACAGCATCCTGGGACACAAATCGTCCGGACCTGGAAATTTGTCCACTTTTAAGCCTGCCAAAACCTCCAATACCTATGACAATTTGCTCAAGAACCTCACAGTCTCTCCCTTTGAATTTCATATCGACATCCTCATTCTCTTAGGTGAAGACAGATGTGAAGTATTCATTCAACACCCTATCAATGTCCTCTGGCTTCACCCACAGATTTCCCCCTTGGTCCCTAATGGGTCCTACTCTTTCCCTGGTTATCCTCTTCCCATTGATATACTTATGGAATATCTTGGGATTTTCCCTACTTTTACCAGCCAGAGCTTTCTCATATCCCCTCTTTGCTCTCCTAATTGCTTTCATAAGCTCCATCCTACACTTTCTGTACTCCACTAATGCTTCCATTGATTTGCTCTCCTTGTATTTGCTAAAAGCCTCTCTTTTCCTTCTCATCATACCCTTAATGTTTCTGGTCATCCATGGTTCTCTGGGCTTGTTGCTCCTACCTATTACCCTAGAGGGAACATGTTGGGGCTGTAACCTCCCCATTTCCTTTTTGAATGCCCCCCACTGCTCTTCTGCAGACTTCCTGACAAGTAACTCTTTCTAGTCTACCTTGGCCAGATCCTGCCTTATTTTACTAAAATTTGCTCTCCCCCAATCCAAAACTTTTTTTGCAACTTGTCTATTTCTTTCTCCATAAGAAGCTTAAATTGTACTATGTTATGGTCGCTATCACCAAAATGCACCCCCACCAACACATCAACCACCTGTCCAGCTTCATTCCCCAGAATTAGGTCCAGCACTGCACCCTCCCTTGTTGGATCCTCTACATATTGAGCTAAAAAGTTCTCCTGTATACATTAAGAACTCCACTCCACCTAAGCCCTTAACACGATGACTATCCAATTAATGCTGGGAAAGTTGAAATCACTTAATATAATTACCCTATTATTTTTACACACCTCTGCAAATTGTGCACATATTTGCTCCTCAATTTTCCGCTGACTATCTGGGGGTCTATAATAAACACCTAGCAATGTGGCTGTCCCTTTTTTATTCCTAAACTAGACCCATAAAGCTTCATTTGATGCCTCCTCCAAGAGATCATCTCTCCTTACTGCAGTAACTGACTCCTTAACTAATATTGCAATGCCCTCTCCTCTTTCTCGCCTGAAGATTCTATATCCCAGGATATTGAGCTGTCAATCCTGCCCCTCCCTCAACAATGTCTCTGTGATGGCTACTATATCACAATTCCACGTGTCAATCCTTGCCCTTAACTCATCCATTTTTTTGTAATACTCCTGGCATTAAAGTAGAGGCCTTCCATCCTGGTCTTACTCCCTTGAAACTTACTTCTGCTGTATTCCCTCTGACTTGTTCACTTTCCTGTGTTTAGCTGTGTCCCTATTCAGCTTGGAGTCTGTGTCCCCTCCCCCTGCTAAATTAGTTTAAACTCCTCCCAACAGCACTAGCAAACCCGCCAGCAAGGATGTTAGTCCCCCTCTGGTTCAGATTCTGGACAGGTTCTACCTTCCCCAGAAACGGTCCCAGTGCTCCAGGAATCTAAAACCCTCCCTCCTGCACCAACTCTTAAGCCACACATTCATATGTGCTATTCTCCTATTTCCATACTCACTAGCACCTCGCACTGGGAATAATCCAGAGATTACAACCTGAGAGGTCCTGCTTTTAAGTCTGCTGCCTAACTCCCTGAATTCTTGATGCAAGACTTCATCCCTCTTTCTACCGATGTCATTGGTACCAACATGTACCATGACCTCTGCCTCATTACCCTCCACCTTCAGGATGCCCTGCAGCCGTTCAGTGACATCCCAGACCCTGGCACCAGGGAGGCAACACACCATCCTGGAATCATGGTGACAGCTACAGTAGCGCCTATCTGTCCCCCTGACTATAGAATCCCCTATTACTATTGCTCTTCCTCTCTTTCCCCCTTCCTGTGCAGACAGGCTGCTTGTTGTGCCAGAAGCTTGGCTCTGTCCGCACTCCCTGGAGGAACCAACCTCATCAGCCTTCAAAATGGAATACTGATTTGCAAGCGGGACTCCTGAGCTACCTGCCTGTTTCTCTTGGACTGCCTGGTGGTCACCCATTCCCTTCCTTCAAATCCCTTAAGCTGTGGTGTGACCACCTCTCTATACGTGCTATCCACAATGCTCTCAAACTCGCAGATGCTCCACAGTGTTTCCAGCCGCTGTTCCAGCTCTGAAACCAGAGCTTCCAGAAGCTGCAGCTGGACACACTTCCTGCAGACATGCTGGTCCCGCACTGTAAGATTGCTCACTTTTATACTGACTGACTCTCGCCCCTGAAAACTGGTTTAAGCCAATTCTCTAATTAACAAGGTGCAGCTGCAAGCAGAGCCTGAGTGAACCCTGTTTAAAGTTGGTCTAAATCTCACCTTCTCCAACCCAAACAGCAACTGTTAAATTAATCTGCTAAATAAAAGACAGACGAGACTGAAGATAAAATTAACCCTTAATTATCCTCAGTTACCAAACTTCCACGATAGCACTCCAATGCAACCCAAGTCAGCACTCCAGTGTTCCTCCCCTCAACCACTCACTCCCTGCCTCACTGCTGCCTCCCCTCAGACACTCTCTCCTCACCTCATTGCTTCCTCCCTTCAGCCTCTCCCTCCCTGCCTCACTGCTGCCTCCCCTCAGCCACTCCCTCCCCACCTCACTGCTGCCTCTCCTCAGCCACTCCCTCCCCACCTCACTCCTGTCTCCCCTCAACCACTCCCTTGCTGCCTCACTGCTGCCTCCCCTCAGACACTCTCTCCTCACCTCATTGCTTCCTCCCTTCAGCCTCTCCCTCCCTGCCTCTCCCTCCCTGCCTCACTGCTGCCTCCCCTCAGCCACTCCCTCCCCGCCTCATTGCTTCCTCTCCTCAGCCACTTCCTCCCCGCCTCATTGCTTCCTCCCCTCAGCCACTCCCTCCCTGGTTCATTGCATCCTCCCCTCAGCAACTCCCTCCCTGCCTCACTGCTGCCTCCCCTCAGCCATTCCTCCCCACCTCACTGATGCCTCCCCACAGCCACTCCCTCCCCGCCTCATTGCTTCCTCCCCTCAGCCACTCCCTCCCCGCCTCATTGCTTCCTCCCCTCAGCCACTCCCTCCCTGCTTCATTGCATCCTCCCCTCAGCAACTCCCTCCCTGCCTCACTGCTGCCTCCCCTCAACCACTCACTCCCCACCTCATTGCTTCCTCCCCACCTCACTGCTTCCTCCCCTCAGCCACTCACGCCCTGCCTCACTGCTGCCTCCCCTCAGCCTCTCCCTCCCCACCTCATTGCTTCCTCTCCTCAGCCACTTCCTCCCCATCTCATTGCTTCTTCCCCTCAGCCTCTCCCTCCCTGCCTCACTGCTGCCTCCCCTCAGCCTCTCCCTCCCCACCTCATTGCTTCCTCTCCTCAGCCACTCCCTCCCCATCTCATTGCTTCTTCCCCTCAGCCTCTCCCTCCCTGCCTCACTGCTGCCTCCCCTCAGCCTCTCCCTCCCCACCTCATTGCTTCCTCTCATCAGCCACTCCCTCCCCATCTCATTGCTTCTTCCCCTCAGCCTCTCCCTCCCTGCCTCATTGCTTCCTCTCCTCAGCCACTCCCTCCCCATCTCATTGCTTCTTCCCCTCAGCCTCTCCCTCCCTGCCTCACTGCAGCCTCCCCTCAGCCTCTCCCTCCCCACCTCATTGCTTCTTCCCCTCAGCCTCTCCCTCCCTGCCTCATTGCTTCCTCCCCTCAGCCACTCACTCCCTGCCTCACTGCTGCCTTCCCTCAGCCACTCCCTCCCCAATTCACTGATGCCTCCCCTCAACCACTCCCTCCCCACCTCATTGCTTCCTCCCCTCAGCCACTCCCTCCCCACCTCATTGCTTCCTCCCCTCAACCACTCCCTCCCCACCTCACTGCTGCCTCCCCTCAGTCACTCCCTCCCTGCCTCACTGCATGCCTCTAGTCAGCCAGTCCCTCCCTGTCTCACTCCTGCCTCTCCTCAGTCACTCACTCTCCGCCTCACAGCTGCCTCTCCTCAGCCACTCACTGCCCCTGTTGCCCCGTCACCCCTCGGCCGCTCGTTCCCTGTCGCTTCTCCGGTTGGTGCAGCAAGAAGCAATTGGCCAAGGGGGGAAAGCAGTGAGACTTGCAGCGAGTGGCCGAAGGGTGGTAATATTGGGGGGAATGGAGGTGACGGTTGCAACCATTGAGGAGTGAGGCAACACTCGGACATCATTACGTCTGGCGTCAATGCATGGTGACATCCATGTGTGCATGTACAGATTAATTCTGACAAGCTGGCAAATGTTCAGACGCACTGATGACTCTGGCGATCGATATGTGCATGCTCTGCATTGTCAGGAGACACCCTGCTGTTTTGAAAGATGTTAGACTGTGAATTACCACAGGGAGACTGTTAGCTTTTGAACTGGTAAAAGACTGTAAACATGTCCAGTCAAATAGCTGTAAAACAGGACAAGTGCAGATCAGTCTCATTAAATGGTCATTGTTGATGAATAAACAGCAAGGAGCCCCCCTGAATGACAATGACAATGACCTAAACCAGGCTCAAGTTGCCTTCATAGAAGGGCAGTTGGGCAATGACTGACCAATCAGAAGGTCAAATATAGGGTTATATCTAATATGGCACACAGCCAAGCTGGGAAAGGTATATACAATAAGGATTTGTAAGACACTAAGCGTGCATCATCATCAAGAAGAGAAGGAGGATCTCCAAGAGGTGAAGAGCCAGCAGGCCTCACTTTTGGCTCTCGAGGCCTCCAAGATCATCTTCCGGTCCAGAGACCGCTCCGTTGAGCAGGATCAGACGTGCTGGCGTTTTTTCTTCCAGAAGATACATAGAAAGATTTCTGTGATCAGCAGCCTGAAGGAAGAGGATGGCTCGATAACATCATCGCAGTCTGACATACTAAGGATCAGCAAATCCTTTGAAGCTGGGCTGTACGATGTGAAGCCCACGGCAGCATGGTCTCCCAGTCATTCCTGTCATCTATCACGGAGGTCTTAGATGACAGTATGCAGGACAGACAGGACAAACTGCTGTCTCTGGACGAGCTGACAAAGGCTGTCAGGTCCTTCGAGATGAGTAAAACTCCCGGAAGCGACGGCTCACTGGTTGAGTTGTATTTGACTCTGTGCGATTGGATCAGCCCAGATCTGCTGGAAGTATACGAGAGTATGCTTCTGGCTGGCAGCATGTCAGAATCCATGAGGAAAGGCATCATCACCCTCATTTACAATCGGATGGGGGAGAGGGCAGAATTCACAAATTGGTGGCCCATCTCACTGCTTAATGTTGGCTCCAAGACTCTGTCCAAAGTCATAGCCAGTCGAGTCAAGTCTGCTCTGGAGTTGGTGATTCACCCTGACCACACCTGTACTGTACCCGGCAGGAAGTCTTGCGTTACTCAGGTATACGATCACCTATGTACGGGACAGGAGGGTGGACATCTGCCTCATCAGCTTGGACCAGGAGAAGGCTTTTGACAGGATATTGCACATCTACATGATGGACGTGCTCTCCAAAATGAAGTTTGGGGAGGGAATCGCAATTGGATCCAACTACTCTACACAAACATCAGTAGCGCAGTCTCAATCAATGGGTGGGAACCAGAAAGTTTCCCAATCCAATCTGGAGGCAGACAGGACTGTCCTCTCTCCCCTGTCTTGTTTGTTTGCTGTATCGAGCCTTTTGATGAGTCTATTAGGAAGGATGCGGGCATTAGAGGGGTGACAATCCTAGGCAGCGGAGACACTTGGGTTAAAACCTCCCTATACACGGATGACGTCGCCATCTTCTGCTCGGATCTGCCATCCGTTCATAGACTAATGAGCATCTGCGACCAGTTCGAACTGGCCTCGGGAGCCAAAGTTAACCACGGCAAGAGTGAGGCCATGTCCTTTGGGAACTGGGCTGACCGATCCTTTGTCCCCTTCACCGTCAGGTCAGACTACCTGAAGGTGCTGGGGATATGGGTCGGAGGGACCGGGGCATGCTCCAACATCTGGAAGGAGCATATATCCATGGTGAAATGTAAACTGGGCATGTGGGAGCAGCGTTCTCACTCCATTGTGGATAAGCACCTTACCACAGGTGCAAGGTGCTCTCGATGTTGCTGTACGTGGCGCAGGTCTGGCCCATACCGCACTCTTGTGCCATGGCGGACACCCGAGCCATCTTCCGCTCTATTTGGAGATCGAAACTGGACCGTGCAAGCAGAGACACAATGTTCAAACCTCTAGACAAGGGAGTAAAAACATACTCATCCTGATGGTCACCTTTGTGTATCGCTTCATCAAGCTGTGTGTAAGTATGCAAGCACCAAGTGTCACTACACGCTAAGTTCTATTTGTCCCCGGTTTTGCGAAGGATGGGTCTGGCCACATTGCCGCGGAATTCTCCATTCAGTTGGACTGTGCCGTACAACCTATCCTTCATGGAAAAGTTTGTGCAGAGAAACACCTTTGACCACAAATCCATTAGGCAACGGTCTGCACAGAATGTCCTCGAGGCCCTGTGGGAAACCGAGATGGTGGATCCTATTGGATGGTTCCCCGAGCAGACTGCCAGTCATTTGGCAGAATGTCTCATCGCCAGAACTTTCAATCAAGCACCAAGACGTAGCTTGGCTGTGTTGTGCCTAATCTGCACTTACTCTTAAAGAATTCACAACAGCGGACTGGTGAAAGGTATATTATGTTTTGTTCTCATATCAAATCATCAAGTACAAGCTCTCACCACTTGCACAGTATACTACTCGTCAAGACACGAGGTGATCAGTCTCGGATTTGCAGCTGCCCTTCTGTTCTCTGAGTCCCTGACTCAGGGTACCTTCTCGAGTGTTGATCCCTGGGGTCCTCGTGCATCCCACATTTCAGTCAGGGGTTAATTCTTGTTTCCAAGACAATACCCTCTTACTTATTCATAGGGGTCTTGTATAATGACATAATGATAATTCCTTATTTGGTTCAGTCGGAGCACTTCTCATTTCTTACACTCTCCCATTGTTTAACTGTGGGTCTAATCATATCTCATGTCCATAGCAATTCCTTTATCTGGTACATGCAAGGACACTGAGTCTGCTAGCATCGTGGCTAATCTCATCCTGTTTCAGCCTGTTTTTCTGGACTGTCTGCAATTCCTTTGGGTCAGCTTTGTTCTGTTCCCCTTTCTACCCAAGCCCCCTACGTTTCAACACACTGTGTATTGCTGTGTGACTGGCTCTGCATTCTCAACTAAGTTCTGCCTGTTTTTACTTGTTCCACAGCTGGTGGTGAGAAGGGCTCTCCCTGTCAGATCCTTCCTGCACATCCAGAGTCTCCCTGCTTCCGCACGCTGCCCTGGAGGTGGTTGTGGTAGGGAAGAGAGCGTCATCCACCTCCTTCTGGAATGTGCCTTTGCAAAGCAGGTGTGGAAAGAGATGCAGTGGTTTTTGTCGAAGTTCATCCTGAGCGGCTGTGTAACAAGCAGCTCCATAACACAGGACTCAGTGTTCTCTGGGCTGTTCCCGGGGACACACACCAAGATAAACATCAACTGCTGCTGGAGGACCATAAACCCGTGAATGATGTTCTTTGGTCTGCTGGAAACCTGCTGGTCTTCCAGTGCAAAGTGTTGTCCACGACCGAGTGTTGCAGACTGGCACGTTCCAAGGTCCATAACTATGTGCTGAGGGACGCACTAAAGCACAGGCAATCACCGCAAAGGCTCAATGGGGCAAGGCCACTGTGTAAGGTCCTCCCGCCATAGTGAACCGAGAAGCTGGAACCCTCAGGCTGTATGCACCCAAATATAATTTTGCTGTGCAATACAATTCTACATTGCATAGCAAAATGGAATGGCAAGAGTTGTGAGACAACTCACGTTCTGTATCGAAAGAATCTGTAAAATTTAAACTGTTTTGTAATGTATTTTCTACAGATTTGTATGAATAAAGTATATTTTTGGGAAAAAAAAACAAGAAGAAGATAGATTTCCATCAAGTGACAAACCGCCCAGTTAACCGAAGGTTGAGGACTGATGTTCCATCGTGAACACAACTGCCCTTTGCTAAGTATCACGATTTTGTGCTTATTGTGGAAAACTTAATAAAGTTTGTTAAGGTTGTGAAAATACCCTCGGACCCCGTGTGGTTTTGCAGCTAGTCTGAGCTGGAAGTCCCTTTCAGATCAACTGTCCCAACTTGGACTGTAATTGTAATTGACCTAAGTCTTACAATTAAACTAAAGCTAACAGCACTGCCAACAGTGCAGCACTCCCTCAGTACTGACCCTGCAACAGTGCAGTGCTCCCTCATTACTGCCTCTCTGACAGTGCAGCACTCCCTCAGTAATGACCCCCTACCAGTCAGCACTCCCTCAGTACTGACCCTCTGACACTGCAGCACTCTCTCAGTACTGACTTTCTGACAGTGCAGCACTCTCTCAGTACTGACCCTCTGACTGTGCTGCACTCTCTCAGAATGGCCCCTCTGACAGTGCAGCACTCCCTCAGTACTGACCCTCTGACAGTGCAGCACTCCCTCAATATAGGCTTAATGCAGTATTTATCTCTAAATCAAGATCAAAGCAGAAGTAAAATACAAAAATATAAAAAAGTGCAAAAAGTGGTGACTCCAGGCCTCAGGCCTACACCAGCACAGATCTGTTAAATACAAAAACAAGAAATGCTGGATTCACCCAGCAGGTCTGGCAGCATCTGTGGAAAGAGAAGCAGAGTCAACGTTTCGGGTCAGTGACCCTTCCTCGGAACTGAGGAACCGAGGAAGGGTCACTGACCCGAAACGTTGACTCTGCTTCTCTTTCCACAGATGCTGCCAGACCTGCTGGGTGAATCCAGCATTTCTTGTTTTTGTTTCAGATTTCCAGCATCCGCAGTATTTTGCTTTTATCTGTTAAATACAAATTGTGTTTGAAAAACTTGATTGAGTTCTGTGATGAAGTGAGGGAGAGGGTTGATGAGGGTAATCCGGTTGATGATATGTAAATAGACGTTCAAAAGGTATTTGACGAGTTACACGTGTTAGATTTGTTTCCAAAAGTAAAGCCCATGGGATTAAAGAAACAATGGCAGCATGGATACAAAATTGGCTAGGGAACAGAGAGCAGAGAATAGTGGTGAGCGGTTGTTTTCTCAGACTGGAGGGAAGTATACAGTGGTGTTTCTCAGGGGGTGGTATAAGGATCACTGCTCTTTTTGATACATATTAATGACCTGAGTTTGAGTTTATAGGAATAATTTAAAAGCTTACAACTGATACAAAACTCTGAACTGTAGTAAACAATGAGGCAGATAGTCACAACTTCAGGAGGACAGAGACAAACTGATGAAATAGGTAGACACGCAGCAGATGAAATTTAACTCAGAGAAGTGTGAAGTGATATATTTTGGTCGGAAGAATGAGGAGAGACAATATGAACTAAATTATACAATTTTAAAAGGGGGGCAGGAACAGAGAGACCTCAGAAATCTCGGAAGGTGACAGGACAAGTTGGGAAGGCTGTTTAATAGAAGCTTAAGGGATCCTTGGCTTTATAAATAGAAACATAGAGTACAAAAGAAAGGAAGTTATGGTAAATCTGTATAAAATACTGGTTAGGCATCAGCTGAAATATTGCATTCAATTGTGAGCTCCACACTTTAGGACTGATGTCAGGGCCTTGGAGAGGGTACAGAGGAGATTTACTAGAATGGGACCAGGGATGAGGGAGTTCAGTTAATGTGGAGAGACTGGAGAAGCTGGGATTGTTCTCCTTAGAGCAGAGAAGGTTAAGAGGAGATTTGATCGAGATTTCAAAAATCATGAGGGGTTTTGATGGAGTAAATAAGGAGAAACTGTTTCCACTTTGGGAGGGTCAGGAACCAGAGAATACAGATTGAAGGTGATTTGGTAAAAGAACCAGAGGTGACATGAGGAAATATTTTTTACACAGTGAGTTGTTATGATCTGGAATACACTGTCCAAAAAGGGCAGTAGAAGCAGATTCAATAGCGATATTCAAAAGAGAATTGGATAAACACCTGACAGGAAAAAATACAGAGTGACAGGGAAAGAGCAGGGGAGTGGGATTAATTGGACAGATCAACTAAAGGGCTGACACAGACAGGATAGGCTGAATGGACTCTTTCTCTGTTGTGTGATTTTATGATTCTATCACCCTGGTTCTTTTGCCAATTATCTTAAATCTGTGTCCTCTGGTTGTCAGAGCTTTTCAGTGGAATCAGCTTCTGTTTATTTACTCTATCAAAATCAGATGATGTGAGAAAGAACTTTTTTACACAGCCAGTGGTAACAACCTGGAACTCGCTGCCTATGAGTGAGATGGAAGCAAAAACGATGAATGATTCCAAAAGGGAATTGGCTGGGCAGTTGAGTGAAATACATTTTTAGGGCTATGTGGATAGAGCATGTAATGGGACTGACTGGATTGCTCTGCAGAGAGCCTGCATTACTTGATGGCCGTAATTCACGAGAATAGTTCCACGGATGAGGAACTTCGGGTATGAAGATCGATCGGAGAAGTTGGGACTGTTTTCCTTGGAGAAGAGAAGGCTGAGAGCAGATTTGAGAGAGGTATTCAAAATCATGAGGGGTCTGGAGAGTCGATGGGGAGAAACTGTCCCACTCATGAAAGAGTTGAGAATGAGAGGGCACAGATTTTAAGTGATTGGCAAAAGAAGAGAAAGTGACATGAAGAAAAACTGTTTCACGCAGCATGTGGTAAAGGTCTGGAATGAACTGCCTGAGAGTGTGGTGGAGGCAGGTTCAATTGAAGCATTCAAAATGGAATTAGACTGTTATCTGAAACGGAAGAATGTATCGGGTTACAGGGAGAAAGTGAGGCAAAGGTATTAGGTGAAATGTTCACTTGGAGAGCTGGTGCAGATATAATGGTCCGAATGGCCTCCGTCTGCACTGTAATGACTCTGTGACTGGAACAGAGCCTTGCCATGTGACCCTCTAACCCCTCGAGTGGTTGAGGCTTGGGCTGCTTTGTGACATCATCCTGGCTGCTGTGTGATTGGCTCCTGGCTCCTTTGTGATGTCAGCCGGAGGCGGGTTTACGGCTCTGGTTCCACATCAGTGGAATTATTGAGGGAGGAGCTGGAGTCGGCAGCTGACACTGTGAGTGACTTTAGACCATATCAATAAGGAAATGGAAAGAAAAGAACGATTTCATATTAAAGTAAGTAATTCAACGAAAGTTATTTTTTATTCATTTTCAGGGGATGTGGGTGTCGCTAGCTAGGCCAGCCTTTGATGCCCATCCCTAATTGCCCTTCAGGCTAGCTTGTCAGGGCGATGGCAACTTGAGGGGTAGCTCAAATTGGAAAATTGGAAGCAAGTAAAGCTGGTAACAGGAAGCAGAAAAGTATCAAGTTACATTAGAAGGCAGGCGAAACAAATGTCATGATCAAGGCGGGAGGAGTTCACTATTAATTCAGTCCCACTTCTTCACGGGTCACAGCATATCAATACATTTTTCCGCTGACTGAAAACAGCCAATTGGAGATTCTATTTTGATAAAACAGGATCTGGCCAAAGTGGACTGGGAGCAGCTACTAGTAAGAAGGCCTACATCAGACCAGTGGGAGTCATTCAAAGAGGAAATAGTGAGAGTTCAGGGCCAACATGTACCCGTTAAGGTGAAGGGTAGGACCAACAAGTCCAGGGGACCCTGGATGTCAAGGGATATATAGGATTGGATCAGGAAAAAAAGGCAGGCTTATGGCAGATTCAGAGTGGTGTAAACAGCGGAGGCACGAGAGGAGTATAGAAAGTGTGGGGGGCGGTACTAAAAAAAGTAATTAGGAGAGCGAAGGGGAGAAATGAAAAAACACTGACGGACAAGACAAAGGAAAATCCTAAGGCATTTTATAAGTATACTAAGGGCAAGGGGTTAACTAGGAAAAGACTGGGGCCCATTAGGGACCAAAGTGGCAATCTGTGTGTGGAGCCGGAGGACATAGGTGAGGTTTTAAATGATTACTTTTCATCTGTGTTCACTTTGGAGAAAGACGATGTAGGTGTAGAGATCAGGGAGGGGGATTGTGATATACTTGAACATATTAGCATTGAAAGGGAGGAAGTATTAGCTGTTTTAGCGGGCTTAAAAGTTGAAAAATCCCCAGGCCCAGATGAGATGTATCCCAGGCTGTTATGTGAGGCAAGGGAGGAGATAGCAGGGGCTCTGACACAAATTTTCAAATTCTCTCTGGCCACAGGAGAGGTACCAGAGGACTGAAGGACAGCGAATGTGGTATCATTATTCAAGAAGGCTAGTAGGGATAAACCACGTAATTACAGACCAGTGAGTCCAACATCAGTGGGAAACTATTGGAAAACATTCTGAGGGACAGGATTAATCTCCATTTGGAGAGGCAGGGATTAATCAGGGACAGTCAGCATGGCTTTGTCAGGGGGAGATCGTGTCTAAATAACCTGATTGAATTTTTCAAGGCAGGGACTAGATGTGTAGATGAGGGTAAAACAGTTGATGTAGTCTACATAGACTTCAGTAAGGCTTTTGATAAGGTTCCGTATGGGAGATTGGTTCAGAAGGTAAGAGCCCATGGGATCCAGGGCAATTTGGCAAATTGAATCCAAAATTAATTGGTGGTAGGAGGCAGAGGGTGATGGTCGAGGGTTGTTTTTGCGAGTGGTAGCCTGTGGTGTACCACAGGGATCGGTGCTGGGCTTACTGTTTGTAGTGTACATTAATGATTTAGACATGAATATAGGAGGTATGATCAGTAAGTTCGCAGATGACATGAAAATTGGTGATGTCGTATACAGTGAGGAGGAAAGCCTTGGGTTACAGGATGATATAGATGGGCTGGTAAAATGGGCAATGCAGTGGAAACAGAATTTCATCCTGAGAAGTGTGAGGTGATGTATTTTGGGAGGACTAACAAGGCAAGGGAATATCCAATAGATGGTAGGACCCTAGGAAGTACAGAAGGTCAGAGGGACCTTGGTGTACTTGTTCATAGATCACTGAAGACAGCAGCACAGGTAGATAAGATGGTCAGGAAGGCATATGGGATACTTGCCTTCATCAGCGGAGGCATAGAATATAAGCGCTGGGAGGTTATGATGGAGCTGTATAAGATGCTATTTAGGCCACAGCTGGAGTACTGTGTACAGTTCTGGGCACCACACTATAGGAAGGATGTGATTGCACTGGAGAGGGTGCAGAGGAGATTCACCAGGATGTTTCCTGGGCTGGAGCATTTCAGCTATGAAGAGAGACTGGATAGGCTTGGGTTGTTATCCTTAAAGCAGAGAAGGCTGAGGGGGGACATGATTGAGGTATACAAAATTATGAGGAGCATTGATAGGTTAGATAGGAAGAAACTTTTTTCCCTTAGCAGAAAGGTCAATAACAAGGGGGCATAGATTTAAGTTAAGGGGCAGGAGGTTTAGAGGGGATTTGAGGAAAAATTTGTTCACCCGGAGGGTGGTTGGAATCTGGAATGCACTGCCTGAAGAGGTGGTAGAGGCAGGAAACTTCAGAACATTTAAGAAGCTTTTAGATGAGCACTTGAAACGTCAAGGCTATGGGCCAAGTGCTGGAAAATTGGATTAGAATAGTTAGGTTTCTGTGCTGTATGACTCTATAACCCTATGCCTCCTCAAGCCTGCCCCACCATTCAATAAGATCATGGCTGATCTTCCCCAGACCTCAACTCCTCTTTCGTGCCAGCTCCTTATACCCCACAATTCCCCTATATTTCAAAAATCTATCTACCTCCTCTTTAAATACTTTCAAGTAATCTAGCCTCCACAGCTCGCTGCAGTAGAGAATTCCAGACATTTACTACCCTCTGAGAGAAGAAATTCCTTCACATCTCAGTTTTAAATGAGTGTCCCCTTATTCTGTAATTATGTCCCCTAGTTCGAGATTCCCCCACTAGTGGAAACATCTTCTTAACATTTACCCTGTCAAGCCACATCAGAATCTTGGACGTTTCAATAAGATCTTCCTTCATTCTTCTAAACGCTAATGAATAAAGGCCTAACCTGTTTAGCCATTCTTGATAAATCAACCCCTTCATCCCAGGAATCAGTCCAGTGAATCCACTGCCTCCAATGCCAGTATATCCTTTCTTAAATACAGGGACCAAAACTGTACGCAGTACTCCAGGTGCAGTCTCACCAACACCCTGTACAGTTGTAACAAGACTTCCTGTTTTTAAACTCCAACCCCCTAGCAATAAAGGCCAAAATTCCATTTGACTTCTTAATTACTTGCTGCACCTGCATGCTAACATTTGGTGTTTCATGCACAAGAACACACAGATCCCTCTGTGCTGAACTTTTTTGAAGTCTCTCTCCATTTAAATAATAGTCTGCCTTTTGATTCTTCCTACCAAAGTGCATGACCTCACACTTTCCTGCATTAAACTCCATCTGCCAAGTTTTTGCCCACTTACTCAACTTATCTATATCCCCATGCAGATTCCTTATATCCTCATCACAACATGCCCTCCCACCTATTTTTTTATCATCATCAAATTTGGATATATTACACTCTGCTCCCTCCTCCAAGTCATTCATAAAGATACTAAATAATTGAGGCCCTAGGGCTGATCCTTGCAGCATTCCACTAGTTATGATTTTCCAACCTGAAAAAGACCCATTAATCCTGACTCTCTGTCTTCTGTGTGTTAACCAATCCTCAATCCATGCTAATACATTACCCCAATGTCGTGAGCTCCTATCCCGTGCAATAATCTTTTATGTGGCACTTATCGAATGCCTTCTGGAAATCCAAATACACTACATCTACTGGTTCCCCTTTATCAACTCTGCTTGTTCTATCTTCAAAGAACTCTAGCAAATTTGTCAAACATGATTTCCTTTTCACAAAATCATGTTGACTCCGTTTGATTGCAGTAAGCTTTTCTAAATGTCCTGCTATTTCTTCCTTAATAAAGAAATCTAGCATTTTCCCAACGATCGATGTTAGGCTGACTGGCCTATAGTTTCCTGCTTTTTGTCTCCCTCCCTTCTTGAACAGGGGAATTACATTAATGGTTTTCCAATCCGCTGGGACCCTCTCGGAATCCAGTGAGTTCTGGATCTGCATCTCTGTATCCACTTACTTTAAAACCCTTGGATGTAGGCCATCAGGTCCTGGCAACTTGTCTGCCTTTAGTCCCATTAGTTTGTCAAATACTTTGTCCCTAGTGATAGAGGCTGTTACAAGATCTTTCCTCCCATGACTAACCTTAATAATTCCTGGCGATACTTAGGTGGTACGACTACCTGTCGAACAAACGTCCATTCTTCGTCCGCAGGTCTGTGAGGTGGTCTCCATTTCCTCATCAGAACTCCATATTTAACATAATAGCCTTCTGGAATTCCTTTTGCTTCACTTTTCGTCAGAGCTGATTGTGCCATTTTATTTAACTCTGGGTCAGCTTGCTGTGCTGTGATTAGCGAAGATTTGTTAAACATCTCATTGTATTGTCTAGTTCCCCAAGGAAAGTTTCAGATATTCGGCTATCTGTCTGTGGTGCCAATTGTACTTCCGCCAATGGAACTCGTTTAGCGATTGCTCCGGTTACTACACATGCAGGAAAAATTCCTGGAACTTGTTCCTGTGATTGTTCTGTTTCTTTATTTTATTTCTCTGTGACTACGGGAGAAATTAATACTTTTGCTCCAGCCAAATCATTCCCAAGGAGTAGGACAATTCCATCTACCGGCAAACTATGGACAACTCCGACAGTTACTGTGCCAGACATTATGTCACACTCTAGGTGCACGCGATACAAAGGTATGGGTATAAAATCCCCGCAAATACCCCTCACTAAGACTTTAGCATTCAGTGCACTCTCTGGTGGAAATGTTATACCTTTCCCCAGCAAAAGAGTTTGGGTTGCTCCTATATCCCTAAATACAACTATAGGTGTGCCTGCCTCACTTGAGAGATAA